>NC_086107.1:76755532-77075532 GCF_963921235.1 Mobula hypostoma | reverse complement strand
AGCCACACCAACCCTTCTGCCTACCTTCCGAACCGTCCAATACAATGTGTAACCTTGGACATTCAGCTCCAAACTACAACCATCCTTCAGCCACGATTCAGTGATGGCCACATCATCATACCTGGCAACCTGTAATAGTGCAACAAGATTAGCCACCTCATTTCTTATACTCTGTGCATTGAGGTACAACACTTTGAGTGCTGTATTTGCAACTTTTTTTGATTTTGCATCCCTAATGCACTGATGCTCAGCCTGCTGGCTGCAATTTTGTCCTATCATCTGCCTGCCATTCTGGACAGTCTGACTGCACACTACCTTTGCTTTTTTACCATCCATCCTATCCTGAGTCTCTTCATTCTGATACCCGCCCCCCTACCCAACAACACTAACAAACCTGCCCACGAGAATATTGGTTCCCCTCAGGTTCAGGTGCAACCCGTCACTTTTGTACAGGTCATACCTCCGCGCAGAAGAGATCCCAAAGATCCAAGGACCTGAAGCCCTTCCCCCGCACCAGCTTCTCAGCCACACATCTATCTACCAAATCACTCTGTTTCTACCCTCACTGGCACATGGCACAGGCAGCAATCCAAAAATTACTATCCTGGAGCTCCTGCTTCTCAGCCACACATCTATCTACCAAATCACTCTGTTTCTACCCTCACTGGCACATGGCACAGGCAGCAATCCAAAAATTACTATCCTGGAGCTCCTGCTTCTCAGCTTTCTGACTAGCTCTCTAAATTCTCTCTTCAGGACCTCTTTGCTTTTACCACCTATGTCATTGTACCAAGACATCTGGCTGCACTCCCTCCCTCTCTAATAAGGGGACATGAACTGATACACCCCTGACCCTGGCACCTGGGAGGCAACGTATCATCAAGGTATCCTGTTCACGTCCACAGAATCTCCTGTCTGTTCCCCTCACTATTGACTCCCCAATCACTACCCCTACCCTCTTCTACCTCTTTAACTTCTGCACTATGGATCCATGCTCACTGCCTGTAATCTGGTCTCCATGGCATTCCCCTGAGAGGTCATCCTCCACCACAGTATCCAAAATGGTATACTTATTTCTGAGGGGAATGGCCACAGGTGTGCTCTGCTTTGTCTATTTATATTTCCATTTCTCCTGACAGTCACTCAGCTACTGGCCTCCTGAAACTTCGGGGTGACTACTTCCCTGTAAGCCCGATCAATCATCTCCTCACTCTCCTGTACAAGCTGAAGGCCATCCAGCTGCTGCTCCTGATCCCTAACATAGTTTTCAAGGAGCTGCAGCCCTGTGTCTCCCAGGAATCCAATGTCTGGCATGAAGAACACACAATGGCCATTTACTACACTAGGTACAGCAAGTGAGAAAAAAAGGGAACTTTAACAGAAGCCTACCCAGAGCCGATGCCTCTTCCAAGCTGAAACCTCCTTTGAGCCAAAGCCTGACACTCCTGCTGTCACCACTGGCCAACACCAAACAGTGGCTGCTCCGCTTGTCCCTTCTGTACTTTTATTTAATTTGCTGTGCTCTGCTCCCATTCAAGAGGAGGTATTGGTGGTCTGGACTAACGAAAGAGATTCGGCAGTATGTGCAGGCATGTGAGGTGTGCGCCCGGAACAAGGAGCCCCTTACCCAATCCACCCCCTACCCTGGGCACATGTCTGCATGGACTTTGTCACGGGTCCCCCGCTATCCAAGGAGAAGTTGGTCATTGTGGTAAATGTCAATTGGTTTTTGAAAGCCTGCAAGCTCATTGCCTCCACAAGGATCATGGTTCACAATTCACATCACATTTCTGAAGGGCATTCTGTAGCCATCAAGCCTTTCATCTGGGTTTCATCCACAGTTCAACGACCAGATGGAGCGGACCAACCAAAAAAATGTACCCTAAGGTGCTCAGCCTTGGGAAGACCTGATGAGTAGTGTGACCATTTGATGTGGGCAGAGCTCGGCCACAACATGTTACAACATTCCGCGCATGAGATGTCACTGTTTGAATACCAGTGTGGTTATCCTCCACCTCTTTCCAGAACAAGAGGCCAAGGTTTGAGTCCCTGTGGCTGAAGATTTCATCCAACACTGGAAGCAAAAATAGATTAGGGAAAGAGCAACTTTGCTGGACTCTACCCGGAAAGTGAGGGCCAAGGCAAACTGAAGGAGAAGACAGGGATCTGCCTTACAGCCTAGGCAATAGGTCTGGCTGTCCACTCATGATTTGCATCTCTGAGTGGAATCTAGTAAGTTGGCACCCAAGTTTATTGGACTTTTCAGAGTTCTGAGGAAAGTAAATCTGGTGGCTTACACCTTACAGCTCCCCCAAGACCCTAAAGATCAATGCCACTTCCACATCTCTAAATTAACACCCGTCTGCACCAGCCCCGCCGTCACCCAGGTTTATCGAGGGGGAACAGGTCTTCACAGTGAGAAGACATTTGGACTCGTAGTACAACAGTACGTTCAAGGTATTCGGCAGTACCTTGGACTGGGAGGGATTTGGACCGGAGGAAAGATGCTGGGTGCCAGGAAGAGACATCCTGGATCTGACTCTTATCTACGACTAACATTACCACCTCTCCGAGCAGCAAGGGCCGTCAGGAGTCAGCCGTAGGGGAGGGGTTATTGTTATGAAACACTCCCAACTATACCAGCTTCTGGGATTTAGACTCTCTAACTCCCTGGAGTACTAATAGCTGGCATGTCCCCTTTAGAGGTTCAGGACAAGCCCGCTAATTGGTAATCATATTTTGGGCACTAAGAATTTAAGGAACACCTGAGCTGATTTGGTGCTCAATCGTAAGCCTACTGGTGATTTTGTCTCGAGTTTGTTTTGTACTCAGATCTAGTTTGATACCGTGTCTTGAACCTTGCTCGGATAGCCTAGCATTTCCTCCACAAGGACTCTCATCACAGCACTTCATGATTGTTGAGGTCATTGTCACTGGGTGGGAATTGTTTTCGCTAGTTATGGTCGCCCTTTTGGATGCTAGAATGATGATGGCTGCCTTGAAGTCATCAGGGACAGTGGACTGTTGCAAAGAGATGTTAAAGATGTACACTAAGACCTCTGTTAGCTGGGCCACCTGGCAAGGATCCTCCTCACCTGGGCTGTGGCCAGACAGACAGACTGTTCCTAAATGGGGACGGGGTTTCCTCAATATCACTTCACTCATTGTGTCAAATCAGACAAAAAGCATTCAGCCTACCAGAAAGGGAGGTGTTACTATCGTTTACACGCAGGATGGACTGTTAATCTGTTTTGGTTTGTATACTTTGCCACTTGTGATGTGCGTGTCCCTGGTGTTTCAAAGCTATGAATTTCCTGTGAAAATTCTTACTTTGCCTTCCTAATGGCACAGAAGAGTGTGACTCTTCCTGACCTCGGAGTTGTTTTATCTCCCAATCTAAAGGCAGCATCCCCAATCCCTAAGCAATGCATGAAGCTCTGCAGTCGGCTATGATCTCCAGTCTACCGAAGCAGTGTAGTGTATAATCACGGTAACATCTTCAGTGCATTTTCCTATGTGGCCAGTCATTGATCTCATATATTCATCAATGCTGATGTGATGGTCATAGGCAGCCACCTCCCTGAATACGTTCCAGTTTGTGCTTTCGAAACAGTCCTACAGCACTGAGATGGTGCCTTCTCGTAGGAACTGATCTGCCTGTGAACTGATGTGACTCATTTAACCAGTGGTAGGTATGCAGGGATAAGCAAAATAGAATGTGGTCTGAGTATCTGAGGTGAGGGTAGCCTTGTAGGCTCCACGAATGTTGGTACAGTTCAGGTCTAGTATATTCTCCCCTCTAAACACAAAATAATCTGCAGGACGTTCCGGCCCGAAACGTCGACCGATCTTTTCCACGGATGCTGCCTGACCTACTGAGTTCCTCCAGCATGTTGTGAATATTCTCCCCTCTGATTGCGAAGTTGACGTACTGGGAGAACTTTGGCAGGACCGTTTTAAGTTGGCATGATTAATGTCACCAGCAATGAAACCGTTGGCTTGGAGGTCACAGATGGTATTGTGGAACTCCTGCATTGCTTACCCATCATTAGCACAGAAGGATGTAAGCAGTAACAATCCCAATGGTAGTGAACTTGGTAAGTAGAAATCCCTGCACCGCACCTTTTTAAAAAACTACTCCAGTGGTGAGTAGTGGGCCATTACTACCAGGTTGTTCACACACCAGTTCTTATTGATGTAGACACACATACCTCATCCATGATCCTTGGATCATAAGACTATAAGACATAGGGGGAGAATTAGGCCATTCAGCCCATCAAGTCTGCTCTACCATTTCATCGTGGCTGATCCATTTCCCAACCCCATTCTCCTGCCTTCTGCCCCATAACCTTTCACGCCCTGACTAATCAAGAACCTATCAACCTCTGCCCTAAATGCACCCAATGACATGGCTTCCACAGTCACCTGTGGCAATGAATTCCACAGATTTACCAGCCGATTGCTGAAGAAATTCCTCCTCACCTCTGTTCTAAATGGACGTCTCTCTATTTTGAAGCTGTGCTCTCTGGTCCTAGACCCCACCCCCCACCCGCCCTTCACATCCACTCTATCTTGGCCTCTCAACATTCATTAGGTTTCAGTAAGATCCTCCCTCATTCTTCCAAATTCTATTGAGTACAGGCCCAGAGCCATCAATCACTGCTCATATGATAAGCCTTTCATTCCTGGAATCATTCTCTTGAACCTCCTCTAAACCCTCTCCAATATCAGCATAACTTTTCTTAAATAAGGGGTCCAAATCTGCTGATAATATTGGCCTCACCAGTGCCTTAGCAGTCCAGCAGCCTCAGCAGTCCATCCTTGCTTTTATATTCTAATCCTGAAATGAATGCTAGCGTTGCAGTTGTCTTCCTCACCACTGATTCAATTTGCAAATTAACCTTTAGGGGTTTCTGCATGACGACTCCCAAATCCCTTGCACCTTGGAGTTTTGAATTTTCTCTGTTTAGAAAATAGTCTAGTCTAGAAAATAGATGTAAAGAAAGCACGAAGATAAAATTGATAAGAGTGATGCCAGCGACAAAGGGCTTCTGCTTCTGTAAGGTTAGAGGAGTTGGATGAGTTTCTGGAGTAAAGGAGGTTGTGAGGTGGACAAGGTCATGAGAGTGAGCAGATCGATGCTGTTCTGATTGGGAAAAGGTCAACGTACCAGGGATAGGGTGTGCAAACTAGTTCAGATGTGGATCTCACTGCTCAGTGAGGAGGAGGGAGCATAAGAAATAAATATCTTAACAAGAACACATGAGAGTACTTAATGAAAGAAATATGGGAGGGGACAGATCAGCAGAAACTCAAACTCAATGGAATAAACTATGCAAGGATGTAATAAATAACGGAATGTATAGCTGGAATATAGAGATGATATTGTAAATAATTCGATGGGACTTCAAGTCCATGTGTCAAGTTTAATTGTTAAACAACCATACACATGAATTTATCCAAATGAAACAGTGTTCCTCTGGAGCCAAGGTGCAAAACAAAGAACCAACAGTCACACTCAGCACAAGACACATCTACTGTAGCACATGCATTAGTCAAAAGTAAAAATAATACAGGCCAAGTCCTTGAGTGTCATGGCTTGTAGATTGATGGTGCATGGAATGTTGTCCTAGAGCCATCTTTTCTGCAAGAACAAGCTGCAGTTCCTCATCTCACACTAGTGCAGCTTCAGATGAATGCAATCCAACTTGTCTTCCACCAAGTGAACAGCATCAATGGGTGAGAGCCAGCTCCCAACTCAGCACGGTTGCCTGCCACACCACACCGCCTCCGGCATCTCCTCCCATGGGCTGCTGCAACAGGCGACCCCTGTGGCCAGAAGGCCTGGTCCGTGCCACACAGCTCCCTGGCTGTTGGCCTCACCAATGAACCAGTGAACCAGACGTGCAGTACTCTACATTACCAATGTCCGAAAGCATCTTTCTGTAATGAGCTTTTCAGCATTGTGGGCACTGGGCTCTGAGGACTTTGGAGCACCTGAATTGGTTAATTGAGAGTCATTAATTATTTAGATTTCTTTCTGTTTTTCTGGAGTGACTCACTCTTTGTAATGCAATCTCCTGGTGCTTTCTGTTTAAGCTTATGAAGTTTATTTTTATAGGCTTAGGGATGCTATGTTACTTTTACTTTGCTGATGCCTGATTAGAGCTAATCACAGGGTTCTATTTTTGAGAATATAACTTCTCACTGTGTCACTTGGCCAAACCATCAATATTCTTTGGGAATTATGAATAAACTCCTGTCGCTGTCCGTACATCAAATTCTGACTTTTCTCCACACTTGGGTTCCAATATTGCCCGCACACATCACGACACTTGCGATTACAAGAAAAATGGCCACAAGAAAAAAGTCTATCATTTGCCCCATTTGTTGGCCCACACACCACCTCCATGCATTTACTAATAAAAGATATTCTGTTATACATCTTCTATAAATACAAAGCTTGTCCCCTTCTCTAACCCATCACATACAAATATCACTGCATATTATTTGGGGCACGACAAGAGCAAAGTGCAGGGTAAAGTTCTGTGCAACCCCTTCTGGGCCCTTCTTGAACTGTACTGAAAGGCACAATGTAATCATTTGATTCTTTTCAGGGAATGTCAAAATCTACAAACGGTCTTCCGGCTATATTCAGATGGACACCGACTTTGGCTTGGAGATGCTTTTTAAGATCACTGAGGTTTTCCAGGTGTATATTACGCTTGAAGTGATGTTCCAGGGAAGCACCAATGGTAAGAGTAACATTCTCTCGTTATTTCCTAGTTATTGAAGATGTCTTGTTTCCATTCCACTTCTCTGGATTCTAGAGTGCCCGGAGAATCTAATCTAGGAAGAACAGATGGGATCAGTGGCAGCTGATGGCACTCGACCTTGACAGATGCAGTTGAGTCTCATGTAGTTTTAATGTTTTTACTATTGAATTCATAACTTCAGCATCTAGTACAGTAAAGGAACAGGGCCTTGTCCATGATGTTGAGCTGAACTAATTAAGCTGCTGAGACCTGCACATAGAAACATAGAAAACATAGATATCTCTCCATTCTCTCCACTCCAGGGAAAACATCGCTAGTTTGTCCAAATTCTCATCAGAGCACAAGTTCTCTAGTTCAGGCAACATGCTGGTAAACCTTGCCTAAACATTCTCCAAAGTTTCTACATCCTTTCAATAATGGGTACCAAGAGTTGAACACGTACTCCAGATGTAAGCTAAGAGCCTCTTAAACACCTCTAGAGTATGTTTTTCCACTAGATCCCCTGGTAGTGTATTACAGGCACCAACTTCAACCCTGGGAAAAAAAATACTAGATGTTTATTCTGTCTACGACTCTCACATCTTATAAATTTCTATCAAATCTCCCCTCGGCCTCTGCCACTCCAGGGAAAATGTCCCAAGTTTGTCCAACCTCTTCCCAAAGTATATGCCCTCTAATCCAGACAGCATCCTGGTATCCATCTTCTGCACCCTCTCCGAAGCCTCAACACCCTTCATATAATGGGCAACAAGAACTGAATGCAATACTCCAGATGTGACCTAACCAAATTTTTATAAAGCTTGAACTCAATGCCATAACTCATAAAGGAAAGCATGCCTTCTTTACTGCTCCATCAACATGCGGCCACTTTCAGGGAGCTATGAGTTTGAACTTAAACACTGAAACCCTTCTGCACATCAGCGTTAAGGGTTCTGCCACTAACTATGTTTTCCCTTAACTTTGGATTACCTCACACTTGCCCAGATTGAAGTTAATCTGGCATTTCTCTGCCCATATTTGCAACTGATCTACAGATGGTCTTGGGCACATATATGTAGCTCGCTTCCCCAGTACTGTATCTGTCAACGTGGAGCAGAGAGTGAGTTTCTAAATCTGGCGGGAGCAAAGGATGTGAAGAATGGCGAGGGTGGAGTGCCATGGCAGGGTTATGAGACAGGTGGCAGAGAAGGAGTGCTGGGGCAGCGGGGGTGGGGGGGGGGTAGGTGGCACGGGTGCAAACACACCCAGCCCTGAGACATCAGGCAAGGTTATTTAATTCCAAACAATTGGTTTAGTAATCATTATACAATGCCTCTCTGGTGCTTCCCACTCCCTCCCCACTCCCTTCTCCTTTTTGCCAACCACGATTCCCCTCTCCCTGTCTCCTTCCCACTCTCAGCCCACAATGAAGACTCCTATCAAGTTAATTATCACGCACATGTCATGACATTTGCAGTTGAGTGCATTACATAAAATCACTATGGTACTGTGCATAAGTCTAGGAAACTCTAACTGTATATATGCGCTTAAGATTTCTGCAGTCTGTCGATCCTGCAGAATAAATCCCATCAACTACCAATATGTTTTCTATGAGCAAGACAGTTCTGAATCGAAATAACCAAGTCAGTGTGGATCCCATGCATTTGAAACTTCTGGACGAGCTTACATCGGGATGTTGGACACCTTTCAAGACTCATCTAGAGATTTATCAACTACTCTACCTTCATCAGTCACCTCCATCACTACCTCAAAATAACTCAATCAAGTTAGTAAGACATGACTTGCTCTGCACAAAGCCATACTTGTTGTCCCTACTTAGGCCATGATTTTCCAAATACTCATAAATCCTGTCTCTAAAAATTCTCTCTGAGAGCTTGCCTACCACTGAAGTGAGACTTGTTTGTCTATAGTTTCTAGAATTATCCCTATTTCCCTTCTTGAACAGAAGAATAACATTAATGTCTTGCCAGGACCTCATCTGAGGCTACAAAGATATAGGTCAGGGCCTCAGCAATCTCATCCCTTACCTCCCTTAATAACCTTGGTTATATTCCATCAGGACTTGGGGACTTGGCCACCTTAATATTCTTCAAGAGGCACAGGACTAATGCTGTATCATATTATTATGCACCACACTGATCTTGCTACTCTCCATGTCCTTCTCCTTGGTGAATGCCAGTACGCAGTACTCATTTAGGAGCTTGCCCACATCCTTCACCATTAAGCACATGGTCCCTCCCTCATCTTTGAATGGTTATACCTCTCTAATTATTTTTCTGCTCACGTATGTATATGATGCCTTGGGATTCTCTTTAATCCTACTTGCCAGGGACTTTCCATGGCCCCTCCAGCCTCTGCTAATTTCCTTCCTGAGTTCTTTTCTGCTTTCTTTATAATTCCAAGTGCCTTGTTCATAAGCAGTGTTCATGGGTTTATGGACCATTCAGAAATCTGAGGGTGGAGGTCCAGAAACTATTCCTGAATTGTTGAGTGTGGGTCTTCAGGCTCCTGTGTCTTTTGGCAGTAATGAGAAGAGGACGTGTCCTGAATGCTGAGGGTCCTCAGTGACCGATGCCAGCAATGCGCACCACTTCTTGAAGATGTCCTCAATGGCAGGGAAGGCAGTGACACTGATGGAGCTCGCTGAGTCTACAGTCTCCTGAAGCTTAGTGCAATTCAGTCCATTGTCCAGATATGACAATAAATATATACAAATATTACCTTTGGAAATTTGCATCTCATATAAAGAAAAACACAGGTTCTTGATTTTCAGAATTAACAGGAAACTAGCAAAGCTCTTTAGGAAATGTTTAAGCATTCAACAGCATAATTGTATATTTAACAATTTATTTTTCTGCTCCTAATTTTAATTTTGGTTGATACCATTTATCTTTCATGTTTTCTATAGGGCTATGCGGTAATTTCAATGGAGACTCTACAGATGATTTTACCAGCAGTATGAAAATCATAGAACAGAAACCACATTTTTTTGTGAATTCCTGGAAGGTTACAGCAAATTGTGGACCTGTTTATGATGAGGATTTGGACCCATGTACATTAAGTCAAGTAAATGGTAAGCATCTCTGGATTCCCTTACTTGATAACAATTTCAAGACAGTTTGGATTTTTGTCTTCTGTTTATATAACAGAAAATATTCATAGTCATAGAACACTACAGCACAGAAACAGGCCCTTCGGCCCACCTGCTCTGTGGTGAACCATTTAAACTGCCCATTCCATACCACACTCACACCACGCTTTGAGTAAAGAAGGCCCCCCCCTTAAATATGTCAGCTTTCTAAACAGTATTTCATGACCCAGTTTTCTGATTGCTTTAAATTCTTTGTGATGCATTGAGTTTTGATGCCCCTCACCAATAATGACCACAACCTCAGATCACTTGGATGTCACTCCCCTTCTAAGGATCAAATGTGATAAGCGTGACAGGTTAAAGAACCAGCAGAAATGGAAAACACTTTGAAGTCCAGTATTGCTATTAACTAATAATATTTATTAGTAACTACGCAATACAGTAATATAAAATCAGATGTATAAAACAGGTTAGCAATGATTATATATAAGTAAGTGTGGAATATATATAGGAAAACCAAGCTTCTTCAAGTCTAGGGGTAAATAGATACAGTCTTACGATGATGAGTAAAGTTCAGTTCAGTTCATGGTATTGAGTTGAGTAGTGATGGAGAGAGAGAGGGGGAGAGATTTGAGTCTTCAGGTGAGCTGATGCCTTCGATCTTCCCGTTGTCCTCCGAAATCCTTTAAAAGTCACCAACTGTGACTTCAACAAAGGGAACCATTCTTCTGTGGTGGAATCATCAACCCAGGCAAGGGTGGATACATGGACAACTCCCCACCGGTCAATCCCTTTTCTCACTGCAAGAGCCACTGATTGATCCACCTGAACAATCCTCCAAAAACCCAATTTTTCTGTGGGCACAATAAAGCTCATTCAGTGTCCAAAAACATGTGTTGCAGGTCTATCATCTGACCTCCTATTTATCTCACCATACTGAGTACCAACTGTCATTCAAATAACTCCTCCCATCTCTGTCTGTGTAAGAATGCACTAGCAGGCCATGTCCTTGGGAAACACACTCCAGAGAAACTATAACATTGATTGTCCATCAAATAACGCCGCCCTTGGTCACCATAGCGACTTACGAGCTGCTCGGTGCCCTCTCTTTCCAACTCAGCAGAACTCCAAAAGTTAGTCTTCGTCTCTCTCTCTCTTTTCAAAACAAGATGTCGGTGTTAAATACCTCTTTCTCTCTCTTTTCAAAAGCATAGTTCATAGGGGTAATTCAGGACCCCGTCACAGCCCTCACTTCTGCAGAGAGTAAACCAGAGTACAGGAACCCCGGCACTGCTTCCCAGCAGCTGTGAAACTGCCCAACTGTTAACAGAAAAGGACTGATACAGCAGGGAAACAGGCTATTCTGCCCATAATTCACACATAGGTAACATCCACATTAATCCTGTCTTCCAACACTTGCTTGTATTCTGCTCTGCCCAGGAGACTCAAGTGCTCAACACACATCTTAAATCCAGTGAGCGGATCTCCTTCTGCCACTGTCACCAGTACTCTACCCCAGAGTTATACAGTGACAGACCCGTCCCCTCCCGTACTGTACCCCAGAGTTATACAGTGACAGACCCATCTCCTCCCGTACTGTACCCCAGAGTTATACAGTGACAGACCCGTCCCCTCCTGTATTGTACCCAGATGAGACATTCTCCACATCTACCCTCTTCGAGTCTTTTCTGATTGAATAAGATCCAAGAAGATCACTGAGTTAGAAAAAAGAAAGCACAATGCTGAATGTTGCATTACAATATCAAAGAGCAAGACCCATGATGGGAGATCGAGAGTTTATCGATCTCCATTAATCCACATGGACGCTGCTCAATCTGATGATTTTCTTTCAGGGTATTCTGTTACTACATCCTTCTTTATGCTCTTCTCTGATGTGAGGCTAACAGGTGAAGAGTTTCCTGTTCTTCTCATTCCCTTTTCTTTAAAAATGAGAATACATTTGATACTCTCCAGTCCAGAGGACAAATTGTATACCAAGATACATATATCACCTATATCCATTATTTTCACATAGTCCCATAAAATAATTTGCTTTTACATTCCTCTCCCACATTATTTGCCTTCTGGCTCACTCCCTTGAGCTATACACATGTCATTGCAAGTTCCTTGTGTTCTCCTCATAACCTGCTAATCTTGCTATGTCACCTGATCCTCACAGGCAAGTCATGTGATGTTTGCTTGGGACTGGTGCTGAGATGTGAAGTTGATTTTTATCAACTGTACCAGGAGTTTTGGCAATGGTTAGGACTGGATTGCCCAAGGAATTTATACTTGTTGGAGCTTAAACTAAAAACTTTTCATTTACATTTTGTAGAAATCTTTGCAGAGATCCATTGTTCAGTATTGTTGGAAGAGACCTCTATATTTGGACAATGTCACGAGTTTTTAGATCCAACAGAATTTTATAAGGTAAAGAAATTCTCTATTGTTATTTCCTCAAATTCAGTATTTTGATTGCACATTAATAGTCATAAACTGTCAGATATTGAGAAGGTTGACAGTTTTCTCCTGAATGTTGGCCTTTTCTTTGGCAAGCACACTGAAGTTTACTGGAATCTGCATTCTGAAATTCTAGAAAGGAAAGATAAAAGCTCAAAAAAGAGGCTTACTGCAATTTTGACTGATTCTGGAATGCTGATTTTAAAAACTTGAATCTGATCAGCAAAAACAAAATCAAAATCTTCTTGTATTGTGGTAGATCAAAGCCCCTTTATGTCCTGGTGTTGGTGTTACACAGGATTAACAATCACTGCTCATTGCAAAATAATGCACATATTCATTTGATCTCCCGATCACTCCTCCATCAGTCCCGCCCTCACTAGCCAATCTACAGTACTTACTTGGTTTATATTTTCAGGAATTTGTTTTTGGATTTTTAACAGTCTTCATCACTGAATGCATTTTCACCATTTGACAGCTTCTGATACTTGGCTTGGCCTGTTGTGAAATTCCCTTGAGCAGTTTTTGAGGAGGGCTCATCCCTACGTCCACTCCTATTTGCATGACTCCATGAGAACTCCAGCCTCACTACCCTGGTGGAGCCAACTTCTCCACATAGACTTCTGCCGCGGCAATGTGCAAGAGCTGCTGCCATCTCAGAGACTGGCTTCATATTTATCAGATGTTTTTCCTATCTTAAGATATCTTCTTCTAACTCTGTAGATTTGTCCACACACATTATTTTACTGAATGACATGTGCACTGTTCATGAAATATTGTTACCCACCAATTTTCACCACTTGTACCTTTACTGGTATGAAAATAAACAGGAATAATATAACATCACTTCCTCTGCAACAATTCTCTGGGATCGAGAAGGAATTGTTTCCACTCTGCTTTTGCAGTTTTGAGATGGCTAATCGTCAATGTGACAATGGCAGGTTTTTCCACAGATATATCCATTGCTGAGATTGGAGCTTTCATATTCACTGGTTCTAATCTAGCTACAAACTGTTGGTGACAAAAGTCTGTAGAAGCTGGAATCTGAAACGCTCAGAGAACCAGTCTCTCCACAGAACCTGGTCAACCTACTGGATTTTTCCAGTGCTCTACTATTAATTCAACTGGTGCCGGTAATTGTTTATCCATTCACTTCTTTCTGTTCAGAACTGTAGATATGAGACCTGCAACTATGAACAAACAAGTGACTTCATGTGTGCAAGCTTGGCATCATATGCTTTTGCCTGTGCCAAAAGAGGTGTCATCCTGGTCGGCTGGAGAAACATTATAGATGGATGCAGTAAGTACTCGGTCGTAATCACCACACTGTAAGCCATGCTTGACTACGTCCTTATCTCTCAAGGCAAGGCACATTCAGTCAGTGGGACAGTTCTGAGCAATCAGGTGCAGGTTGGCAGAAAAGAGCTCTTTCAAAGATTTATCTGCCTCAGAAGATCTGGACTGCCCATATATTCCAGGAAGAGGAATGGGTTGTTAGAGAGCTGCACAGAAACCAAGTGGCTGGAGGAATTCAGTGAGTCAATCAGCATCTGTGGAGATTTTGACAGAGTGGGTTGAGGCTTTGTATCAGGACACAGTGCAGAGGTAGTCAGTTTAAAATGATAAAGGGGACATGTGATACAGGAGCTGGTGGGTGATAGGTTGTGAATATAAGGAAAGAAAAGGAGCAAGTTTCAGGCAGATGGAGCCAGGTGAGGAGCATAGGGGTAGAGACAGATAATAGTGGAACCTGAAAAGGGAGGGATATTGGGCAGATGGAAGCAGGTAGGGGAGAAGAAGTAAAGGTGAACTAAGGGAGAAGAAACCCTGGTAGAGAGGTTGTGATAGGGTTAGATGGAACCAGGTGGGGGAGGGAGATATGTGGCTAATAAGGGAGGGGGTTAGAGATGGAACTTATACAAAGGGAGAAAGACACTGGGTGTTCTGGTGGGAGTGGGAAAAGAGCACCTGGGGAGTGGGGAAGATGAAAATGGGAAATTCTATTCATGCTATGTGCTGTAGGCTAATTATGGTTTACCAGAGAGTGGGAAATAGAAAGTGCCCCTCCTGGTCCTTGCACAGTTAAAGCTGATCTGCTCTTTTTCCGGTGGCACTGCTTGCTAGATGATTGAAGATGTATGCCATCTTAAACGTAATGCTTCTTTGGCCAGAATAAATGTGGTGGCCAACAGTGTTCAGTCTTCATGCTGGTTACTGGCTCCAGAAATAGATCACTAGTGCCTGAAGAGAACTGAGCTGACCACATGGCTGGGATGAATGATGTACTGTGGCTGGAGTTCAGAGAATCTATGTCATGGTGAGGGAAGCTGCAAGTCAAGATTTCACTGGGGTGTTTGGGCAGACACTAAGGGTGGGTATGGACACGGTATGCAACACTTCTCCATGGGTCTCTGCTCCAGGGTGAGAGAGGTGTTCCAGCTGTGCACGGTTTATAAGGAATGGCTGAATGTTTGAGGTTTGTTGTGAAGTATAAATGTCAGTGGCACATAGCAAGAAGGAACAGCCATCACACTGGGGCAACACCAGGAGGAACAGCCATCACAACCGTGGGTAACACTAGGAGGTAAAACCACAAAGGAAATGTCACACTGTGGGTCAATTGTGGGGGGGGGGTGGTGAGGAGGTGGATGCAGCAGCATATTTCCAGCTAGGCCTGGTTGAGAAATCCAGCTCAGATGGGAAATCCATCCAAAAACAGAAAGATCTCCACACCTGGCTAAATGCTTTGTGAAATGAAAACACTAAAGTTCAGAATTTGACACAACAGATTATAACATAATGCAATATTACAAAAGCATTGATCTTGTTTTTGCAGGAATTCTGTGTCCCTACAATCAGATTTTTAGCTATGACTCCAAAACATGTAACCGCACCTGCCTGTCACTGTCCAATCTGGACTTTGAGTGCTCTTCAGTATATCTTCCAGTGGATGGCTGCAACTGCCCAGAGTTTACCTACAAGGACAACACTGGACGATGTGTCAGTGCGGCTGAGTGCCCGTGCCACCTGGCTAATGAGGTCATTGCACACGCCAACCAGCAGATAACTCTTTATGGAGGAACGTGGTAGGTAGATTGTACTATTGGGAACTTAATAAGTATTTATTGGTTGAGGGTAAATTATAAAACTTTCTGGACATTAATGATGGGATTGCTTACAAAGTAACATTATATCATGGTTAAGCAACATACATCAAAGTTGCTGGTGAACGCAGCAGGCCAAGCAGCATCTATAGGAAGAGGCGCAGTCGACGTTTCAGGCTGAGACCCTTCGTCAGGACTAACTGAAGGAAGAGTGAGTAAGGGATTTGAAAGCTGGAGGGGGAGGGGGAGATGCAAAATGATAGGAGAAGACAGGAGGGGGAGGGATAGAGCCGAGAGCTGGACAGGTGATAGGCAAAAGGGGATACGAGAGGATCATGGGACAGGAGGTCCGGGAAGAAAGACGGGGGGGGGGGTGACCCAGAGGATGGGCAAGAGGTATATTCAGAGAGACAGAGGGAGAAAAAGGAGAGTGAGAGAAAGAATGTGTGCATAAAAATGAGTAACAGATGGGGTACGAGGGGGAGGTGGGGCCTTAGCGGAAGTTAGAGAAGTCGATGTTCATGCCATCAGGTTGGAGGCTACCCAGACGGAATATAAGGTGTTGTTCCTCCAACCTGAGTGTGGCTTGATCTTTACAGTAGAGGAGGCCGTGGATAGACATGTCAGAATGGGAATGGGATGTGGAATTAAAATGTGTGGCCACTGGGAGATCCTGCTTTCTCTGGCGGACAGAGCGTAGATGTTCAGCAAAGCGGTCTCCCAGTCTGCGTCGGGTCTCACCAATATATAAAAGGCCACATCGGGAGCACCGGACGCAGTATATCACCCCAGTCGACTCACAGGTGAAGTGATGCCTCACCTGGAAGGACTGTTTGGGGCCCTGAATGGTGGTAAGGGAGGAAGTGTAAGGGCATGTGTAGCACTTGTTCCGCTTACACGGATAAGTGCCAGGAGGGAGATCAGTGGGGAGGGATGTGGGGGACGAATGGACAAGGGAGTTGTGTAGGGAGCGATCCCTGCGGAATGCAGAGGGGGGGGAGGGAAAGATGTGCTTAGTGGTGGGATCCCGTTGGAGGTGGCGGAAGTTACGGAGAATAATATGTTGGACCCGGAGGCTGGTGGGGTGGTAGGTGAGGACCAGGGGAACCCTATTCCTAGTGGGGTGGTGGGAGGATGGAGTGAGAGCAGATGTACGTGAAATGGGGGAGATGCGTTTAAGAGCAGAGTTGATAGTGGAGGAAGGGAAGCCCCTTTCTTTAAAAAATGAAGACATCTCCCTCGTCCTAGAATGAAAAGCCTCATCCTGAGAGCAGATGCGGCGGAGACGGAGGAATTGCGAGAAGGGGATGGCATTTTTGCAAGAGACAGGGTGAGAAGAGGAATAGTCCAGATAGCTGTGAGAGTCAGTAGGCTTATAGTAGACATCAGTGGATAAGCTGTCTCCAGAGACAGAGACAGAAAGATCTAGAAAGGGGAGGGAGGTGTCGGAAATGGACCAGGTAAACTTAAGGGCAGGGTGAAAGTTGGAGGCAAAGTTAATAAAGTCAACGAGTTCTGCATGCGTGCAGGAAGCAGCGCCAATGCAGTCGTCGATGTAGCGAAGGAAAAGTGGGGGACAGATACCAGAATAGGCACAGAACATAGATTGTTCCACAAACCCAACAAAAAGGCAGGCATAGCTAGGACCCATATGGGTGCCCATAGCTACACCTTTAGTTTGGAGGAAATGGGAGGAGCAAAAGGAGAAATTATTAAGAGTAAGGACTAATTCCGCTAGACGGAGCAGAGTGGTGGTAGAGGGGAACTGATTAGGTCTGGAATCCAAAAAGAAGCGTAGAGCTTTGAGACCTTCCTGATGGGGGATGGAAGTATATAAGGACTGGACATCCATGGTGAAAATAAAGCGGTGGGGGCCAGGGAACTTAAAATCATCGAAAAGTTTAAGAGCGTGAGAAGTGTCACGAACATAGGTCGGAAGGGATTGAACAAGGGGTGATAAAACAGTGTCGAGGTATGACACTGTTGTTTGCGTTATATCATGGTTAGTGTGTTTTACTGAAGGAAGGTGAGCAGTCTCATTCTGTGGGCTTCAGCCTAGTGACTGGTATTCACCAAGGATAGCTTTTCCACGGGCTCTGGCCAGAAAGAAGCACATGCTTGCAATGATTGCCAGAATGCCTGCAGACAACCCCCAACATGCCTGCAAATTCCACTTATACTTAGATTTAGGCTGGTACAGGAAGCACATTGATCAAAGAACAAAGAACAAACTTTTGAAGTATAGTCACTAATGACGATGTGTACAGAAATCACAGAGACAACAGAACAGTAGCAACTTGAGTGAGCAATGATATTGACTGGAATACCAGGAAAAGCTCCCCTGCACATTTTTGAAAGATTCCGTGATCTTTGGTGCCAACATTTTATGTTTATTCTGTCATGCAATGTCAATGTTACTCACAAAGCCCATCTTCACTGAAGAGCCCAAACTGACTTGATAACATGATAAGCACCATTTGCCCAAACTAATACAGAACTGTAGTTCAACTGCTGGGACAGAGGCAGGTCTAGGAATTTCATCCAGTGAACTTTTAGCAATAGTGATATTTCTCAAGTCAGGATGACATGTGACATTGAGGATCATTTGTAGGTTCTGGTGTTCCACTACAGTTGCTACCTTTGTAATGGTTTTGTGAACTGCTTCAAAAAACAATGACTGAGTTGCAGATGGTACATCCATGGTGCTTTGGTGATGGACAAAGTCATTGCTACAGCTGAAGAACATGCCATTGCGAGGCATCACCTTTTGAAGATGCCCTCAATGCTGGGGAGGCCGGTGGCCATGATGGAGCTGACTGAGTTTACAACTCTCCACAACTTTAGATACTGTGCATTGGCCCCTGCATGGCAGCTGATGTTGCAACCAGTCAAATGCTCTCCGTGGTACTCACTCTTGTCTGTCTTCGTCACCATTTGAGATTCACTGCATGCATCAGTTGCATTCTTGGCCTTTGTTTTTATGTTTAATATCACTGACATATGTTGTTGAATTTGTTGCTTTGTGGCAGTGGGACAGTGTAGTACTTAAGATACCATAAGAAATATGTATAAAAAATTCAATTCAATAAGTAATGCAGAAAAAGAGCAAATATAGGTAGTGATCATGGGTTGGTTCATTGTCTGTTCAAAAATCTGATGGTGGAGGGGAAGAAGCTCTTCCTAAAACATTGCATGTATGTCTTCAGGCTCACATACCTCCTCTCTGATGGTAGCAATAAGAAGACAGCAAGTCCTGGATCGTGAGGTTTCTTTATGATAAATGCCTCCTTTTTGAGGCATCACCTTTTGAAGATGTCCTCGATGCTGGGGCTTTTTTGTGATGGTGTAGGGGCTCCTCCATAATAGATGTTGATGCAATCAGTCAGAATGCTCTCCATGGTACATCGGTAGAAATTTTCTAGAGTGTCTGGTGACATACCAAATCTCCTAATGAGACATAGCCATTACCATGCCTTAATAATTGCGTCAATATGTTGAGCCAGGGTAGATCTTCAGAAATGTTGACACCTAGGAACTTAAAACTGTTTACCAGCAGGGGAATAAGCACGCAGACTGACGGTGCACCTGTGCTGATGGAAATTGTGGAGGAGATGTTGCCAATCCAAACTGACTGGAGTCTGCAAGTGAGAAAATAGAGGCAAGGTCTTGGAGCTTATTGATTAGTTTTGAGGGGATGATGATATTGAATGCCAAGTTATAGTCAGTGAAGAACATCCTGATATATGCATCTTCACTGTCCAATGTTCCAGCTTGAGGGAAGAATTTGAGTTGGTATGACCTGCAACATTGTTTACCACAGAGTGATATGTACCTGGGATACAGAGGCTGAGAGAGTGGTGGAACTTAGTTCACATGCAGCACATAAAGAATGTCTAGAATCCGGGGCTCCCAAGCTTGGGTCCATTGACCCCTTGCTTAATGGTATTGGTTCATAGCATTAAAAAAAGGTTGGAAGCCCTTGGCTCTAGGTGAACACTTGAATCACTATGTCATGGAAGCGATCGGCCAAGTGTTGGGCAATGGGGATAATATGAAAGGGTCCCCACCAGTCACCATGGACGGATGAGTTGAGCCAAATAGCCTGTTTCTATGCTGTATGATTCTGTGATTCTTTTAAATCAAAGTGGACTGGATTCTGTGATGTTGGGGATCTCAGGAGAAAGTGAGATAGATCACCCACTCAGCAGTTCTACCTGAACACTGGTTACAAAATCTCACCCGTAAACAGTTTGAAAAGTGGGAAACTGATTCTTCTCATACATACCAATCTGAGACTTCTCTTGCTTTATCTCCTATCACTGAGTTAAACTTAACTGTGAGGGAGCATTAACATGCAATAAGCCAGAATGATCGAACAGCCCAAAGATATATGAATGCTTATCTATTGGTCAGTATGAGTATAATTGATTACTGTTGTGTTTCTAAAGGAGAACATAGAAACAGCTGTTATGAATTTGAAATGTGACTTTAACTGAATGACGCATTGCTAAACTGGGCAAATCAACAAACTGGACAAGTGACAGAAGGTGTTGAAATGAATACTCTACATATCTCATTAAATGCACTATGTTAAATGCAGTATGTTGCCTCCCAGATGCCAGGATTAGGTCCTCAACATTCTAAAGAAGAAAGGTAAGCAACCAGAAGTCATGGTCCTTATTGGTATCAATGACATAGCTCGGAAAAGAGGTGTGGTCCAGAAGAGCAAATATAGGAACCTATGAAGAAAACTGAAAAGCAGGACTTCAAGAGTAGTCATTCCTTGATTGCTGTCTGTGCTACACACCAATTAGGGTAAGAACAGGCTGAGATAGCAGGTGAATATGTAGCTGAAGAATTGGTGCAGTGGATAGTTTCGGGCTTGTGGATCATTGGAATCATTTTTCGGGAGATACAACCTGGAGAAAAGGAATAGGTTGCACCTAAACTCAAGAGAAACCAAAGTCCTAATGGGTAGATTTAGACCCTAAGGCATAGGAGCCAAATAAGGCCATTTGGCCCACCAAGTCTGCTCCACCATTCAATCATAGTTGATCCTATTCCCCCTCCACAACCCCACTCCTCGACCTTCTCCCCGTAATCTTTGATGCTGTGTCCAATCAAGAACCTATCATGCTCTGCCTTAAGTACACCCAATGACCTGGACTCCACAGCTGCCTGTGGTAACACATTCCACAAATTTCACCACATTTGTTTCAAATGGACACCCCTCTATCCTGAGGCTGTGCCCTCTTGTTCCAGACTCCCCCACCATGGGAAGCATCCT
Source organism: Mobula hypostoma (assembly GCF_963921235.1). Lineage (NCBI taxonomy): Eukaryota > Metazoa > Chordata > Chondrichthyes > Myliobatiformes > Myliobatidae > Mobula > Mobula hypostoma. The sequence goes on along the minus strand of NC_086107.1, from coordinate 77,054,814 downwards.
TTCCATATCTACGCTGTCTAGGCCTTTCAACATTCAAAAGGTTTCAATAAGATCCCCATTCATCTTTCAAAATTCCAGCGCGTCTAGACTGGGAGTCATCAAACATTCCTCATATGATAACCTTTTCCTTCCTGGAATCATCCTTGTGAAACTTCTCTGAACCTTTCCTTTTTTTTGTAATTTATTTTTCATTGAAGTTCATCATCAAACAAACATTTCCATAAGATTTATTTCAGATACTGTACATATATATCATATAATCATATTTGTCACAAATCTCCACATAATATTTATCTGAGGTATACACTTATAGAAGGGAGAGGAAAGAAAGAACAATCGAAAGAAGGTAACTATGTACAAAGTAGGGAGTGATTTTTTTTACAACATATTCATTGACTTGTGAGAATAAGATCAGGCCTATGAGGTGTTATGTAGTTAAACCATTTTTCCCAGTATGAATAAAATTGTTCCAACTTATGATTAACAGATGCTGTTATCTTCTCCATTTTGTTAATGTCTATTGTAATTTCCATCCATACATTTAAAGTGATAATCCATTTCCTGGTAAGGGTCTTTTTATCAGCCACCAGCAGTATATTCATTAAATATGTATCCCTTTTCAACTATTCTTTATGTTTATACCCAAAATATATGGTAATACTCTCTAAGGGTATTTCACATTTAAAGATGTCTTGTAGGGCATTATGTATCCCACTCCAATAGTCTTTGATAACGGGGCATTCCCAGAAAATATGATAATAGTTTGCATTTTGTTTTCCACAATTTCTCCAGCAAACAGGGATGTTACTATCATAATGGGATTTTTGAGAGGGTGTAATAAAATATCTTATCAAGTTTTTCCACCCGAACTCCCTCCATTTCTGTGAACTGGTACACTTCCATTGATACCTCCATATTATTGTCCAGTCTTCCTCAGATATTATTATCCCACCTTCCTTCTCCCATTTTCTTTTAATGTATGAAGTCGAATGTGTTTTAAGATTTGACAAACCCTTATAAACACTTGAAATTATTCTACTACCGTTGCCTGAATTATATGCATTTCTAAATAGCTCGATCAGACATGTACTTGCCTTGGTTACATCTTTAACCATTCTATTAACATACTGTCGCATCTGTAAATACCGGTAAAAGTCTTGTTTTTCGAATAAATGTTTCTCTTTGAGCATTTCAAAACTGAACAGTGTTCCTCCTTTCATTATATTGCAAATAGCTGTTATTCCTTTCGCTGTCCAGTCCTTAAATCTGGCATCCAGTTTATTCGGCATAAAATCCAAGTCATATGCACACCATTTAAGAATTGCAATGTTTTTCTCTAGTTTATATTCTTTTATAATAGTTTTCCATATTTTAAGAGTCCATTTCACCCACGGGTTATCAATAGTATTTATGTAACTTAATAGGTTGTTATCAGCCAAAACTGCCTGTATAGGGATGGGAAGTATCCTCTCCTTAATGTTTTTCCATTAAGCGTCATATGATGGGTTGCACTAGCATCTCAACTGTGCTGCAAAATAATAATCTCTAAGAGAAGGTAGGCCCCATCCCCCCTTTTTCTTGCTAATTGCAAAGCTTTGAGATGAACCCTGAGCCTTTTACCTTGCCATATAGCATCTTGTTCCATTCATTGAATTGATTTTGGTTAATCTCTATTGGTAGGGTCTGAAAGCGATATAGTAGTCTGGGCAGTATATCCATTTTAATAGATTCAATCCTTGAACTGAGACCAAGAAAAGGAATTAGATTCCACCTTATTATATCTTTCTTAATCTTTTATATATAGGCTGATATATAGGAGAGTAGAAAGTCGAGGGGGGACTTGACAGAGATATTTAAAATTATGAGGGGATAGATAGAGTTGACGTGGATAGGCTTTTTCCATTGAGAGTGGGGGAGATTCAAACAAGAGGACATGAATTGAGAGTTAAAGGGCAAAAGTTTAGGGTTAACATGAGGGGGAACTTCTTTACTCAGAGAGTGGTAGCTGTGTGGAAAGAGCTTCTAGCAGAAGTGGTTGAGGCAGGTTCGATGTTGTCATTTAAAGTTAAATTGGATAGATATATGGACAGAAAAGGAATGGAGGGTTATGGGCTGAGTGCAGGTCGGTGGGTCTAGGTGAGAGTAAGAGTTCGGCATGGACTAGAAGGGCCGAGATGGCCTGTTTCCATGCTGTTATTGTTATATGGTTATATGATAATTGCATTCTGATAATTTTGCCAAATCTTTTGGCATAATGATGCCCAAATATTTGACAGGCTCTGTTTGCCATGCCCAAGGCTTTCAATTTCTCTTGGTGGGCTATAGATATATGAAAGTAGTTGGGTTTTACCTATATTGATCTTGCATCCTGATAATTGGCCATATTGTTCAAAGGATTGCATCAATTTAGGTAAAGAGTATGTTGGTTGCCCTAGATATATCCAAAAGTCAAACGCATAACAGGCCAATTTATGCTCTGTCCCTTTAATAGTAATTCCCCTGATATCTTCATTTTGTCTGATGTATTGAGCTAATGGTTCCAGAAATAATGCGAAGAGCAGCGGTGACCATGCACAACCCTGTCTCGTACCCCCTAGGGTAAAACTATTAGATAAATATCCATTGATTTTAATCCTAGCAGTAGGATTGTCATATAGTGTCTGTATAGTTTTAATAATGGTGTCATGTAGACCAAATCTATGTAAAATTCTGTAAAGAAAATTCCAATTAACCAAATCAAATGCCTTTTCAGCGTCACGCTTATCACTATTGCTTCAATTTCATTTTTTTATATGATCCATAATGTGAGTTAATAATATTGGCTTGTGTTTGGCATTGTTGTATAAAACCTGTCTGATCATTATGTATCAGTGTGGGTAAAAACTCGTCTAATGGTTTGGCCATGATGGAGGTAAATATTCTATAATCCACATTAAGAACAGATATTGATCTAAATGACCCACATTCCATTTTATCCTTGCCTTCTTTCGGTGTAGCTGAGATTATCGCCTCCTTCCAGCTGGATGGCATTTGCACCTTTCTTAGGGTCCAGTTCAGTGTGGGGAGTAAAACAGGAACTAACTCATTTCTAAATTCCTTATACCACTCTGCCATATATCCATCTGATCCTGGTGACTTGCTTAATTTAAGGCTACTAATTGCAGTTTTTCGGTCAGCTTCAGTTATGTCAGCAGTCATGGTTCTATTTTGTTCTTTGCTTGAAGTGGGTAACTCTAAAGAATTCAGGAAGGTGTCAATTTGGGTTATGCTTCCCCTTGGAACTTTGGAATATAGAGTTTTGTAAAACATTTCAAAAGCTTCTTGAATTTCACTTAGCTTATTTTTTTATCACTTTTGTTCTTGGATCCCTAATTCTGTGAATTGTATTTTCTGCTATTTTTTTTCAGTTTCCACGCCAGTATTTTCATTGATTTAGATCCCCTTTAGATCTCTGTCTCAGAAACATTAAATTTTTTCTAATTTCTTCTGTAGCCAAACTATTAATTTCATTCCTAATTTTTTAAAATTTCCCCAAGTGTATCCTGTGCCAAACTCAATTTGTGTTTTTTTTCTAGTTCCTTCAGCTTATTTTGTAATTCCTCTAATTTTCTATTCCTTATTTTTTTTCATATATGAAGATATCGCTATAATTTTCCCTCTTAAGACAGCCTTCAGAGTATCCCATAGAATGGGAGGTGAAACCTCTCCATTATCATTGAATTCTAAGTAAAGACCAATTTCTTTTTTAATTTGTTCCTTAAAATAAGGATCATTCAGTAGACTTGAATTTAGTTTCCAAATAGTATTCTTTAGTTGTAGATCAAAATCAACAGATAAATATATAGGTGCATGGTCACTTACATCTATTGTCCCAATTCCACAGGTGATTATTTTGTCTTTATCTTTTCCAAATGTTATGAAATATACCAGTGGATGTGGTATATTTGGATTTTCAAAAGGCTTTTGACAAGGTCCCACATAGGAGATTAGTGTGCAAACTTAAAGCACGGTATTGGGGGTAAGGTATTGGTGTGGGTGGAGAATTGGTTAGCAGACAGGAAGCAAAGAATGGGAATAAACGGGACCTTTTCAGAATGGCAGGCGGTGACTAGTGGGGTACCGCAAGGCTCAGTGCTGGGACCCCAGTTGTTTACAATATATATTAATGACTTGGATGAGGGAATTAAATGCAGCATCTCCAAGTTTGCGGATGACACAAAGCTGGGTGGCAGTGTTAGCAGTGAGGAGGATGCTAAGAGGATGCAGGGTGACTTGGATAGGTTGGGTGAGTGGGCAAACTCATGGCAGATGCAATTTAATGTGGATAAATGTGAAGTTATCCACTTTGGTGGCAAAAATAGGAAAACAGATTATTATCTGAATGGTGGCCGATTAGGAAAAGGGGAGGTGCAACGAGACCTGGGTGTCATTATACACCAGTCATTGAAAGTGGGCATGCAGGTACAGCAGGCGGTGAAAAAGGCGAACGGTATGCTGGCATTTATAGCGAGAGGATTCGAGTACAGGAGCAGGGAGGTACTACTGCAGTTGTACAAGGCCTTGGTGAGACCACACCTGGAGTATTGTGTGCAGTTTTGGTCCCCTAATCTGAGGAAAGACATCTTTGCCATAGAGGGAGTACAAAGAAGGTTCACCAGATTGATTCCTGGGATGGCAGGTCTTTCATATGAAGAAAGACTGGATGAACTGGGCTTGTACTCGTTGGAATTTAGAAGATTGAGGGGGGATCTGATTGAAACGTATAAGATCCTAAAGGGATTGGACAGGCTAGATGCGGGAAGATTGTTCCCGATGTTGGGGAGGTCTAGAACGAGGGGTCACAGTTTGAGGATAGAGGGGAAGCCTTTTAGGACCGAGGTTAGGAAAAACTTCTTCACACAGAGAGTGGTGAATCTGTGGAATTCTCTGCCACAGCAAACTGTTGAGGCCAGTTCATTAGCTATGTTTAAAAGGAAGTTAGATATGGCCCTTGTGGCTACAGGGGTCAGGGGGTATGGAGGGAAGGCTGGGTTCTGAGTTGGATGATCAGCCATGATCATAATAAATGGCGGTGCAGGCTCGAAGGGCCGAATGGCCTACTCCTGCACCTATTTTCTATGTTTCTATGAAATAGTCTATTCTTGTGTATACAGAATGGGGGGCAGAATAATGAGTGTAATCCCTTCTGTTGGGGAAAGGTCCCTCCATATATCAATTAGACCAACATCCTCAGAAAGAGTGTTAACTTTCTTATGTAAGGACTTGGTTTCATAAGTTTTTCCATTGGAAGAGTCTAGCTTTGGTTGTAATTGTAAATTTAAGTCTCCCCCACATATCAAGAAACCTTCTGTTTCTGTTACCATAATATTAGTAATTTTCTGGAAGAAACTAATATCACTTCCTGGGGGTGCGTATATATTCAATAAATTAACTGGATTTCTATCTATATTCCCCTTACCAGAATATATCTGCCCTCCTTATCGAATACATTTCGAATACATTTTCAAAATTTAGCCTGCTTGAGATGAGAATAGCAACTCCTCCTCTATGTCCTGATTTATATGAGGAGAAAAACAAATTAGTGAAACCCATTCTCTTTAATTTTCCATGCTCATTATCACTTAAGTGAGTTTCTTGTAAATATATTACATCGGCTTGTTCTTTTTTTTATTTTTGATAGAATTTTACTGTGTTTGATTGGATTTAACAGCCCATTGACATTAAAAGAAATGAATTTTACTTTGTCCTTAGCCATGTGTATTTATCTGTTGGTATATCATTGAAATTTGCAGAATGTAACTTAATCGATCTAGTTACTGAACAAATAAGAGCCAAGAAAAGCAAATAATTAAAAAAAAGGAAACGAAGGTGTGATTCCAAGGCTGGGGTCTCTAGATGACCCTGGGTTGATTTAGAAGAAGCGTCTAGCTGTGGGGGATAGCGCCTCCTACCTTGTGAGTTGAGGGCCCCCGTTGCAGTACCTATAAAGGTTAGTAAAAAAAATCTATGTCCATTACACAGAAATGATTCCTCCCATGTATGTATTCTCATTTAGGTGGGGAAAAAGGAGTGAATGATTGAATTTTTAAAAAATTGAGGAATATAAAATCCACATTATAGTAAGTATTTCTCGAGATCGGTATATCACTGTCTATTTTTGCTTCCGTTTAGTTTACCAGCGCTTTTAAAGTTAGCTAAACCTTTTGGCTCTTCTGGAGGAGGTGAGGGCTGTCTTCGAAGAACTCACAGTCTCTTCCTAATATCCTTCTCTGGTCCTCCTCCCGTCCCCTGCTTTCTCGGTTCTCTTACTATTTCCCAAGCAGGTCAGGATAACTGCTCAGCGAGGCTTTCACTAGATCTGACCACGCTAACGGCATATCCTCTGTTGTTTATGTCTGTAGTCGCCTCTTCCACCGTCTGATATAGCTGTATTCCTCCTTCGTAAAACATCCTCAGTTTAGCAGGGTACAGGGTTTGGAATTTAATCTTTCCTTGCTTAAATATTCGTTTCGTTTCGGAATATTCCTTCCGTTTCTGTAGGACCGCCGGGGGGTAATCTTGATCGAAGTATATTAACTTCCTGTTCCAAACCACCCTCTTCTTACCCCAGGCCCTTCGTAGAATCCCCGCCTTGCTCTTGAATCAAAGGAATCTAAGTGCTATTGAGCGCGGTTTACTTCCTCTGTCTCTGGGATGCCGCTGGACGAGCGAACGATGCGACCTCTCAATTTCAATCTCCATAGTCGGGCGAATCTCCAGCGCTTCCCGCAGCAACTTGTCTACAAACTTCATCATCGACAACTCCTCCGCTCCCTCGGGAACATTATAAATTCTGATATTTCTCCATCGCGATCTTCCCTCCTGGTCAAGCAATTTACTTTCCTGTTGATTTAATATTTTTATCGTCATACTTAGTATCTGTTCCATGTTTTGCACATGATCATCCACCTTCTCAGTTCAAGTCTCTGCCATCACTATTTTCTGATTGACGTTGGCGAGCTCTGACTTTATATCGAGTTGCTATTTTATGTCTTTTTGGACTTCCCTTATCTCTTCCAGAATCTTTATCATTTTTGCCACTTCGCCTGAACGAGGCCCAGCGTCATCTTCACCACCACGCGAATGTGTAGGAGAGCTGCTCATTGTACCTCTCTCTTCCATAAGCTCCGTAGTGATGCTTTTTTTATTCTCCATTTTTGCCCCCCCCCCTTATCAATTCATATATTTTCGAAAGATATTATACTTGATAGATTAACGGGGCAAAATATGCATTTTTCCAGAGGATCTATTGATTTAAGCTGCCATGCTGGACGATGACGTCACCAGAATCAACCTCTCTGAACCCTTTCCAATGCCAGCACACCATTTCTTAGATGGGGAGGGAACGTCGACTCAGACCATGAGAGGCCTGCGTTGGGCATTTTTATGCCTTACAAGGTGCAGATTGGAAGTCTGTGTGGGGCGCCGCTCCTCGCAATGTGTGATTAAGCGCCTTGCTCAAGGGCACACACACACTGCCACAGCTGAGGCTCGAACTAGCAACGTTGAGATAACTAGATGAATGCCTTAACCACTTGGCCACATTCTTAGGAGCTCAAAACTGTTCACAATACTCAAGGTGAGGCCCCATAACTGCCTCATAAAGCCTCAGCATCACATCCCTGCTCTTGTACTCTAAACCTCTTGAAATGAATGCATTTGCCTTCCTCACCACCGACTCGATCTGCAAGTTAACCTTCAGGATGTTCTGCACAAGGACTCCCAAGTCTCTTTGCACCTCAGATTTTTAGATTTTCTCCCCGTTCAGCAAATAGTCTGCTCATTTATTTCTACTGCCAAGGTGCATGACAATGCATTTTCCCACAAAGTATATCATTTGCCATTTTCTTGCCCATTGTCCTAATCTGTCTAAGTCCTTCTGCATCCTACCTGTTTCCTCAACACTACTTGCTCCTCCACCAATCTTCGTATCATCTACAAACTTGGCAACAAAGCCATCTATTCCATCCTCTAAATCATTTATATACAGTATAAAAAGAAGCAGTTCCAACACCAACCCCTGCAGAACACCACTAGTCACAGGCAGCCAAATAGACAAGTATCCTTTTATTCCTACTCGAAGCCTTCTACCAATCAGCCAATGCTCTAACCATGTTAGTAACTTTCATTTAATATCATGGGCTCTTAACTTAGTAAGCAGCCTCCTGTGTGGCGCCTTGTCAAAGACCTTCTGCGAGCCTAAATATACAACTTCCACTACATCCCCTTTATCTATCCTGCATGTAATCTTCTCAAACAATTCCAACAGGTTTGTCAGGCAGGGTTTTCCCTTAAGGAAACCAGGCGGACTTTGTCCTATCTTGTCCTGTGTCACCAAGTACTCCATAACCTTATCCTTAATAATTGACTCTAACATATTCCCAACTACTGAGGTCAGGCTAACTAGTCTATAATTTCCTTTCTGCTGCCTTCCTCCTTCCTGAGTGTTCTCATAATCTAATCTAATCCTTAAAGAGTGGAGTGACATTTACAATTTTCTAGTCCTCTGGCACCATGCAGAGTCCAATGATTTTTGAAAAATCATTGTTAATGCCTCCGTAATCTCTACTGCTACCTCTTTCAGAACCCTAAGGTGCAGTTCATCTGGTCTGAGTTGCTTATACCCTTGGGTCTTTCAGCTTTTTGAGCATCTTCTTTCTTGTAATGGTAACTGCACTCACTTCTCTTCCTTCACACTATAACAGCTTGCTTTCATAGTTCATTTTGTCCCTCCTAATAATTATTTTAATTGCTCTCTGTAGGTTTTTAAAAGCTTCTCAATCCTCTATCTTCCTGCTAATTTTTGCTCTGTTGTATGCCGTCTCTTTCGTTTTTACATTAGATTTGACTTTGTCAGCCACCGTTGTACCATTTTGCCATTTGAGTATGTCTTCGCTTTTGGAATTCATCTGTCCTGCACCTTTCTTATTTTCCCAGAAACACACTGCATTTCTGCTCTGCCGTCATTCCTGCTAGCAGCTCCTTCCAATTTACTTTGGCCAACATATCTCTCATACTACTGTAACTGTAGTCCACTGAAATACTGCTTTACTTTCTCGCTATCAAATTTCAAGTTGAACTCAATCAAATTGTGATCATTGAGTCATAAGTGTTCTTTAACCTTAAGCTCCCTAATCGCCTCCAGTTCATTACGTAACACCAAATCCAGTATAGCTGATCCCCTAGAAGGCTCAACATCAAACTGCTCTAAAAAGCTATTTCTTAGGCATTCAACAAACTCACTCCCTTGAGATCTATTACAAACCTGATTTTCCCAATTGACTGCGTGTTAAAAATATCTCCCATGACTATCATAACATTGCTCTTTTGACACACTTTCTATTTCCTGCTGTAATCTGTGGTCCACATCCCAGCTACTGTTGGGAGGCCTGTATATAACTGTAGTCAGGGTCCTTTTATCCTCGCAGTTTCTTAACTCAACCCACAAGGATTCAACATCTTCTGATACTATAAGATTGTATCTTTCTACTGATTTGATGCCATTCTTTACCAGCAGAGCCATGCCACTCAGTCTGCCTACCTGCTTATCCCTCCAATACAATGTGTAAGCTTGGACTTTCAGCTCCCAACTGCAACTATCCTTCAGCCATGATTCAGTGATGGTCAGAACATCATACCTGATAATCCATAATAGTGCAACAAGATCATCTATCTTATTGCTTATACTCTGTGCATTGAGATATCGCATTTTGAGTGCTGTATTTGCAACCCTTTTTGATTCTGCATCCTTAATGCACTGATACTCACCCTGCTGGCTGCAATTTTGTCCTATCATCTGCCTGCCCTTCCTGACAGTCTGACTGCTTGCTATCTTTACTTTTTTATCATTCGTCCCATTCTTCATTCTGGTTTCAACCCCCTGCCAAATTAGGTTAAACCCTCGCTAACAGCTGTAACAAACCTGCCCGTGAGAATATTGGTCCCCCTGGGGTTCCGGTGCAACCCGTCGCCTTTGTACCGGTCATACCTGTAGCAGGTTTGCTCACACAGTTTTCTCATGGGGAATGAATGGTAGTTTCGGTTGGCAGATGAATGGTAACATGTAGAGAGACCATGAGGAAGGATAGGCTGTTGATAAGGCAAAATCAACGTGGTTTGGGGATTGGACTCGCAGTTTATGTTATGTCTTTTTGCTTTCTGGTTACTCCTTGTTTTTGCTATTTTGTTCAATCTTGATCGGGGTGGACTAGCTCTGCAGCCTGGAGTGAACAAAGTGCTAAACTGAACTGAACTGAACTGAACTGAACCAAACTGTGGTTTGATGTGTTCCCCATTCATTTTTAGCCATTTGCACAATTTGTTTCTATGTTGGGTGTTTGATGTTTTCTTTGAACAGATCCATTGTTCACGGTGTTTTGATTCATGGCTGTCTGTGGGAAGACAAATCTCAGGGTTGTATAGTGCATACATACTTCGATAATAAGTGTACCTTGAAACTTTGAATCTTTGAAAACTGTAGGATGTGTTGATATATGTTTATTTTAATGTGAGAACTATCAGGAACAAGGGTGATGAAGTTATACGAAACAATGACCATTACACAGACTAGGCTGTCATAAGGGCAGGAATGGCTGCTGGAAGTTCCAGTCTATAGATGTTACTAAAGGGACAGGGAAGGAGGTAAAAGATGTGGGGAGCAGCAGGGATAGTATCACAGTTGCAGAAAGAGGACATCATGGAGGAATTGTCTACTGAGTCATGTGGGTAGAAGTTGGAACAGGAAGTGAGAAATGATATGGAACCCTCCACATCCCTTGCAACAGAAACACCAAGGAACAGATTGGGAGGTAGATATTGGTAAGGTGCAAAAATAATAGGGTTGTGTGATAGATGACTTCAACTTCCCCGATATTGAATGGCACCTCCTTAGTGCAAAAGATTTAGATGGGGCAGAGTTTGTTAGGTGTGTCCAGGAAGGATTCCTGATGCAATATATAGACAGGCTGACTAAAGGAGAAGCCACTTTGTCAGGTGATAGAGCTGTTGATGGGTGAGACAGTGACTATAACTCTCTGACTCTATAATGCCTTGGACAGAGATAGGAGCAGACAACATGGGAAGTATTTAATTTGGGAAGGGTGAATTATGGAAATTTGGAGTATAAGGTTGTGCCCACTACAGAGACTTGGATGGCTCAGGGGCAGGAATGGTTACTTCAAGTGCTAGGCTTTAGATGTTTCAGAAAGGACAGGGAAGGAGGCAAAAGAGGTGGAGGCCAGGCAATGTTGATCAGAGATAGTTTCATGGCTGCAGAAAAGGAAGAAGTTATGGAGGGATTGTCTACGGAGTTTCTGTGGGTGGAAGTTAGGAACAGGAAGGGGTCAATAACTCTACTGAGTGTTTTTTGTAGACCACCCAATAGTAACAGTGACATCGAGGAGCAGATAGGGCAAAAAGATTCTGGAGAGGTGTAATAATAACCGGGTTGTTGTGGTGGGAGATTTTAAATTCCCAAGTATTGATTGGCATCTCCCTGGAGCGAGGGGTTTAGATGAGGTAGAGTTTGTTAGGTGTGTTCAGGAAGGTTTCTTGACACAATATGTAGATAAGCCTGCAAGAGGAGAGGCTGTACTTGATCTGGTACTGGGAAATGAACCTGCTCAGGTGTCAGGTCTCCCAGTGAGAGAACATTTTGGAGATAGTGATCATAATTCTATCTCATTTACCATAGCATTGTAAAGGGATAGGAACAGGCAAGTTAGGGAAACGTTTAATTGGAGTAAGGGAAAATATAAAGCTATCAGGCAAGAACTTGGAAGCATAAATTGGAAACAGATGTTCTCGGAAATATACGGAAGAAATGTGGCAAATGTTCAGGGGGTATTTGCGTGTGGTTCTGCATAGGTACGTTCCAAAGAGACAGGGAAAGGATGGTAGGATACAGGAACCATTGTGTACAAAGGCTGTTGTAAATCTAGCCAAGAAGAAAAGTGCTTAGGAAAGGTAATGATAGAGATCTAGAAGATTATAAGGCTAGCAGGAAGGAGCTTAAGAATGAAATTAGGAGAGCCAGAAGGAGCCATGAGAAAGCCTTGGCGAGCAGGATTAAGGAAAACCCCAAGGCACTCCACAAGTATGTGAAGAGCAAGAGGATAAGACATGAGAAAATAGGACCAATCAAGTGTGGCAGTAGGAAAGTGTGTATGGAACCAGAGGAGATAGCAGAGGTATTTAATGAATACTTTACTTCAGTATTCACTACAGAAAAGAATCTTGGTGATTTTAGGGATGGCTTAGAGTGGACTGAAAAGCTTGAGCATGTAGATATTAAGGAAGAGGATGTGCTGGAGCTTTTGGAAAGCATCAAGTTGGAAAAGACACCGTGACTGGACGAGATGTACCCCAGGCCACTGTGGTAGGCAAGGGAGGAGATTGCGGAGCCTCTGGCGATGATCTTTGCATCATCAATGGGGACGGGAGAGGTTCCGGAGGATTGGAGGGTTGCAAATGTTGTTCCCTTATTCAAGAAAGGGAGTAGAGATAGCCCAGGAAATTACAAACCAGTGAGTCTTACTTCAGTGGTTGGTAAGTTGATGGAAAAGATCCTGAGAGGCAGGATTTATGAACATTGGCAGAGGCATAATATGATTAGGAATAGTCAGCATGGCTTTGTCAAAGGCAGGTCATGCCTTATAAGCCTGATTGAATTTTTTGAGTATGTGATTAAACACATTGATGAAGGTAGAGCAGTAGATGTAGTGTATATGGATTTCAGCAAGGCATTTGACAAGGTATCTTTGTGATAAGTGTAAAGGGGCTGAGGCTTCTATATGTACTGGGTCTGTCCTAGTCTTGAGAAATTCTGGAGAGAAGTTTTTTCAACCCTATCTCATATTCTTAATTTAGAACCTAACCCTCTGGTTGCTCTTTTTGGCACATTGGGTGAAGCAGACATGCACTTGAGTCTGACTAAATGCCGAACATTATCTTTTGCCTCTCTCTTGGCTAGACAGTTAGTTCTTCTTAGGTGGAAAGATGCTGCCCCACCCACTCACGCTCAATGGCTTAGTGATATTATGTCCGGTTTAGACCTTGAAAAGATTCATTATTCACTTCTTAATTTGGACATAAATTTTCATAAGGTGTGGGGACATTTTCTTGAATATTGTCATAACTCCTCTTCAGGCTAAGTTTATCCCTTTTTTTGTATGCTACAATCCCTTACTTTCAGCTTTTTTTGTAAGCATTACGGTTTTTTGTTGTGAATTGCATTATAGTTTTGGTAGTCAGCATTATACATTCTTTTTTCTGATACATATTTACAGCTCTGTGGGGTTGAATGCTCCGATTAATTTTTGTTTTCCTTTATACACAGAAATGAGTGGCCTGGGTTTTTTTTTAGTGGCAGTTTGGGGTGGACACGAATCTTACATGATTTTATTTTGGGTGCTTTTCTTTTATTGTTATGAATTATATATTGGACTTGTTTGTTTTGCACTGTATAAATCTCTATTTTGTAGATGTTCTTTTTTCTGTAGCTCTATTGAAGAAACGCATTAAAAAATTTTTTTTAATTAAAAAAAGATAAAGTATCCCATGCAAGGCTTATTGAGAAAGTAAGGAGGCATGGGATCCAAGGGGAAATTGCTTTGTTGATCCAGAACTGGCTTGCCCACAGAAGGCAAAGAGTGGTTGTAGGCAGGTCATATTCTGCATTGAGGTTGGTAACCAGTGGTTTGCCTCAGGGATCTGTTCTGGGACCCCTACTCTTTGTGATTTTTATATATGACCTGGATGAGGAAGTGGAAGGATAGGTTAGTAAATTTGGTGATGACATAAAGGTTGGTGGTGTTGTGGACAGTGTGGAGGGCTGTCAGAGGTTACAGCAGGATACTGATAGGATGCAAAACTGGGCTGAGAAGTGGCAGATGGAGTTCAACCCAGGTAAGTGTGAGGTGGTTTATTTTGGTGGGTCAAATATGACGACAGAATATAATATCAATGGTAAGACTCTTGGCAGTGTGAAGGATTAGAGGGATCTTGGTGTCCCAGTCCATAGGACTCTCAAAGCTGCTGTGCAGGTTGACTCTGTGGTTACGAAGGCATACGGTGCAGTTTAAGAATGAGCTTAAGAGCTGAGAGGTAACCTCTGACAGCCCTCCACACTATCCACAACACCCCCAACCTTTGTGTCATCAGTAAATTTACTAACCCATCCCTCCACTTCTTCATCCAGGTCATTTATAAAACTCACGAAGAGTAGAGATCCCAGAACAGATCCCTGAGGCACACCACTGGTGACCAACCTCCATGCAGAATATGACCCGTCTATAATCATTCTTTGCCTTCTGTGGGCAAGCCAGCTCTGAATCCACAAAGCAATGACACCTTGGATCCCATGCCTCCTTACTTTCTCAAAATCAAAAGCCTTGCTGAAATCCATATACACTACACCTACTGCTCTACCTTCATCAATGTGTTAAGTTCCATCCTGAAAAAATTCAATCAGGCTCGTAAGGCATGACCTGCCTTTCACAAAGCCATGCTGACTATTCCTAATCATATTATACCTCTCCAAATGTTCATAAATCCTGTCTCTCAGAATCTTCTCCATTAACTTACCAACCACTGAAGTAAGACTCGCTGGTCTATAATGTCCTGGGCTATCTCTATTCCCTTTCTTGAATAATGGACCAACATCCATAACCCTCCAATCCTCCGGAACCCCTCCCATCTCCATTGATGATGCAAAGATCATTACTAGAGGCTCAGCAATCTCCTCCCTTGCTTCCCACAATAGCCTGGGGTACTTCTCGTCCGGTCCCGGTGACTTATCCAACTTGATGTTTTCCAAAAGCTCCAGCACATCCTCTTCCTTAATATCTCCATGCTCAAGCTTTTCAGTCAGCTGTAACTCATCCCTACAATCATCAAGATCTTCTTCCGTAGTGAATACTGAAGCAAAGTACTCATTAGGTACCTCTGCTGTCTCCTCTGGTTCCATACACACTTTTCCACTGTCACACTTGATTGGTCCTATTCTCTCTCGTCTTATCCTCTTGCTCTTAACATACTTGTCGAATGCCTTGGGGTTTTCCTTAATCCTGCCCACCAAGGCCTTCTCATGGTCCCTTCTGCCTCTCCTAATTTCTTTCTTGAGCTCCTTCCAGCTAGCCATATAATCTTCTAGCTGTCTATCATTACCTAGCTTATTGCACCTTTCGTAAGCTTTTCTTCTTGACTAGATTTACAACAGCCTTTGTACACCATGGTTCCTGTACGCTACCATCCTTTCCCTGTCTCACTGGAACTACCCTGTGCAGAACTCCACGCAAATATCCCCTGAATATTCGCCACATTTCTTCCATACATTTCCCTGAGAACATATGTTCCCAATTTATGCTTCCAAGTTCCTTCGTGATAGTCTCATATTTCCCCTTACTCCAATTAAATGCTTTCCTAACTTGTCTGTTCCTATCCCTCTCCAATGCTATGGTAAAGGAGATAGAGTTGTGATCACTATCTCCAAAATGCTCTCCCACTGAGAGATCTGACACCTGACCAGGTTCACTTCCCAATACCAGATCAAGTACAGCCTCTCCTCTTGTAAGCTTATCTACATATTGTGCCAAGAAACCTTCTTGAACACATCTAACTCCACCCCATCTAAATCCCTCGCTCTAGGGACATGCCAATCGATATTTGGGAAATTCAAATCTCCCACCACGACAACCCTGTCATTATTACACCTTTCCAGAATCTGCCTCCCTATTTGCTCCTCGATGTTCCTGTTACTATCTGGTGGCCTACAAAAAACACCCAGTAGAGTTATTGACCCCTTACTGTTCCTAGCTTCCACCCACAGAAACTCCATAGACAATCCTTCCATGTCTTCCTCCTCTTCTACAGCCATGGCACTATCTCTGATCAACAGTGCCATGCCCCATCTCTTTTGCCTCCTTCCCTGTCCTTTCTGAAACACCTAAAGCCTGGCACTTGAAGTAACCATTCCTGCCCCTGAGCCATCCAAGTCTCTGTAATGGCCACAACATCATAGCTCCAAGTACTGATCCACACCCTAAGCTCATCCGCTTTGTTCATTATACTCCTTGCATTGAAATAAACACATCTCAAACCATTGGTCGGAGTGTGTCCCTTCCCTATCACCTGCCTATCCTCCCTCTCGCACTGCCTCCAAGCTTTCTCCATTTATGAGCTAACCGCCTCTTCCTCCGTCAATTCAGTTTGGTTCCCACCCCCCAGCAATCCTGGTTTAAACTCTCCCCAATAGCCTTAGCAAACCTCCCTGCCAGGATATTTGTCCCCCTCGGATTCAAGTACAACCCGTCCTTCTTGTACTGGCCACTCCTGGCCCAAAAGAGGTCCCACTGATCCAGAAATCTGAATCGCTGCCCCCTGCTCCAATACCTCAGCCACGCATTTATCCTCCACCTCAATTTATTCCTATACTGACTGTTGCATGGCACAGGCTATAATCCCGAGATTACTACCTTTGTGGTCCTGCTTCTCAACTTTCTTCCTAACTCCCTGTAGTCTGCTTTCAGGACTTCCTCCCTTTCCCTACCTATGTCGTTGGTACCATAATGTACCACGACCTCTGGCTGTTCACTTTCCCACTCCAGAATATCGTGGACACGATCAGAAACACCCTGGACCCTGGCACCTGGGAAGCAAACTACCATATGTTCTTCTTTCCTGCATCCACAGAATCGCCTCTCTGACCCCCTAACTATGGAGTTCCCTATCACTGCTGCCTTCTTCCTTTCCCTACCCTTCTGAGCCACAGGGCCAGACTCTGTGCCAGCCACTGTTGCTTCCCCCAGGTGGGCCGCTCCACACCCCCAACAGCACTCAAGCAGGAGTAATTCAAACACTCTAAACTGCATCAAGAATTCTCTTGTACTCCATCTCACAATGACAATATTCACTGACTTTCCTAGTCACCCCATGCTTACTCCTGTGATCCATGTACTGGAATCACCTGTTACAATTAAGGAAAGACCCAGAGGTTGGAACAGAACATTTTATCGTGTATAGCGGAATAAGTCTGCTTGACTCATAGTCACCTGTAAACACACTCACAGGTTAAACCTTAATCGATAGATGGACAAGCCCGCGAATTTGACTAATCATGAGATGTCACATGGCAGACACTGTGGACAGGACACCACCTACTGTAGATCTCTCTCCATCTAAACAAAGGCTTGCTTTTTCATTTTTGTTGCTGTTTTTATCAGTCAGAGCACTGAGCGTCAAAGTTGGGAGGTCAGGTTGCAGCTGTTAGGCCACATTTGGAGTTCTGGTCACTCCACTGCAATAAGACCATGAGATACAGCAACAGAATTAGTCCCACCGAGTCTGCTCTGCCATTTCATCTTGGTTGATCCAATTAACCTCTCAGCCCCAATCTTCTGCCTTCTCACCATATCTCTTCATGCCCTGACCAATCAAGAATCTGTCAACCTCTGCCTTAAATATACATAAAGATTTGGCCTCACAGCTGACTGGGGCAATGAATTCCATAGATTCACCACTCTCTGGCTAAATAAATTCCTTCTCATCTCCATTCTAAAAGCACACCCTTTATTCTGAGGCTGTGTCCTCTGGTCTTGGACTCTTCCACCATAGGAAACATCCTCTCCATATCCATCTATCATGGCCGTTCACCATTTGATAGGTTTCAATAAAGTCACCGCTCACTCTTCTGAATTCCAGAGCCATCAAACACTCTTCATATGCCAAACCATTCAATCCTAGAATCATTTTTGTGAACCCCTTTAAACCTGTTCGAGTTTCAGCACATCCTTTATAAGATAATGGGCCCAAACCTGCTCACAATACTCCAAGTGAGGCCCCACCAATGCTTTATAAAGTCTCAAAATTACATCCTTGCTTTTATATTCTAGTCCTCTTGAAATGAATGCTAACATCGGATTTGTGTTCCTCACCGCAGACTCGACCTGCAAATTAACCTTTAGGGAATCCTGCACAAGGACTCCCAAGTCCTTTTGCATCTCAGTTTTTTTGTATTTTCTCTTCACTTAGAAAATAGTGAACCCTTTCATTCCTTCTAGCAAAGTGCGTGACCATATATTTCCTGACACTTTATTCCATTTGCCATTTATTTGCCCATTCTCTGAATCTGTTTAAGTCCTTCTGTCGCCCTTCTACTTCCTCAAAACTACCTGCCCCTCCACCTATCTTCGTATCGCCTGCGAACTTTGCAACAAAGCCATCAATTCAAATCATTAACATATAATGTAAGAAGAATCAATCAACATAGACCCCTGTGGAACACCAGCACCGGCAGCCAACCAGAAAGGTCTCCTTATTCCCAGTCTTTGCCTTCTGCCAATCCGCCACTGCTTTATCCATGCCTGAATCTCATAGCTTGTTAAGTAGCCTCATGTGTGGCACCTTAATAAAGGCCTTCTGAAAATCCAAGTGCACAACAGCAACTGATGTCTATCTTGCTTGTTATTTCTTCAAAGGATTCCAACAGATTTGTCAGGCAAGATTTTCCCTTGAGGAAACCATGCTGCCTACAGCCATTTTATCACGTACCTCCAAGTACCCCGATTCTTCATCCTTAATAATTGACTCCAACATCTTCCCAATCACTGATGTCAGACAAACTGGCCAATAGTTTCCTTTCTTCTGCCTCTCTCCCTTCTGGAAGAGTAGAGTGATATATGCAAATGTCCAGTCTTTCAGAACCATTCCAGAATCTAGTGATTCTTGAAAGGTCATTACTAATGCCTTCACAATCTCTTCAGCCACTTCTTTCAGAACCCTGGGGTGGGCACCATCTGGTCCAAGTGACTTGTGTATCTTCAGACCTTTCCGTTTCCCAAGAACCTCTTCTCTGCTCATGGTAACTTCACACATTTCATGCCTCCTGACACCTGGAACTTCCACCATATTACTAGTGTTTTCCACAGTGATAAAATACAAAATACTCGTTCAGCTTATCTGCCATTTTGTTGTCCCTCATTACTACCTCTCCAGCATTGTTTTCCAGCAGTCTGAAATCCACTCTCCCCTCTCTTTTACACTTTATGTATCTGAAGAAACTTTTGGTAT
The DNA here is from genome assembly GCF_963921235.1 of Mobula hypostoma. NCBI lineage: Eukaryota > Metazoa > Chordata > Chondrichthyes > Myliobatiformes > Myliobatidae > Mobula > Mobula hypostoma. The sequence continues at coordinate 77,035,710 of NC_086107.1, read as the reverse complement.
CTTCTTCAATATTATTAACGAGCTGTCTTTCATATTCTATCTTTATATTCTTAATGATTTTAGTTGCCTTCTGTTGGTATATGAAAGCTTCCCAATCCTCTAATTTCTCACGAATTTTTGCTCTATTATATGCCTTCTCTTTGTCCTTTTTTATGTTGGCTTTGACTTCTTTTGTTAACCAGTTGTGTCATCTTTGCTTTAGAATACATCTTCCTGTTTGGGATGTACAATGGTTTTGGAAATTCCAGCCATTTCTGCTTTGCTGTCATCCCTGCCAATGTTCTTTTTCCGATCACTTTTGGCTAACTCCTCTTTCATGCCTCTGAATTCCCTTTACTCTATTGTAATACTGATATATCTGATTTTAGCTTCTCCTTCTCAAATTTCAGGGTGAATTTGATCATATTATGATCACTGCCCCTAGGGATTCTTTTAAGCTTATTTCTGGTTCATTGCACAACACCCAATCCAGAATAGCTGATCTGTTAGTAGGCTCAACCACAAGCTGCTCTTAAAAGCCATCTTGTAGGCATTCTAGAAAATCCCCCCCTTGGAAATCAGCATCAACCTGATTTTCCCAATCTACTTGCATATTGAAGGCTCCCATGACTATTGTAACATTGCCCTGTTGGCATGCATTTTCTATCTCCCATTGTAATTTGTGGCTACATCCTTACTACTTTTTAGGGGTCTGTATACATGGTGTATGGGGTGTCAGGGAGGGGTAGCACCTCTGGTGGGGTAAAATGTCGCGTCCTTTTCAAGGCGATTAGTCCACCTTTGGTCCCCACCTGACACTCAGCTCTCACCTGTGGCTCCCCGTAGCTGTTTGCATGCGACAGCGGCCACACCCCGGGCAACGGCTTCGACAAGCCGGCTAAACCAGGTGAGGGTAGCTGACGGGTCTCAAACCCTCGGTGAGATAGGGAGTTGTCTATCCCAGCATGTGAAGACAGACTCCGGCGGATTGAGCGGACGAAACCAATCGAAGGTCCAACGGTCAAGAAGGCGGTCTCTGCAAGCGTCGTGGAACGTGTAGAGCAGGACAAGACACAGAAGACGTCCTGGTCATCCACTGCGCCTAGTCCCATCTCCAGCCGTCTCGACTCTGTCTTGCCACTGGACCCAGATGGGAATTGGGAAGAGAGAGTGAGGCTGACGCTGCGCAACTCTCCCTCACTTAAATCCAAGTCATGCGCTAGTCTCGACACCATCAATAATGGTGTCGAGGTCCTCATCGACGTACGATGGACAAACAACAACAACTTTTTAGGGGTCTGTATACAACTCCCATCAGGGTCTTTTCATCCCTGCAGTTCCTTAGCTCTATCCACAATGATTCAACACCTTCTGACCCTATGTCACCTCTTTCTAACATTTTGAATTCATTTTTTACCAACAGAGCTACGCCACCCCCTTGCCTTCCTACCTTTCCTTTTGATACAATGTGTATCCTTGGACAATAAGATCCCAGCTATAAGCTCTGAGCCATGATTCACTGATGCCTCCAACATCATAGATAGATAGATAGATATACTTTTATTAATCCCGAGGGAAATTTGGTTTCGTTACAGCAGCACCAACCAAGAATAGAGCGTAAATATAGCAATACAAAACCTCCCAACAATCAAACAACAAAATGCAAACTATGCCAGATGGAAATAAGTCCAAGGCCAGTCTATTGGCTCAGGGTGTCTGACCCTCCACGGGAGGAGCTGCAAGTTCGATGGCCACAGGCAGGAACAACTTCCCGTGCCGCCCAGTGTTGTATCAGGGTGGAATGTGGCCTAAGTCCAACAGTAAAAAGTTCAATAAATAGTCTGCAAACACGTTCCTTGATCGTAATATGCCCCGATTTGCACCATCTGTTGTTAACCAGATCAGTAAGCACCCAACTCCTTTACGCTTACCGCTCTCAGTGCACTTCCGGACAGCCTTTACGGTATTACCCACCGAACTCCTCTTCTCCAAAAGTCTCTGTTGTCTCCACCCGGTCCTCTTTCCTCAGCTTTGTTATCCCCCTCTGCATCCTCTGTGTGTTTTCCTCCGGATTTCAGCAGGAGTGTCTGCCGCTCTGTTCGCTAAACGGGCCGGTATTTGCTGTTCCGTGGAATACACAATGAGACCTTGCTTCTGTCCCACGTGTCGGGATGTAACCATTTCCAGCGCTAAAGAAAACCCAAATAAAACTCTCTCTACCAGCATGTTAGAGAGGGTGCAGCTTCGACGTGTTACCATGAGAAAAAAATACAAAAAATAACGTAAATTAAAAAGTAAGAATAGATCGGAACGGCTGTACCAGGCTGCATGCACGACCGGCGTGTGCACACTAAGCAATGCAATACCACTAAGCAATACCTGCCAATATGGTATAGTATATGGAGACTCTGGAGAGGGTGCAAATGTACACAAGGGTGTTGAATATATTAGCTATAGAGAGGCAGGAAAAATCTAGGCTGTTTTCTTTGGAGTCTTGGAGGCTGAGGGATGAGCTGACAGAAGTTTATAAATTTATGACGCATAGACAGAGTAGCAGAATGTTTTCCCCAGGGTTGAAATTTGAAATACTGGAGGGGCACCATAGATTTAAGGGGAAAGTTTAAAGGAGATTTAGAGAGTTTTTTTTAGCAGAAAGAATGATTGTTACGTGGAACTGCCTACCAGAGGAGGTGGTGGATGCAGATGTGGTAGCCACATTTAAGAGGCGTTTCCCCAGACATGTGAACAGGCAGTGAATGAAATACATGCATAGACAGTAAGCAGCAGAGACAATGGTATGATGATGGTGGTAGGGCCTCCGGCACTGTGTCTGACCCGGTGGTGCAGAAGGGTGGGAAGGAGAAGAGGAGAGCTGTCGTCATTGGAGACTCTATAGTCAGGGGAGCAGACAGGAGATTTTGTGGACGTGAGAAGGACACCCGCATGGTTTGTTGCCTCCCAGGTGCCAGGGTCCGAGATGTCTCTGACCGGGTGCACGACATCCTGGTATGAGACGGAAAGCAATCAGAAGTCGTGATACATGTTGGGACCAAGGACCTAGGCAGGAAGAGGGATGAGGTCCTTAAGTGTGAGTTTCGGGAGCTAGGCAGAAGGCTGAAGAACAGGACCTCAAGGGTGGCGTTCTCAGGATTGTTGCCAGTGGTACGTGACAGTAATGGTAAGAATTGGAGGAGATGGCAGTTGAATGCATGGCTGAGGAGTTGGTGCAGGGAGCAGGGTTTTAGATTTTTAGATCATTGGGATCTCTTCTGGGGAAGGTGGGACCTGTACAGATTGGATGGGTCGCACCTGAACTCGAGGGGGAGCAATATCCTTGCAGGTAGGTTTGCTAGCATGGTTCGGGAGGGTTTAAACTAATTTGGAAGGGGGATGGGACCCAGAGCGATAGAGCAGTGAAAGAAGTGCATGAAGTAAAGCCAGATCTAACATACAGAAAGGCTTTGAGGAAAGAGAAGCAGAATAAATGGTGTAAAGACAGTAAGGTAGAAGGGCTGAAATATGTGTACCTCAATGCAAGAAGCATCAGGAACAAAGGTGATGAACTGAGAGCTTGGATACATACGTGGAATTATGATGTAGTAGCCACTACAGAGACTTGGGTGGCACCAAGGCAGGAATGGATTCTCAATATTCCTGGATTTCAGTGCTTTAAAAAGGATAGAGAGGGCGGAAAAAGGGGAGGAGGGGTGGCATTACTGGTCAGGGATACTATTACAGCTACAGAAAGGGTGGGTAATGTGAGTCAATATGGGTGGAAGTCAGGAACAGGAATGGAGCAGTTACTCTATTGGGAGTATTCTATAGGCCCCTTGGTAGCAACAGAGATACAGAGGAGCAGATTAGGAGGCAGATTAGGAGGCAGATTTTGGAAAGGTGCAAAAATAACAGGGTTGTTATCATGGGTGACTTTAACTTCCCTAATATTGATTGGCACCTGATTAGTTCCAAGGGTTTAGATGGGGCAGAGTTTGTTAAGTGTGCCCAGGATGGATTCCTGTCACAGTATGTGGACAGACCGACCAGGGGGAATGCCATACTAGATCTAGTACTAGGTAACGAACCGGGTCAGGTCACAGATCTCTCAGTGGGTGAGCATCTGGGAGACAGTGACCACCGCTCCCTGGCCTTTAGCATTATCATGGAAAAGGAAAGAATCAGAGAGGACAGGAAAATTTTTAATTGGGGAAGGGCAAATTATGAGGCTATAAGGCTAGAACTTGCGGGTGTGAATTGGGATGATGTTTTTGCAGGGAAATGTACTTTGGACATATGGTCGATGTTTAGAGATCTCTTGCGAGATTTAGGGATAAATTTGTCCCGGTGAGGAAGATAAAGAATGGTAGGGTGAAGGAACCATGGGTGACCAGTGAGGTGGAAAATCTAGTCAGGTGGAAGAAGGCAGCATACATGAGGTTTAGGAAGCAAGGATCAGATGGGTCTACTGAGGAATATGGGGAAGCAAGAAAGGAGCTTAAGAAGGGGCTGAGAAGAGCAAGAAGGGGGCATGAGAAGGCCTTGGCAAGTAGGGTAAAGGAAAACCCCAAGGCATTCTTCAATTATGTGAAGATAAAAAGGATACAGGAGTGAAGGTAGGACTGATTAGAGATAAAGGTGGGAAGATGTGCCTGGAGGCTGTGGAAGTAAGCGAGGTCCTCAATGAATACTTCTCTTCGATATTCACCAATGAGGGGGAACTTGATGATGGTGAGGACAATATGAGTGAGGTTGAGGTTCTGGAGCATGTTGATATTAAGGGAGAGGAGGTGCTGGAGTTGCTAAAATACATTGGGATGGATAAGTCCCCGGGGCCTGACGGAATATTCCCCAGGTTGCTCCACGAGGCAAGGGAAGAGATTGCTGAGCCTCTGGCTAGGATCTTTATGTCCTCGTTGTCCACGGGAATGGTACCGGAGGATTGGAGGGAGGCGAATGTTGTCCCCTTGTTCAAAAAAGGTAGTGGGGGGGGCGTCACGTGATGACGTGGGATTGAGACGTGTAAATTCAGCTCTCCCGCAACAAATCAGTAAAGTACCGTTTAAATAAAACAAAGTTGGTAAATATTTTTTGAAAACTATTTATAAACTTTGTAAGATTACTTTACGATATGCCTCCTAAACCGCAACAAAAGAAGTCTGCTGTTGCGAAGCAGCCGCGAGACGGGAAGGAAAAAGGGCCTATTGCAACGATGGAGCCTCGGACTCAGGTTGGATCTCCTTCGGTAGAACAGGGAGCAATGGCGGTGGCAACGGTTGCTCCGAAGAAGACAACAGAATTGCGCATGCACAAATCGATACAACGCAAACTACAAGAACCGACACCCACTGCAATTGAAAGTGACTCAGAGTCAGAACTGGATTCTGCAGAGAACACAGATGAAGAAGAGGAGGAAGAATTGGAAGCGAGTGGAAGTAAAGGAGATGATAGAGACATAAGAGAGGCTGTATTGCAATCAACAGCTGAATTAAGGAAAGTAAGAGAGGAGCTTAGAGATACGAAGAGATGCTATAATAAAGTTATGGAAAGACAGGACAAAATGGAAAAGAAGCTTTTATGGAAAATGGAAAAGAATTTACGTATTACTATTTAACTGTTTATGGTTCTATTACTATTTATTATTTATGGTGCAACTGTAATGAAAAGCAATTTCCCCCAGAATCAATAAAATATGACTATGACTATGAACTATGCCCATCATGATTTTATAAACCTGTACTTTGTCACCACTCAGGCGTGGTCTAATTAACATTTTGTACATCAGTAATAAGACACTACAGCTAATGAACATATGCATGCTGTTGCTATCTTCACCCATCTGTTTACCTGTTTCGCCACTCAGGGAACTACAGTATGTACCTATACCCCTAGGTCTTTATGTTCAGTCATATGCTCCAGAATATTACCATTCACTGAATATGGTATAATTTCCTAAACTCCATCACTTTGTACTTGTCATTTAAATTCCATCTGCCATTGCTTTGCCCACTTTCCCAGTTAATCAATAAACCTTCGTAACCTTAGACAACCTACTTCATGATCCCCTATACCACCAATTTTGGATCTGGGCTCACTACTCAAAGAAGAACAGGGTTTTCTAAAGTGTTTTGATGAGTAGTTATTCCTGAACCAGTATCACTGAAATAAACAGGACATTACTGCAGTGCTTTTTATCAGAGCTTCCTGTGCCTGTTCTCCAGATTGACTGTCATGTTTCCTACTTCACAAAGGTGAATGCACTTCACAAATACCTCCATCAAGTTAATCTCTTGGTATGATTATGTCTATAAAAGGAAATACATATGATTGCATCTTTTTATCTTTGACAGTATTCTAATGTAATATGCATTCAGTGTTATAAATGAAAAGTCAGTAGTAGACATGCAAAATTCCTTAAAACAACACACACCTTGTTCCCTGACTGAATAATTACTTCATGTCCTCCAGCCATCTCTGTCTCACTTTAGTGCTTGTATTACGTCTCTGAAAATCCATATATAACACCCTGAACAGTCTTCTTCTGTACACAGTGACTCAAAAAATTAATTCAATTAACTAAAATCTGCCCTGTTTAAATTGGCTTTAATAGTCTGGTTTAATCTGTGAGATTTTATTTTTAATTCACTCTACTGCAGGCATTATAGGGGAGACTTCCCAATGTGCCCTTGTAATAAGAACATGTTCTACTAAGTTTGCTTAGAAGTGAGGTAGCACATCCAAAATTTCTTTCTTCCAATAAAATCTGATAATTTGTGCTTGTACTATCTCCAGGTGCATTTGAGCAGGGATTAAAACTAAATCTTGAGACTTTTCCAAAGAAAGGAAATTCTTTCCAAATATCACATGAATTCTTAAGGGAAAGTTTGTCCTCAGAGTGCAACTTTGTAATGAAATTCTGTACATATGTATGTTACACTTGATAATGCTGTTACCTAGTTAACTTGATTAGCTTCCGTTCTATGAAGTCTTGATGAGTTAATGAAAGTAAATTGCTATTCTATCTTGACAGTATATGTCAGAATGGAAACCTGAAGTGCAGTGGTCAGGCCCCTCAGGGTAAGAACACATTTAATTATTCTGTTCAATATGAATGCAATAATTGAATGTCAAAGTTCATATAACAATAATTGTTATATGGTTATATGGTTAAAGATTATGTATATAATATGGATAAGAAGGATATCTATGGAATGAATGGTGTCCAGAGAAAGTTAGATTTCTCATTGTGAATGCAGTACAGTGGGAACAGGGAGGAGAAAGGAGGGAAGAATAACGAAGGGAGGAGAAGAAAATGGGAAGATTAGGAAATGAAAACTGAGCTAAAATGAAAGTACAGGAAATAAGAACAAAAAAGGATGCCTTTGGAAAGCTTGCAGAAAAACCTTTTTTGGATATCTGAGCAATTAATCATTGTAGGATCGATATTTCTCAGCTTTAAGAGTGCTCCCACCAGCACGTAAGACCATATAGGAGCAGAATTAGGTCATTTGGTCCATCCAGTCTGCTCCACCATTTCATTATGGCCTATCCATTTTTCCTCTCTGCCCCAATCCACTGCCTTCTCCCTGTATCCCATGCCCAGATTAATCAACAATCTATCAACCTCTGCCCAATGATTAGGCCTCCACAGCCACCTGTGGCAATGAATTCCACAGATTCACCACCTTATGGCTGAAGAAATTACTCCACATCTCTGTTAAAGAAGGACGCCCCTCTATTAGGAGGCTGTGTCCTCTGGTCTTAGACTCTCCCACCATAGAAAACATCCTCTCCACATCTACTCTGTTAAGGCCTTTCACCATTTGATTGGGTTCAATAAAGTCACCCCTTATTCTCATAAATCCCAAAGCCATCAAGTGCTTTTCATATGGCAAGCCATTCAATCCTGGAATCGTTTTCATGAAACTCTTTGAGCCCTCTCCAATGTCAACACATCCTTTCTAAGATAAGGGCCCCAAAACTGCTCACAATACTCCAAGTAAGGCCTCACCAGTACTTTATAAAGTTGCAACATTACATTCTTGCTTTTTCCTCTTGAAATGAATGCTAACATTGGATTTGCCTTCCTAACCACAGACTCAACCTGCAAATTAACCTTTAGGGAATCCTGCATGATGTCTCCCAAGTCCCTTTGTACCTCAGATTATTGAATTTTCTCTCTATTTAGAAAATAGTCTACCCCTTCATTTCTGCTCCCGAAGTGCATGGCCATACACTTCCTAACACTGTATTCTATCTGCCATTTCTTTGCCCATACTCCTAATCTGTCCTGCAGCCTCTCAACTTAAAATTACCTGACCCTCCACATTTCGTTGTATTGTCTACAAACCTTTCAACAAAAGCATCAATTCCATCAGCTAAGTAATTGACATATAATGTAAAAAGAATTGGTTCCTACACAGGCCCTGTGGAACACCACTAGTCTCCAGCAGCCAACCAGAAAAGTCTCCCTTTATTTCCACTCTTTATTTCCTGCCATCAGCCACTGATTTATCCATGCTAAAATCTTTCCTGTAATACCATGCGCTGTTAGCTTGTTAAACAGCCTCATGTGTGACACCTTGTTTAAGGCCTTCTGAAAATCCAAGTAAACAACATCAACCGATTCTCCGTTGTCTATTCTGCTTGCTATTTCTTCAAAGAATTCCAACAGATACATCAGGCATGATTGTCCCTTCAGGAAGCCATGCTGACTACAACCCATTTTATCATGTGCCTCCAAGTATTCCAAAATCACATCCTTAACAATCAACTCCAGCATTTTCCCAACCACTGAGGTCAGATTAACTGGCCTATAGTTTCCTTTCTTCTGCCTCCATTCCTTCTCGAAGAGTGGAGTGACATAAGCAATTTTCCAGTCTTCCAGAACCATTCCAGAATCTAGTGATTCTTGACAGATCAACAGATCATGCCTCCACAATCTTTTCAGCCACTTCTTTCAGAACCCAGGGGTATCCAACATTTGGTCCAGGTGACTGATCTACCTTCAAACCTTAGTTTCCCAATAAACTTCTTTTTTCCCAATAAACAACTTTGTACACTTCCGACCCAACATTCTGGAACTTCCACCAGTCTTCTACAGTGAAGACTGTTGCAAACTGCTTATTCAGTTTGTCTGCCATTTCCTTGGCCCCCTTTGCAACATCTCCAGCATTATTTTCCCTCTCGCCTCTTTTTTACACTTTATGTATCTGAACAAACTTTTGATATCTTCTTTGTCTGTCTTCTTGATAACTTTTTTAGTTTTCTTGTTAGTTTTTAAAAGCTTCCCAATCCCCTAACTTCCCACTAATTTTTCTCTATTATATGTCCTCTCTTTGGTTTTGACTTCCCTTGTTAACCATGGTTGTGTCATCTTTCCTTTAGAATACTTCTTCCTCTTTGGGGTGTATATATCCTGTGCCTTCTGATTTGCTTCCAGAAATTCCAGCCATTGCTGCTCTGCCGTCATCCCTGCCAGTGTTCTTTTGCAATCAATTTTGGCCAGCTCCTCTCTCATGCCTCTGTAATTCTTTTTACTCCACTGTAATTCTGATACATCTGACTTTAGCTTCTCCTTCTCAAATTTCAAGACAAGGTGGTATTCACAAAGGTACTCCCCTCACCAGAGAACCTACTCCTGTGGATTAACTATGTGACAATCACACTTTCGTATTCAAATGGAATCAAACTCACCCTTACGGGCTACTTAGAGAGAAAGAGTCCAAACAGTGACCTCTTTGTCACTAGGTTTCTTCTATTTCAAACCTCCCTCTCCTCTCTTCTCTTCCTGCAAACTTGTTCTAGTTGCAGAACTTGTGAGAATCATTTATCAATACTCAGGATCGATCTCAACTCACCCCTTTTGGGCTACTGAAGGTTTAAACCAAGACCTCGCTCACTGGTGTCTTTCACTGATCGAATCCATGTTGACTCTAACTGTGTGTGTCTGCGTGTCCTTTCATATTCAAAACAAGCTGCAGAGAAACCATAACATCGAGTGTCCATCAAATAACTCCACCTCTCTCTCTCTCTCTCTCTCTCTCTCTCTCTCTCTCTCTTTCCATGGCAACCCAAAAGCTGACAGCAGTAGTCAGTGTCCTTGTAAAAGTGTAAACACGAGCTGAGAGGCAGACTCTGCCCCTCTCTCTCTCAGCAGAAGTCCCAAAGTTAGTCTCAGTTCTCTCTTGTGCCTTAAAGTGACAGTCCACAGAAAAAAGGAACCCCAGGGGTGCATAACAGGTTGAACCATGATTTGCTCTTAAAAGCTGTCATGTAGACATTCTAGAAATCCCCCTCTTGGAATCCAGCACCAACCTGATTTCCCAAACTACCTGCATATTGAAATCCCCCATGTCTATTGTAACATTGTCCTTTTGGCATATGTTTTCTATCTCCCATTGTAATTTGTAGACCACTTTACTATAAAATCTGTATACAACTCCCATCAGTGTCTTTTTACCCTTGCAGTACTTAGCTCTATTCTTTCCAATGGTTTGATTTCATATTTTACCAACAGAGCCACACCAACCCCTCTGCCTGTTCTTTCAATATAATGTGTATCCTTGGACGTTATGCTCCCAGCTATAATCTTCATTCACTGATGATTCAGTGATGCCCAGAACATCGTACATTCTGTATGTTCTGTAACTGTCTTTCTTCAATAGAAACTATTGTTATTTCCTTAAATTATTCTATTATTAAAACTGCCTCACCTGTTTCATAAAAAAATCAATTACCTGTTTAAAAAGTAATTGGCTAGCTTAGTTGAAAATAGACAGAGACTCAAAGCCTAATTTATTCTCTTTCCTCACCAAGTTTCCAGTTACTTCTAATCCAATCATGTCTGAGACATATTTGAAAGAATAAAGCAGAATAAGAATTGCATCAGTTGCTATCTTACCAATTTCATAAATAACTAATTTCTCAATATTAAAAACTGAACCTAGAGAGGGTGGGAACGTATTTAATGTTATGAAAATACAGAAAACTATAATATTTATAATTGTTATAAACATACCAGCATCTGCTTTGCACTGTCAATTTTAAAATGTTACTTTTTCTGGCAAACCAGATTTTCTTTATCTGTTAATGAGCTGTTTGAGCTGTATTCTTGCGCAGATTGGTTATCAATCAATAAAAAATTTAGAGTTAGAAAGGCCTCATATATTTGGTATTGCTTTTAATTCTTTTTTGGAAATGTATTCAAATAGTTATATTTGTATTAAAATATTTCCATTAGTATAGAGGAGGAGATAAGATGATGTAAGTACAGGAGCAAGCTACTTGGCTCTTCATTCAACAAGACCTCCTACTGACGGCACTATTCTGTAACCCTTGATTCCCTAAATATACACAAATCTACTGACCTATTTTTAATGTACTCAATGATTGAGCCATCATAGTCCTCTGGAGTCGAGAATTCCTCAAGTTCATCACCATCTGAAAGGCCAAATGTTTTCTCATCTCAGCCCTAAACTGAAATCATCTTGTTCTCAAACTGTACTCCCAAATCACAGATTCTTTAGTCTGAGGGAATATAGAAACATAGAAAATATCTTTCTTTCATCTAACCTCACAAGCCCTTTAACCATTTTGTAATTGATTAAAGAGTTAAAGATAAAGAAACCCTTAAGAGGCAGTGGTCATAATATGGTAGAATTAATCTTACAATTTGAGAAGGAGAAGCTAAAGTCAGATGTATCAGTATTACAGTGGAGCAAAAGGAATTACAGAGGCACGAGAGAGGAGCTGGCCGACATTGATTGCAAGGAAACACTAGCAGGGATGAAAGCAGAGCAGCAATTGCTGGAGTTTCTGGAAGCAATTTGGAAGGCGCAAGATAGATCCATCACAAGGAAGAAGTTTTCTAAAGGCAGGATGATGCAACTGTGGCTGACGAGAAGTCAAAGCCAACATAAAAGCCAAAGAGGGGAAAAATAATAGTGCATTAGTGGGAAGTTAGAGGATTAGGAAGTGTTTAAAATCAACAGAAGGCAACTAAAATAATCTTAAAGAAGGAAAAGATGGAATATGAATGTAAGCTAGCCAATAATATTAAGGAGGGTACTAAAAAATTCTTCAGATATATAAAGTGGAAAAGAGAGGTGAGAGTAGAAATTGGACTGCTGGAAAATGATGCTGGAGAGGTAGTAATGGGGACAAGTAATGGCAGACAACAGAGTAAGTATTTTGCATCTGACTTCACTGTGGAAGATACAGACAGTACGCCAGAGGTTTAAGAGTGTCAGGTGGCAGAAATCAAATCAAATTTAAGTTTAATTATCATTCAACCATACATGAATACAGCCAAATGAAACAGTGTTCCTCTGGGCCAAAATGCAAAGCATACACAGCACAGTCGAAGGCACATTCAAAATAACGAGCACACATACAGTCACATAAAAAAGTATTGACGGTACTGTTCCCAGCAGTCCATAGACAAACACATGCACACAATCCAGATTGCCATTCCACTGAGGGAAGAATTGATGCAAGAGGCCAGCCCCTAACCGTGCATGGATGCCATGCTACACTGCCTCCTGCATCTCCTCTACTAGGCTGCAGCAGCAGGCAAGCCCACAGCTTGAGGTCTGGTCGTCACGACAACCGAAGCCAAGCATCACCCCTGCTGTCTCTTGCACCACCAAACAAGGAAAACAGACCTGTGGCATCTTACATTATCAATGTTGGACAGGGTCTTGCAATCATCCAAGACAATCACCTGCAGTTACACTGCACACCACCTTTGCGGACCAATTCCAATTACTTCAATGCCTTCTTGTAGCAGATAGCAACGTGGTCTGCATCATGTCCAGCTTATTTGCCAATAAGTAGTTCACTGATAGGATAGACCTGCAGCACCCAAAATTCTTTGGAGTCCAGCATTGACTTGCGATCATAAAAAGGACATTTAAAAAAGAAAGAAACACGTTTCATTGTCCTCCAAGAGGCTGCTGTATCCAAGGGCACCATCATCTTACTTGAAGTACCGATAAGAAATGATTGAAGTTAGCATTCCTAAGGGGAAGGAGAAATATCTGAAGGTAGATAAGTCACCTTGAGTAGATGGACTACATCTCAGGGTTCTGAAAGAAACAAGGGAAAATTTGCAGATGCTGGAAATTCAAGTAATACACACAAAATTCTGGAAGAACTCAGCAGGCCAAGCAAGATCTATGGAAAAGGGTAAACAAGTGATATTTCTGGCCAAGACCCTTCGTCAGGACTGGAGAAAAAAGATGAGAAGTCAATGTGAGAAGTTAGGGGGAGGAGAGGAAGAAATGTAAGGTGGTAGGTGAAACAGGGAGAGGAGGAAGTGTGAATTAAAGAGCTATGGTTGATTGTTGAAAGAGATAAAGGGCTAGAGAAGAGGGGATCTGACAGGAGAGGACAGATGACCATGGAAGAAAGGGAAGGGGGAGGAACACCAGAGGGAGATGATGGGCTGGTAAAGAGATAAGGTGAGAAGGGGAAATGGGAATTGGAAACGGTAAAGGGTCGGGGGGAACATGCTGGAAGTTCAAGAAATCGATGTTCATGCCATCAGCATTGGAGGTTACCCAGACGGAACATAAGGTGTTGCTCCTCCAACCTGAATGTGGTCTCATTGCAGCAGTAGTGGAGGTCATGGACTTGTGTGATAGAATGGGAATGGGAAGTGGAACTAAAATGAGTGGCCACTGGGAGATTAGATTAGATTAGATTATGAGGACTCTCAGTCTTCGTTTATTGTCATTTAGAAATGCGTGCATTAAGAAATGATACAATTTCCCTCCAGTATGTTATCACAGAAACACAGGACAGACCAAGACTAAAACTGACAAAAACCACATAATTATAACATATAGTTACAACAGTGCAAAGCAATACTGTAATTTGATAAAGAGCAGACCATGGGCACGGTAACAAAAAGTCTCAAAGTCCCGATAGCCCATCATCACACGCAGATGGTAGAAGGGAGAAACTCTCCCTGCCAAGAAACCTCCAGTGCCTCAAACTCGCTGATGCAGCACCCTGGAAGCACCCAACCACAGCCGACTTCAAGTCCATCCGAAAACTTCGAACCTCCAACCAGCCCTCCGACACCGAGCACCATCTCTGCCGAGCGCTTCGACCCCGGCTGCTAAGCAACAGGCAAAGCCGAGGATTCGGGGCCTTCCCCTCCAGAGATTCTCGATCGCACAGTAGCAGCGGCAGCGAAACAGGCATTTCAGAAGTTTCTCCAGATGTTCCTCCGTGCTTCTCACGTCCGTCTCCATCAAATCAGGATTGTGCATAGCACCCTACTTGACAGGTAACAGATATCATTCCGGAGTGGCCGCTGCGTGCTACGTCATGCCACCATCTTCTCTTTCAATACTTGCCCCTAGAAATCCTCCCTCACTACCATTGAGAGCCCCAAACAGTCCTTCCAGGTGAGGTAACACTTCACCTTTGAGTCTGTTGGGGTCATATACTGTATCTAGTGTTCCCAGTGTGGCCTCCTGTACATTGGTGAGACCAGATGTGGATTGGGAGACTGCTTCACTGAGTACCTATGAGGAGAAGATGGCGCGACTTAGCCGCCACTCCAGTGATGAATATCTGTTACCTGTCAAGTAGGGTGCTATGCACAATCCTGATTTGATGGAGACGGACGTGAGAAGCACGGAGGAACATCTGGAGAAACTTCTGAAATGCCTGTTTCGCTGCCGCTGGTACTGTGCGATCCAGAATCTCCAGAGGGGAAGGCCCCGAATCCTCAGCTTTGCCTGTTGTTTGGTAGCTGGGGTCGTAGCGCTCGGCAGAGATGGTGCTCGGTGTTGGAGGGCTGGTTGGAGGCTCGAAGTTTTCGGATGGACTCGGAGTCGGCTGTGGTCGGGTGCTTCCAGGGTGCTGCATCGGCAAGTTTGTGGCGCTGGACGTTCATGGCAGAGAGAGTTTTTCTTCCTTCTACCGTCTGCGTGAGATGATGGGGCTATCAGGACTTTGAGACTTTTTTTAACCGTGCCCATGGTCTGTTCCTTATCAAATTACGGTATTGCTTTGCACTGTTGTAACTATATGTTATAATTATGTGGTTTTTGTCAGTTTTAGTCATGGTCTGTCTTGTGTTTCTGTGATATCACACTGGAGGAACATTGTATCATTTCTTAATGCATGCATTACTAAATGACAATAAAGGAGGACTGAGTGTCCTCATAATCTAATCTAAAAAAAAGTATGACACTTGTTCTTCTTGAAAGGGTAAGTGCCAGGAGGGAGATCAGTGGGGAGGGAACAAGGGAGTAGTGTAGGGAGCAATCCCTGCGGAATGCAGAAACTTGGGGGGGAGGGAAGATATGCTTGGTGGTAGGATCCCGTTGGAGATGGCGGAAATTGCGGAGGATTCTGAAAGATATCACTGCGGAGATTATGGAGGCATTGGTAATGATCTCTCAAGAATCACTAGATTCTGGCATGGTTCCAGAGGACTGGAAAATTGCAAATGTCACTCCACTTTTCAAGAAGGGAGACAGGCAGAAGGTAGCAAATTAAAGGCCAGTTAGACTGATTTCTGTGTTTGGGAAGACATTGGAGTCTATTATTGAGGATGTGGTTTTGGGTTACTTGGAGTCACATAGTAAAATAGGCTGAAGTCAGCATGGTTTCCATAAGGGAAAATATTGCCTGACAAATCTGTCGGAATTCTTTGAAGAAATTGTGTATCAGATGATGAGAGGCATTGATAGTGTGGATAGTCAGAGGCTTTTTCCCAGGACTGAAACGGCTAGCACAAGAGGGCACAGTTTTAAGGTGCCTGGAAGTAGAAACAGAGGAGATGTCAGGGGTAGGTTTTTTACGCAGAGTGGAGAGTGCGTGGAATAGGCTGCCGGCGGCGGTGGTGGAGGCGGATACGATAGGGTCTTTTAAAAGACTCTTGGACAGATACACGGAACTCAGAAAAATAGAGGGCTATGGGTAACCCTAGATAATTTCTAAGCTAGGACATGTTTGGTACAGCTTTGTGGGTCAAAGGGCCTGTATTGTGCTGTAGGTTTCCTACATTTCTATGTTTCTAAATAACATGGCGGGGATGATGGCAAGTGGCTGAAGTTTCTGGGAAGAATTCACAAGGCACAGGGTAGATATGTCCCACAGAAGTAGTTCTTAAATGGGAGAGCTAAGCAACTGTGGCTGACAAGGGAAGTTAAGGACTGCATAAAAGCCAAGGAAAGGGCATATAAAGTAGCAAAAGTGAGTGGGAAGTTTACATTGTATGTTAATTATTTGTTGATGGAATTAATGGTTTTGTGGCCAGGTTTGCAGCCAATACAAAGGTAGGTGGATGGGTTGGTAGTGTTCCATAAGACCATGAGACGTAGGAGCAGAAATAGGCCATTCAGCCCATTGCTGAAAATAAAATAAAGATAGAAAATGCTAGAATACTCAGCAGGTCAGTTAAGTATCTGTGGAAATAAAGAGAAAGCTGGAGATGTCCAGTGTATCGGACAGTGTCCATGGAGACATTAAGTAGAAACTACCACTGGTGAAGAAACCTGTGAATAGATAATGATAACAGGTCTCTTCACCAGTGGCAATTCCTATGTAGTGTCTCTATGGAGACTGTCCGATTCACTGGGCATCTTCAGCTTTCTCTTCAGCGTCAGTATTATGTTTATTTTGCTTTCATCATACACCGGGGTGCTCTCTACAGTTAGCTGATGAGGTAATGTAGCCTTTGGCCAGGGACAGATGTCGTCAGGTGGTGCCCAAACTTCATAGTGCTTCCACCCTTAACTACTACACTCTCCAGTTGGCGGGTCAGCAGTGGTGACCATGTCACTGCCCATCTGCTCCTGACCAACTAGAGGCTCTTTCTGCTTCCTCCCCCATCCTATGAGCTGCTTAGTTCTTGCTCTTTTCATCAAGGCCCAGCGCAGACAGCAACCTCCATGCCGACTTTGCCAGGAACCCTCTACAGCCGATCTCCACGGGGAATAGCCACGTCTGCCATCCTTTGTCCCTGCACTCCCTGGTAAGCCTCCTCACATCCTTCCTCCCATGGTACTGTGAGCTCCACCAGGATGATTTTCTTGTCTTTGGTGGACCACAGTACGATGTCTGGTCAAAGTATAGTTAGTGCCAACTCCGGGAAATGCGGCTTCCTCCCCACATCGACCCTCATCTCCCATGATTTGGCAGTTTGCAGCAGATTGGATTTAGGTCTCTTTGAGATGACTGATGTGCCTCTCTCCTTGATGAAAATGACTGCCCTGTTTGCCTCCCTGCCAGCTGGTCTCTTTTTATACCTCTCCTGCTCCAGTGGGGCAGCAAGGGACAACAGGACCTTTTCATGGTGCCACCTATACTGTCCTTGTGTTAAAGCTGTTTTGCATCCTGACAGTATGTGTGCCAGTGAACCCCGCTGACCACAAAGCTTGCAGTTAGGGTCCTCTCTCAGCCCCCATGCGTGGTGTAGGGAGAGTGGCATACACAGACTGCAGGAGGAAAAAAATGCAGAAAGGCTGCAGTCTCCAAAGCTTTGCCCAAGTGATCTTGCACTTGGGAAGATCCAATTTCGTACAAGCACCCTGTGATCCCAGCTTCACTGCCATCGATACCGGCCTTTCATCCTCATAGTACCGTACCTCTGCCTGGACCATGTCGCGTCTATCCCTTGCATTTGCACTCCCCCATTGTTCGATGTGTGCAGACCCAAGGCCTTACCATCCTAGGCATAGGCTGCCGATGATGTCTCTCAATTGCAGGGAGCTCACTGCCTAGTCAATGGCTGAGTTAGCGGCCCAGTAAATAAATGTGAAATAGTCCGTTGTGAAAGAAAAACTGCCTTGTTATCTAAGTGCTGAATGATTATAGAACTCTGAGATAGAGAGGGATTTTGGGTCCGGTGTATGAATTACAAAAGGCTATTATAAGACCATATGACCTTCAGACATAGGAGCAGATTTAGGCCATTCAGCCCATTGAGTCTGCTCCATCATTTCACCATGGCTGATCCCAGATCCCATTCAATACCATACACCTGGCATCTGCCATATCCTATGATGCCCTGACCAATCACAAAACTATCAACCTCCAATTTAAATATACCCACAGACTTGGCCTCCACCGCACTCTGTGGCAGAGCATTCCACAGATTTACTACTCTCTGGCTAAACAAATTCCTCCTTACCTCTGTTCTAAGGGGTTGCCCCTCAATTTTGAGGTCGTGCCCTCTAGTTCTGAATACCCCACCATAGGAAAGATCCTCTCCACTTTCACCCTATTTGTCCTTTCAACATTCAGTAGGTTTCAATGAGATCTTCCCCCCGCCCCACCGACATTCTTCTAAATTCCACTGAGTACGGGCCCAAAGCTGCCAAACGCTCCTCATATATTAACCCCTTCATTCCCTGAAACATTTTTGTGAACCT
The DNA here is from genome assembly GCF_963921235.1 of Mobula hypostoma. Classification (NCBI taxonomy): domain Eukaryota; kingdom Metazoa; phylum Chordata; class Chondrichthyes; order Myliobatiformes; family Myliobatidae; genus Mobula; species Mobula hypostoma. The sequence continues at coordinate 77,017,339 of NC_086107.1, read as the reverse complement.
CCTCTGGACCCTTTCTAATGACCAATCCTTTCTGAGATATGGGTCCTAAAACTGTTGACAATACTCCATGCGGCCTGACCAGTGTCTCATAAATGTTCAGCAGTATCTCCTTGCTTTTATATTCTATTCTCCTCGAAATAAATGCCAACATTGCATTTGCCTTCTTTACCTCAGACTCAATCTGTAAATTAATCTTCTGGGAGTCTTGCACGAGGACTCCTAAGTCCCTCTGCACCTCTGATGTTTGAACTTTCTCCCCATTTAGATAAGTCTGCACTATTGTTCTTTTTACCAAAGTGCATTATCATACATTTCCCAACACTGTATTCCATCTACCACTTTTTTGCCCATTCTTCAAACTCGTCTCAGTCCTGCTTCAATCACATTGCTTCCTCAGCACTACCTACCCCTCTATCTATCTTCCTCAGCACTACCTACCCCTCCACCTATCTTCCTCAGCAATACCTACCCCTCTACCTAACTTTGTATCATCCGCAAACTTTGCCACAAAGCCACCAATTCCATTATCCAAATCACTGACAAACAATGTGAAAACTAGCAGTCCCACTACTAATCCCTGAGGATCGCCACTAGTCACTGGCAGCCAACTAGAAAAGACCCCCTTTATTCCCACTTGCTGCCTCTTGCCTGTCAGCCATTCCTCTATCCATGCCATTATCTTTCTGGTAATGCCACAGGATTTTATCTTGTTAAGCAGCCTCATGTGCCTTCTGAAAATCCAAGTAAATGACATCCACTGACTCTCCTTTGTCCACCTGCTTGTTACTTCCTCGAAGAACTCTAACAGATTTATCAGGCAAGGTTTCCCTTTACAGAAACCATGCTGCCTTTGACTTATTTTATCATTAGTCTCCAAGTACCCCAAAACCTTATCCTTAATAATGGACTCCAACACTTTCCCAGTCACTGAGGTTAGGCTAACTGGCTAATTTCCTTTCTTTTGCCTTCCTTCCTTCTTAGAGTGGAGTGACTTTTGCAATTTTCCAGTCCTCCGGGACCATGCCAGATTCTTGAAAGATCATGACCAATGCATCTGTTATCTCTTCAGCAACCTCTCTCAGGACTCTGATATGTAGTCCATCTGGTTCAGGTGACTTATCCACCTTAAGACCTTTCAGTTTGCCGAGCACTTCTTTTCCTTTGTAATCGCAATGGCACTCACTCCTGCTCCCTGACACTCATAGACTTCTGGCACACAGCTAGTGTCTTCCACAGTGAAAACAGATGTACCCATTAAGTTCATCTGCCATTTCTTTGTCCCCCATTACTACCTCAGCAGCGATTTTTCCAGTGGTCCAATATCAACTCTCACCTCCCTTTTACTCTTCATATAACTGGAAATAAACAACTTCTGGTATCCCGCTTCATATTATTGGCTGGTTTACCCTCATATTTCATATAACCATATAACAATTACAGCACGGAAACAGGCCATCTAGTCCGTGCCGAACCCTTACTCTCACCTAGTCCCACCAACCTGCACTCAGCCCATAACCCCCTATTCCTTTCCTGTCCATATAACTGTCCAATTTAACTTTAAACAACAACATCGAACCTGCCTCAACCACTTCTGCTGGAAGCTCGTTCCACACAGCTACCACTCCCTGAGTGAAGAAGTTCCCCCCCATGTTACCCCTAAACTTTTGCCCTTTAACTCTCAACTCATGTTTTCATCTTTTCCCTTATGGGTTTTTTTAGTTGCCTTTTGTCGGATTTTAAAATCTTCCCAATCATCCAACTTTCCACTCACTTTTGCTACCTTATATGCCCTTTCCTTGGCTTTATGTAGTCCTTAACTTTCCTCGTTAGCCACAGTTGCCTGCCCCTGACATTTGAGAACCACTTCTGTGGAACATATCTATCCTGCACCTTGTGAACTATTCCCAGAAACTTCAGCCACCTCTGCTTTGCCGTCATACCCGCCAGTATCCTCCTGCAATCCACCTGGGCAAGCTCCTCTCTCATGCCTCTGTAATTCCCTTTATTCCATCACAATACTGATACATGTGACTTGTGCTTCTCCCTCTCAAATTCCATAAAACCATAAGATCATAGGACATAGGAGCAGAATTAGGCCATCTGGCCCATCGAGTTTACTCTGCCATTTAATCATGGCTGATCCTTTTTTTCCCTATCTCCTTCTCAACACCAAATCCTGGCCTTCTCCCCATAACCTTTGATGCCATGTCCAATCAAGAACCTATCAATCTCTGCCATAAATACACCCGGCGACCTAGCCTCAACAGCTGCATGTGGCAACAAATTCCACAAATTCACCACCCTCTGGCTAAAGAAATTTCTCTACATCTCTGTTTTGAAAGGGCACCCCTCTATCCTGAGTCTGTGCCCTCTTGTCTTTGACTCCCCCACCATGTGAAACATCATTTCCACATATACTCTGTCTAGGCCTTTCAGCATTCGAAAGGTTTCAATGAGATACCCCCTCATCCTTCTGAATTCCAGCGAGTACAGACCCAGAGCCATCAAATGTTCCTCATATGATAACCCTTTCATTCCTAGAATCATCCTTGTGAAGCTCCTCTGGACCCCCTTCAATGCCAGCACATCTTTTCTTAGATGAGGAGCCCAAAACTGTTCACAATACTCAAGGTGAGATCTCACCAATGCCTTATAAAGCCTCAGCATCACAACCTTGCTCTTGTAATTCTAGACCTCTTGAAATGAATGCTAACATGGCATTTGTCTTCCTCACCACCGACTCAACCTGCAAGTTAACCTTCAGGCTGTTCTGCACAAAGGTCCCACTGCACCTCAGACTCCTGTATTTTCACCCCATTTAGAAAATTGTCCACACATTTATTTCTACTACCCAAGTGCATGACCATGCATTTTCCAACGTTGTATTTCATTTGCCATTTTCTTGCCCATTTCCCTAATCTTTCTAAGTCCTTCTGCATCCTACCTGTTTCCTCAGCACTACCTGACCCTCCACCAATCTTTGTATCATCTGCAAACCTGGCAACAAAGCCATCAATTCCATCATCTAAGTCATTTATATTCAGCATAAAAATAACAGTCCCATCACTGACCCCTGAGGAACACCACTAGTCTCTGGCAGCCAACCAGAAAAAGATCCTTTTATTTCCACTTGCTGCCTCCTACCAATCAGCCAGTGCTCTATGTTAGTAACTTTCCTGTAATAGCATGGGCTCTTAACTTGGTAAGCAGTCTCATGTGTGGGGCCTTGTCAAAGGCCTTCTGAAAGTCCAAGTATACAACATCCACTACATCCCCATTATCTATCCTATTTGTAATCTCAAAGAATTCCAACAGGTTCGTCAAGCACGATTTTCCCTGAAGGGAAACCATGCTGACTTTGTACTATTTTGTCCTGTGTCACCAAGTATTCCATCACCTCATCCTTAACAATTGACTCTTAACATCTTCCCAACCACTGAGGTGAGGCTAACTGGTCTATAATTTCCTTTCTGCTGCCTTCCTCCTTTCTTAAAGAGTGGAGTAACATCTGCAATTTTTCAGTCCTCTAGCACCATGCCAGAATCCAATGATCTTTGAAATATCATTTCTATTGCCACCATAATCTCTACTGCTACCTCTTTCAGAACCGTAGGGTGCAGTTCCTCTGGTCCAGGTGACTTATGTACCTTCAGGTCTTTCACCTTTTTAAGCACCTTCTCTCTTGTAACAGTAACTGCACCCACTTCTCTTCCTTCACACACTGCAACCTCAGGCATACTGCTAGTGTCTTCCACAGTGAAGACTGGCACATTTAATCATATTATGATCACTGTCTCCTTAGGGTTCCTTAACATTAAGCTCCATAATAAGATCTGGGTTATTCCACAACACCGAATCTAAGATAGCCTTTCCCTGAGTAGGCTCAAGCACAAGCTGCTCTAATAAGCTACCTCGTAGCGCTCAACAAATTCCCTCGCTACACCAACCTGATTTTCCCAATCCTCTTGCATATTGAAGTGCCCATTTCAATTTTGACATTACCCTTATTACATACTTTTTCCAACTCCCTTTGCAATCTCAACCCCACATCTTGGCTACTATTTGAAGGCCTATGTATGATTCCCATAATGGTTTTTTTTCACCCTTGCAATTTCTTAACTCCACCCACAAAGATTCAACATTCTCTGACCCTATGTCACCTCTTTCTAAAGATGTAATTTCATCTCTTACCAACAGAGCCACACCACTGCCTTTGCCTTCCTGCCTGTCCTTTTGATACAAAGTATATCCTTTGATGTTAAGCTCCCAACTATGGCCTTCTTTCAGCCATGATTCAGTGATGCCCGCAACGTCACACAACCAATCTCTAATTGTGTCATGGGTTCCTCCACCTTATTCCGAACGCCACACACATTATATAGTAGCTCAGATATATGAGTGGATGTTATAGTTTATGCAGTGGGTTTGAGAACAAAAGTAGGGATTTCAGGCATTGGAGAGACTATATCTTTGTGAGATAAATTCTTGATGAGCAAGGGGGTAAAAGGTTATACACATTTTGTTCAAAATTTTTTGTAAAAATTGTGTATAATTTATGTTCAACATGTTTTTATTATGAATGCTGTGTCTCTGATGTTATATGCCTGTGAATCTATGCCTGCTTTTCATTGCAGCTGTCTATTTTGGTACTTGTGCATATGACAATAAATTCAATTTTGGCAAATTCAAGAATGTGGGATTTCAGACCATAATCTTACTAATCTTAAGGTCCCGATCTATTCATGGTCCTGTTTCATGTGTGTACATAAAACTAACCATGAATACAGCCAAACGAAATAGCATTTCTTTGGGGCCAAGGAGCAAAACACAGTACCAACAGTCATACATAGCACAAGGCACATATAGCACATTTAAGATAGCAGTAAACATACAGTCACACAAAAAATACATAATACAGCACAAGTCCCTGAATCCAATGAATGTTGTTGGCAGGAACAAGCCCACAGCAGTCTGCAGCCAAATGAAATCCAGTAGCCTGGAGGGCAGCAGCAACGTCAGCATGCCATACCACTTCTTTCCTGGGCAGCTGCAACAGGCGAAACTGTGACATGAGGCTTAGTCCATGCTACAACCGAGACCATGCAGTGAACCAGACTTTCAGCATTCCACATCACCAATGTCTAGAGTCTTGCAATCACAAGAAAAATTACTAAGACGATCATTACTCGCTGTTAGGCTGCACACTGTGTTTGCGCAGTGACTCTGAATGCAGCAACTAGGTCCACACCAAGTCCAACGCCTCTACCATCAAATGACCTGCTGATGTGGTAGACCTGCAGTGCTTGAAGTTTGTAATGTCTTGCAATCATAAAAAAAAAGACTTTAAAAAAAGATAGTGACATCTTTGACTGGCCCTGTTGTGATTATTAGATTATGGAGCTATCTAATGTATATCTCAGTAACTGGCAAATATAGTTTAAGTAGGACACCAGAACATTTTTCAAAGAGATAGATGTCTGTCTTTCCAGAACACTGTTACCCTCCCAAAGTTTACTTTAATTGTGAGAATGCACAAGAAAGTGAATATGGAGCTGCTTGTGCACCAACGTGTCAGATGTTTGCGGCAGAGAGCCAGTGTGTGAGTACAAAGTGAATTTCAGCTTTCCAATTAAACCATCAAACAGACCTCATACATTGTTATTGCCATTGCATGTAAATCAATTTAAAATGTCATTTTTTCAATTTCTCCAGCTGGCAACAAAATGTGTGTCTGGCTGCATTTGTCAGAGTGGATTGGTGCTGGATGGCGAGAAAGGATGCGTTCATCCTGATGACTGCTCTTGTGAATACGGAGGCCGTCCATATGGACAGGGTGAGGTCATTGTAAAGGACTGTATGACATGGTAAGAAATTTTCCACTTCTGTTTCCTTAATGACATGGTTTTCAATTGAACCAATGTAAAAGGAAAAATTTTATTTACAAGTCCACATAAGATAAGTTGGGATTGATGAATTGGCTTTTGCAATGCATTGTTCCCCTGAATGACTGGAACCAGGAAACAGGAGCTCTGTTTTAATATTTTTCACTGAACTATGGGATTTTGGACAGTAGTGTAATCTTTGGAATGTCAGCTTAGAATCAGACAGACTGAGAACACTTAATATTTGTCAAAATCTCTCAAGATTATAGGACGAGAGCTTACAATCAAACAATTATCAGGTTGTACAGCATGGACTCATGCACTTTTGTCCCACCCTGATGCCTGTTTGCCAGCATTAGGCTCATATCCCTCGCCTATCCAACTATCTGTCTAAATGCCCTTTAACCATTGTAGTTGTACCCCTGTGTTCAGCTACTATCGAGTCATAGAGTGATACATTATTCTAATAGGCCCATTGGCCCAACTCATCCATGCTGATCAAGATGCCTATCTAGCCAAGTCCCATTTGGCCCATATCACCCCCCCAACCCTTTCTTATCCACGTACTTGTGTAGTAATTGTGAAGCATTGCCTTGTACCTGCCTTGTACTTGTCCCATATACCCACCAGCCACCATGAAAAATGTTGCCCCTCGTCCCCTTTACAAAATAAACCCATGCTCTTTAGTCTTTGCTACACCTACCCTAGGAAAAGATTGATTATATACCGACCTGGTGCACCTAAAAACCCTGCTACGTGCCTCTGGTGAAGAGTAAACCTGCAACCTCGAGGACAGTGAGAAAATGGTCGGGGGAGGCTTATGAGGCGCTCCAGGGTTGTTTTGAGGTGACAGACTGGCAGGAACTCTGTGAGCCACATGGAGAGGATATTGATGGGCTCACAGAGTGCATCACTGATTACATCAACTTCTGTGTGGACCGCAATGTTCCGACAAGAACTGTCCTTTGTTATTCAAACAACAAGCCATGGGAAACAAAGGACATTAAGGACATCCTGAATGCTAAAAAGAGGACGTTTAGAGATGGAAATAGGGAGGAGCTGAGGGCAATACAGAGGGACCTGAAAGCCAGGATCAGGGAGGCTAAAGACAGGTACAGGAGGAAGCTTGAGTGGAAACTCCAGCAGAACAACATAAGAGATGTCTGGAGGGGGATGAGGACCATCACTAGGTTCCGGCAAACTAGCAACAGAGAAGCTGAAGGCAGTGTGGACAGGGCCAATGAACTTAACCTGTTCTTTAACAGATTTGACAGTGTGGCCCCTGCCCATCCCCAACATGAGCCATCTGTTGTCAACCCCCAACCAACACATATTCCACTCTCCCCTCCTACCCCTCCTCACAGTCCCCCACCCTGCTCTCATGACTATACCCCTTCCCCACACGAAACCACCACGGTGGGCTTCACAGCTGAACAGGTGAGAAGACAGCTGAAACGTCTCAACCCAAGCAAGGCTGCAGGACCAGATGGTGTCACGACCAGGGTGCTCAAAGCCTGTGCCCCTCAGCTATGTGGAAAACCTGAGCCTGAGGCTCCAGAGGGTTCCTGTACCGTGGAAGACGTCCTGCCTCATCCCAGTGCCGAAGATGTCGTGCCCCAGCGGCCTCAATGACTACAGACTGGTGGCATTGACCTCCCACATCATGAAGACCCTGGAGAGACTTGTTCTGAAGCTGCTCCGGCCTATGGTCAGGCCACACTTAGATCCCCTCCAGTTCGCCTACCAGCCCCGACTAGGAGTTGAAGATGCCATCGTCTACCTGCTGAACCATGTCTACGCCCACCTGGATAAGCCAGCGAGCACTGTGAGGGTCATGTTTTTTGACTTCTCCAATACATTCAACACTATCCGCCCTGCTCTGCTGGAGGAGAAGCTGACAGCGATGCAGGTGGATGCTTTCCTAGTATCATGGATTCTTGATTACCTGACCGGCAGTACGTGTGCTTGCAACACTGTGTGTCCGACAGAGTGATCAGCAGCACTGGGGCTCCACAGGGGACTGTCTTGTCTCCCTTTCTCTTCACCATTTACACCTCGGACTTCAACTACTGCACAGAGTCTTGTCATCTTCAGAAGTTTCAGGATGACTCTGCCATAGTTGGATGCATCAGCAAGGGAGATGAGGCTGAGTACAGGGCTACAGTAGGAAACTTTGTCACATGGTGTGAGTGGAATTATCTGCAGCTTAATGTGAAAGAGGCTAAGGAGCTGGTGGTAGACCTGAGGAGAGCTAAGGTACTGGTGACCCCTGTTTCCATCCAGGGGGTCAGTGTGGACATGGTGGAGGATTACAAATACCTGGGGATATGAATTGACAATAAACTGGACTGGTCAAAGAACACTGAGGCTGTCTACAAGAAGGGTCAGAGCCGCCTCTATTTCCTGAGGAGACTGAGGTCCTTTAACATCTGCCAGATGATGCTGAGGATGTTCTACGAGTCTGTGGTGGCCAGTGCTATCATGTTTGCTGTTGTGTGCTGGGGCAGCAGACTGAGGGTAGCAGACACCAACAGAATCAACAAACTCATTCGTAAGGCCAGTGATGTTGTGGGGATGGAACTGGACTCTCTGACGGTGGTATCTGAAAAGAGGATGCTGTTCAAGTTGCATGTCATCTTGGACAAAGTCTCCCATCCACTACATAATGTACTGGGTGGGCACAGGAGTACATTCAGCCAGAGACTCATTCCACCAAGATGCAGCACAGAGCATCATAGGAAGTCATTGCTGCCTGTGGCCATCAAACTTTACAACTCCTCCCTTGGAGGGTCAGACACCCTGAGCCAATAGGCTGGTCCTGGACTTATTTCATAATTTACTGGCATAATTTACGTATTACTATTTAACTATTTATGGTTCTATTACTATTTATTATTTATGGTGCAACTGTAATGAAAAGCAATTTCCCCCAGGATCAATAAAATATGACTATGACTATGAACTATGCCCATCATGATTTTATAAACCTGCACTTTGTCACCACTCAGGCGTGGTCTAATTAACATTTTGTACATCAGTAATAAGACACTACAGCTAATGAACATATGCATGCTGTTGCTATCTTCACCCATCTGTTTACCTGTTTCACCGCTCAGGGAACGACAGTATGTACCTATACCCCTAGGTCTTTATGTTCAGTCATATGCTCCAGAATATTACCATTCACTGAATATGGTATAATTTCCTAAACTCCATCACTTTGTACTTGTCATTTAAATTCCATCTGCCTTTGCTTTGCCCACTTTCCCAGTTAATCAATAAACCTTCGTAACCTTAGACAACCTACTTCATGATCCCCTATACCACCAATTTTGGTAGCATCCCAGAAACTTAGTAATCATTCAACCTACATTTTAATCCAAATCATCATGACAAACAACAGTGGACCCAGCACCATTCACCGTTGTACACCACTGGTCACAGGCCTCCAATCTGAAAAACAACCCTCCACTACCACCCTCTGAGTCCCATCACCAAATTAGTTTTGCATCCATTTGGCCAGTTTGCGCTGGATCTCATGTGATCCCACCTTCCTGACAAGCCTCCCACACGGGATCTTGTAAAGGTTTTGTTAAATTCTATGTAGACATGATCCATGTTTCTGGACTTCCCTCATCAATTGTCTTGGTCACATATTCAAAAAACACAATCAAAGACATGAGACACAACTTCCCACACTCAAAAAAACCCCAGGGCCAGATGGTCTGCATCCTAGAGTGCTTAAGGAAGTAGCCCAAGAAATAGCGGATGCATTAGTGATAATTTTTCAAAACTCGTTAGATTCTGGACTAGTACCCTAGATTGAAGGGTGGCTAATGTAACCCCACTTTTTAAAAAATGAGGGAGAGAGAAACCGGGGAATTATAGACTGGTTAGCCTAACGTCGGTGGTGGGGAAACTGCTGGAGTCAGTTATCAAGGATGTGATAACAGCACATTTGGAAAGCGGTGAAAACATCGGACAAAGTCAGCATGGATTTGTGAAAGGAAAATCATGTCTGACGAATCTCATAAAATTTTTTGAGGATGTAACTAGTAGAGTGGATAAGGGAGAACCAGTGGATGTGGTATATTTAGATTTTCAAAAGGCTTTTGACAAGGTCCCACGCAGGAGATCAGTGTGCAAACTTAAAGCACACGGTATTAGGGGTACGGTATTGGGGGTAAGGTATTGGTGTGGGTGGAGAATTGGTTAGCAGACAGGAAGCAAAGAGTGGGAATAAACGGGGCCTTTTCAGAATGGCAGGCGGTGACTAGTGGGGTACCGCAAGGCTCAGTGCTGGGACCCCAGTTGTTTACAATATATATTAATGACTTGGATGAGGGAATTGAATGCAGCATCTCCAAGTTTGCGGATGACACGAAGCTGGGTGGCAGTGTTAGCTGTGAGGAGGATGCTAAGAGGATGCAGGGTGACTTGGATAGGTTGGGTGAGTGGGCAAATTCATGGCAGATGCAATTTAATGTGGATAAATGTGAAGTTATCCACTTTGGTGGCAAAAATAGGAAAACAGATTATTATCTGAATGGTGGCCGATTAGGAAAAGGGGAGGTGCAACGAGACCTGGGTGTCATTATACACCAGTCATTGAAAGTGGGCATGCAGGTACAGCAGGCGGTGAAAAGGGCGAATGGTATGCTGGCATTTCTAGCGAGAGGATTCGAGTACAGGAGCAGGGAGGTACTACTGCAGTTGTACAAGGCCTTGGTGAGACCACACCTGGAGTATTGTGTGCAGTTTTGGTCCCCTAATCTGAGGAAAGACATCCTTGCCATAGAGGGAGTACAAAGAAGGTTCACCAGATTGATTCCTGGGATGGCAGGACTTTCATATGAAGAAAGACTGGATGAACTGGGCTTGTACTCGTTGGAATTTAGAAGATTGAGGGGGAATCTGATTGAAACGTATAAAATCCTAAAGGAATTGGACAGGCTAGATGCAGGAAGATTGTTCCCGATGTTGGGGAAGTCCAGAACGAGGGGCCACAGTTTGAGGATAGAGGGGAAGCCTTTTAGGACCAAGATTAGGAAAAACTTCTTCACACAGAGAGTGGTGAATCTGTGGAATTCTCTGCCACAGGAAACAGTTGAGGCCAGTTCATTGGCTATATTTAAGAGGGAGTTAGATATGGCCCTTGTGGCTACGGGGGTCAGGGGGTATGGAGGGAAGGCTGGGGTGGGGTTCTGAGTTGGATGATCAGCCATGATCATAATAAATGGCGGTGCAGGCTCGAAGGGCCGAATGGCCTACTCCTGCACCTATTTTCTATGTTTCTATGTTTCTATGTTTCTATGTTTCAAAACCATGACGATTTTTTCCCTAACCTCTTCTTGTCTTAAGAAATGCAATACTGTACCTTCTATCTCTCAGAATCCTCCACTCCCACTTTCCCACCAGGATTTTATGCTCACCAGCATATAGTTCCATGGCTTCACTTTGCATCCCCTCTTAAATAAAGGCAAAGCATTATCTGTTCTCCAGTCCTCCTCTACTTCTGCATGGCTAATGAAGATACAAAAATTTCTGCCAGGGCTCCAGTAGTTTCTTCCTTTGCTTCCAAGTAGGTCCTGGGATACACCTTATCAGGCCCCAGAGAATTATCCACCTTTATGCACTTCAAGACCACCAACACCTTACCTTGTACTGCCTAATATTGGTAAATTTCAGGATAACACGGTTCTCTTCCCGGAACTCAATAGCTTCCATGACCCTCCCCACAATAAAAACAGTTGAAATGTAATTATTTCAGACGATGCCCATCTACTGTGACCCAGTAAAGGTTTTTTCCCCTCAGAATAGGTAAGACTAGAACTAGAGGTCATCAGATTAGGGTGAAAGATGAAATACCCAAGAGGAATTTGAGAGAGAACTTCACGCAAAAGTGGTACAAGCATGGAATAAGCTACCAGCGGAGGTGGTAGATCTGGCTTCAATTGTAACACTAGTCTGGATTGGCAGATGGATGAGAGATGGAGTGCTATGGTCAGCGTGTAGGTAGGTGGGATTAGGCAGGAAACCAAGCCAGCATGGTCAACGGGCACGCTTCTGTGCTATAGTGTTCTGAGACTCAATGATTCTATTGATGACCACATTGATTACTAAGAGAGTGTACTTTCTCCTGCGTTACGATTTTTCTCTTAATATACTTATAGAATCTTATACGATCCTCTGTTACCTTATCTGTCAAAGCTGTCTCATCCTCATTTTGCCCTCCTAACTTCCTTCTTAAGTCTATTCCAACATCTGTTATACCCCTCAAGAGATATCCCTGATCCTAGTTACCTATACCCTTTTCCTGATCAGAGCCTCAAAATCTCTGGACAGTCAGGGTTCTCTCACCCAGCCAGCCTGACCCTTTATTCTAACGGGAACATTCTGAGCAACACACCCAAAATGCTGGAAGAACTCAGCAGGCCAGGCAGCATCTATGGAAAAAAGTACAGTCGACGTTTCAGCTGAGACCCTTCGACAGGACTGGAGAGAAGAAGCTGAGCAGTAGATTTTAAAGGTGGGGGGAGGAGAGGTAGAAAGAAAAAGTGATAGGTGAACTTGAAGGGGGAGGGATGAAGTAATGAGCTGGAGTTATTCCCTGGAGTGCAGGAGAATGAAGGGAGATTTGATAGCAGTATATCAATTTCTGAGGGATACAGATAAGATAGATGCAAGCAGCCTTTTTTTTCATTGAGATTGGGTGAGACTAGAACTAAAGGTCATAGGTATGGGGGGGTGTGGTGGAAGATAAACGATTTAAGGAGAAACTGAAGGGGAACTTATTCATTCAGAGTGCAAAACAGACTGCCAGCAGAAGCGGTGAATTGTGGTTCGATTTCAACACAAAAGAAGTTTGAAGAATACATGAATGGGAGGAGTATGGAGGGTAGATGGGATGAGGCAGATTAACAGTTTGGCACAGCCTAGATGGGTGTCTGTGCTTTAGGGCTCTATAACTCTAATCTGGCATTTCACCCATGCCTGTTCGTTCAGTACAGATGCTGAAGTATTCACCTGGGCTCCATTATGTAGGATCTGATAAAAATAGGATACCGCACTACGAGTAACAGGATCAAATTTATTTATTGGCTCCAGGGACTCTTGTTTGTCTAAAACTTCGAAGTTAGGTATATATTTCCTAACATAATCTCAAATTTGTAAATATCAAAAAAACTAGATGCAGGGAAATTTTAAACAGCTTGTAACTGTGCAAATGAGGCAAAGTTTCCATTAATATATAGGTCACCTACACTACAGATGCCTCTCTGATTCCAGGTAGAAAAAACAGTATCATTTAGACCAGGCAAAAAGGAATGATTGTCACAAATCGAAGTGTCAATATAAGTTTTTGGGGCCTTAATGTGTACTTGAATCTGCTTCCAAATTCTTATAGTGCTGCCAACCATGAAGCTGTTACTAAAATGTGACTTATTAACTGCAGTAGGACTATTAAGGAGAGCTGGTAAGGGAGTCTTCTCACAAAGCACTCGCTCTATGAGTAACCATGCTGGGCACGAGTCTGAGGTAGAGGGTGGGCCTTTTTTCCACCATGCAAGAATGGATAGGTGGGCAGCCCGTAATACATTTTAACATTCGGTAGGGCAAAACCACCTGCTTCCTTGAGCTTTGACAAGTGTTTTTTAGTACTGTTCTTTTAATTGTGAGTTGTACTTCAGTTAGGAGCAGTGTTTGAATGCTTTCTTGAAAGATTCCACAAACAATCTCTCTGGGCATCATTAAGCCCATCACCAAACTTACAATGCTCAGAAAATCTCTTCAATTCAGGCACGGGGGGCGTCACGTGATGACGTGGGATTGAGACGTGTAAATTCAGCTCTCCTGCAACAATTCAGTAAAGTACCGTTTAAATAAAACAAAGTTGGTAAATATTTTTTTGAAAACTATTTATAAACTTTGTAAGATTACTTTACGATATGCCTCCTAAACTGCAACAAAAGAAGTCTGCTGTTGCGAAGCAGCCGCGAGATGGGAAGAAAAAAGGGCCTACTGCAACGATGGAGCCTCGGACTCAGTTTGGATCTCCTTCGGTAGAACAGGGAGCAATGGCGGTGGCAACAGTTGCTCCGAAGAAGACAACGGAATTGCGCTTGCGCAAATCGACACAATGTAAACTACAAGAACTGACACCCACTGCAATTGAAAGTGACTCAGAGGCAGAACTGGATTCTGCAGAGAACACAAATGAAGAAGAGGAGGAAGAATTGGAAGCGAGTGGAAGTAAAGGAGATGATAGAGACATAAGAGAGGCTGTATTGCAATCAACGGCTGAATTAAGGAAAGTAAGAGAGGAGCTTAGAGATACGAAGAGATGCTATAATAAAGTTATGGAAAGACAGGACAAAATGGAAAAGAAGCTTCAGAAGATGGAAAGAGAAATGGGGCTTATGAATGCTAGAGTGGAAAACACAGAAAATGATTTGCTTGTATGGAACTCGGAAAGAAACCGACTCTTGGAGAAAGTGGACATGTTGGAAAATTTCAGTAGACGTAATAATATTAAAATTGTTGGTCTTACAGAAGGTATGGAAGGAGAAAAGCCAATAGAATTTTTTCAAAGATGGATCCCGGAGGTTTTGCAAATGGGAGAGGAGGTTCGACCAATTGAAATTGAGCGGGCACATAGAGCTCTAAGACCAAAACCAAAAGATGACCAATATCCACGACCGATTTTAATAAAATTCTTAAGATATCAAGACAAGGAAAGGATTCTTCAGGCATCTATTCGAGCTGCCAAAGATAGAAAAGGGCCATTGATAATTAAAGGGAAAAGAGTTTTTTTCTACCCTGATATAAGTTACGAACTTTTGAAGAAAAGGAAGAAGTTTAATCCAGTGAAAAAAACCCTATGGGAGCATGGTTATCAATTTATACTGCGTTATACTGCAACTTTGAAGAGTTTTTTGTCTGGTGGAGAAAAAAGATTTTTTGATGACTACCAGAAAGCAGAGCATTTTGTGCAAGATTCTCTGAATATTCACCACATACAAGAACAAACTCAGGAGAGCGAGATAGATTGAAGATGAAGATTGGGCTTAAGAATGGATTTGTTGGATTTTTGAAGCTGGATGAATGTATAAATATGAGGGGGGTAAGAAAGGTTAATACTGGAGGAAATTAGCTGGGAATAATAATACTAATTTTGTCTATATATATATAACTTTTGTTGCGGGGGAGCTGGAAGAAGCACTGATCGATTGCTACGTTAATCATGTGTGCAAGCGTGGCTTTTGCCGCAACCCGTAAAATGGAGGGGGGTAGTGTTGTGTATCTTTTCATTCACAACATTAGTGGGGGGGGGTATTTTGTTTTTTCTTTTTTTTTCTATCTTTTTTTTCTCTTTTTGCCTGGAAGGTTGGGGGGGGGGGAACACATAGCATCATGGTGAAGTTTAAAGAGATTCCCCAAGGAACTATGAGAGTTGAGAAAATAAGTAATGTTTTAGATTGGAGTAACTTTGTTAAGAATAATGACTAATTTATTGAATTTTTTGAGTTTTAATGTTAATGCGCTTAATGGACCAGTGAAAAGAAAAAGAATCTTAACATATATTAAAAAAATGAAGATAGATTTAGCTTTTTTACAGGAAACACACCTAACAGAAACAGAACATCAGAAACTAAAGAGAGATTGGGTGGGTAATGTTGTTGCGGCCTCATTTAATTCAAAAGCGAGGGGAGTAGCAATTTTGATCAATAAAACGTTACCAATTAGAATACAAAATGTAATAACTGATTCTGCGGGGAGATATGTGATTATATATTGTCAACTTTTTTCCGAACTATGGACTTTTATGAATATTTATGCACCAAATGAAAATGATGCAAAATTCATACAAGAAACTTTTTTGAATTTGGCGGATGCACATGAAAAAATATTAATTGGAGGAGACTTTAATTTTTGCTTAGACCCAGTCTTAGATAGATCAACCAAGGCTGTTATAAAATCGAAGGTAGTAAATCTAACTTTATCATTGATGAAAGATTTAAATTTGATTGATATATGGAGAAGAATCAATCCTAAAGAAAGAGACTATTCGTTCTATTCCCATAGACATAAAACTTATTCAAGGATAGATTTTTTTCTATTATCAATGCATATTCAACACAGAGTGAAAAATATGGAATATAAAGCAAGAATATTATCAGATCATTCTCCTTTATTAATGACAATAATAATGGCTGATAAGGAAGAAGTGGCTTATAGATGGAGATTTAATTCAACATTATTAAAACGTCAAGATTTTTGTGATTTTATGAAAAAGCAGATTCAATTTTTTTTGGATACAGATTTTCATTTCAGTGGAGGATAAATTTATATTACGGGATGCGATGAAAGCATATCTTAGGGGACAGATAATAAGTTATACGTCTAAAATTAAGAAAGAATATATGGCAGAACTAGATCAATTGGAAAAAGAGATTACAAGAATAGAAAAAGAATCACAAAGCTATATGTCAGAAGAAATACGAAGACAACTCGTCAATAAGAAGTTACAATATAATACGCTTCAGACATATAGAACGGAAAAAGCAATTATAAGATCTAAACAAAGGTATTATGAGTTAGGTGAGAGAGCACATAAAATTCTTGCCTGGCAGTTGAAAACAGAACAAGCTTCAGAACAATAAATGCAATTAGAACAAGGGCAAATAAAATATCTTATAAACCTCTTGAAATAAATGAAACCTTTAAAAAATTTTATTCTGAATTATATCAATCAGAATCCCAAAACGATGTTAATGAGATAGAAAGGTTTTTATCACAAGTTTCTCTTCCAAAATTGAATTTGGAAGAACAGAGGGGATTAGATATGCCTTTTACATTAAAAGAAGTTGAAGAAGCTTTAGGATCACTTCAAAGTAATAAATCTCCAGGAGAAGATGGTTTTCCACCTGAATTTTATAAAAAATTTAAAGATTTATTATTTCCTCTTTTTATGGAACTGATACGTCAAGCAGAAAAAATACATAAACTTCCAGAATCTTTTTCAACAGCGATTGTAATAGTATTGCCAAAAAAGGACAGAGATCCTATGAAACCAACATCATACAGGCCTATTTCTTTATTGAATACGGATTATAAAATAATAGCAAAAATTTTATCGAATAGATTATCTAAATATTTACCAAAATTAATACATATGGATCAAACAGGATTTATTAAAAATAGACAACTGGCAGATAATGTAACTCGGCTACTCAGTATAATTCATTTGGCACAAAAAAGGGATGAGAAGAGTATAGTAGTAGCTTTGGACGCAGAAAAAGCATTTGATAGATTAGAATGGGATTTTTTATTTAAAGTATTAGAAAAATATGGGTTAGGAACATCTTTTATAAATTGGATTAAAACTTTAAATTCTAACCCTAAAGCTAAAGTAGTGACAAGCTCTCAAATTTCAACACCATTCCAGCTAAAAAGGTCAACTAGACAAGGTTGTCCATTATCACCTGCTCTATTTGTATTGGCGATAGAGCCATTAGCAGAACTAATTAGATTGGATCCAGATATTATGGGTTTTAGAGTTAACCAAGAGGAATATAAAATTAATCTTTTTGCCGATGATGTTTTGATCTATTTAACAAACCCACAACATTCGTTACATAAATTATCTTCTAGATTGGATGAATATGGGAAGGTATCAGGTTACAAATTAAACTGGGATAAAAGTGAAATTTTATCTCTTACTAAAGGAGACTATAGTCAATGTCGATTAGTAGCCCAATTTAGATGGCCGGTAAATGGTATAAAGTATTTAGGTATCAGACTTGATAGTGATGTAAAGAATTTATATAAATTTAATTATTTACCACTATTGAAAAAAATTCAAGAAGATCTTGACAAATGGATGATACTACCAATAACATTAGTAGGTAGAGTCAATGTTGTAAAAATGAATATATTTCCGAGATTACAGTATTTGTTTCAAACATTACCAATACAATTGCCACAGAAATTTTTTCAAGAGTTAAATAAATCTGTGAGAAAATTTCTTTGGAAAGGTAAAATGTCAAGAATATCATTGGAAAAACTGACATGTAGATTTAGGTTAGGAGGGTTACAACTTCCAAACTTTAAAAATTACTATAAAGCAAATCAACTTAGATTTATTGCATCTTTTTTCGATGATCAAAAACCAGCATGCATTAAAATAGAGCTGGACAAGATAGGAGAAAATAAACCTGAAGATTTTATATATAAATGGGAATCTAAATGGATACGGGAAAAGAAAGAATCTCCTATATTAACACACTTGATTGATCTATGGAATAAGATAAATGTTGTTAAGGAAACACAGAAATCTCTATTAGCAAGGAGACCTTTGTTTCAAAACAGACTTATTCCTTTTACAATGGACAATCAACTTTTATATAATTGGTACCAAAAAGGGATTAAATTTATAGGAGATTGTTTTGAGCGAGGTATATTGATGTCAATTGAACAATTAAAGGATAAATATAAAATATCTAATAATACTTTCTTTTGTTACTTTCAGTTAAGGGCTTACTTAATAGGTAAGCTGGGTCAAACAATGTTTTTGCCAAAAGCTAATGAAATTGAAATTTTAATTCAAAAAGGAAAAATTAAAAAATTTGTTTCTTGTATGTATAATTTGATTCAAGAACAGACAATTAAACAAGGAACCCATAAGTCAAAGCAAAAATAGGAAACAGATCTGAATATTAATATTGATGAAATAAATTGGTCAAGACTTTGTCTGGACAGTATGACAAATACAATAAATGTTCGACTTAGATTAGTACAATATAATTTTTTACACCAATTATATATTACACCACAAAAAATAAATAGATTAAATTCAAATCTATCTGATAAATGTTTTCGGTGTAATCAAGAAATTGGTACTTTTCTACATTCTACTTGGTCTTGTTTTAAAATTCAACCCTTTTGGATAAATTTAAGAATCTTATTGGAACAAATTACTGGAATTCAACTTCCACATAACCCTGTATTATTTCTATTAGGTGATATTGAAGGGATAAAACCGAAACTTAAATTGAATAAATATCAGAAAGAATTTATAAAAATTGCATTGGCAGTGGCTAAGAAGACTATAGCAGTTACTTGGAAATCTGATTCGTATTTAAGTATGGATCGTTGGAATAATGAAATGGCTAGTTCTATTCCACTTGAAAAAATTACTTATAATTTAAGAGATAATTATGTAACATTCTTGAATATTTGGCGCCCTTATTTACAAAAGATAGGATGTCATATTTAAGTGCTCCGACAAAGAATTTGGTTACTTGGGGAAAGTAACGAATAATTATACCAAAATTATTTTGAATCCCATGGAGCATGTGGAAACCTTCCAATACCCAGGCGGCTCTTATTTTTTTTCTTTTTTTTCTTTTAGGTAGGACTATATATGGGGGGGGGAGGGTTAAGGGGAGGGGGGGTAGATTTTATCTTTTCATGTATTCTTTTTGAAAATTTAATAACAATTATATATATAAAAAAAAATTCAGGCACATAAGTTGATATGGGCTTCCCTTCATTTTGAATCCATTTATGAAACCTAATGCATTCTGTAATCAACAATGGTTTTGCTTCTAAGTCTTCCTGCATTACGTTCACCATATCAGCATAGCTTATTTTGGCTGGTTTGGCTGGAGCAGTTAAACTTCTAAGCAACCTGTATGCTTTTACCTATTGTACTCAGTAACACTGGCACTCATTTTGCATCAGCTATGTCATTGGCTCCAAAATATCGCTCAGTTCGTTCAGTACAGATGCTGCTGTTTGTTCAGTGTAGATGCTGCTCGCTTCGTTCAGTGTAGATGCTGCTGTTCGTTCAGTGTAGATGCTGCTGTTCGTTCAGTGTAGATGCTGCTGTTCGTTCAGTACAGATGCTGCTGTTCGTTCAGTACAGATGCTGCTGTTCGTTCAGTACAGATGCTGCTGTTCGTTCAGTGTAGATGCTGCTGTTCGTTCAGTGCAGATGCTGCTGTTTGTTCAGTACAGATGCTGCTGTTCGTTCAGTGTAGATGCTGCTGTTCGTTCAGTACAGATGCTGCTGTTCGTTCAGTACAGATGCTGCTGTTCGTTCAGTGTAGATGCTGCTGTTCGTTCAGTGTAGATGCTGCTGTTCGTTCAGTACAGATGCTGCTGTTCGTTCAGTGTAGATGCTGCTGTTCGTTCAGTGTAGATGCTGCTGTTCGTTCAGTACAGATGCTGCTGTTTGTTCAGTACAGATGCTGCTGTTTGTTCAGTGTAGATGCTGCTGTTCGTTCAGTGCAGATGCTGCTGTTCGTTCAGTGCAGATGCTGCTGTTCGTTCAGTGTAGATGCTGCTGTTCGTTCAGTGCAGATGCTGCTGTTCGTTCAGTGCAGATGCTGCTGTTCGTTCAGTGTAGATGCTGCTGTTCGTTCAGTGTAGATGCTGCTGTTCGTTCAGTACAGATGCTGCTGTTCGTTCAGTGTAGATGCTGCTGTTCGTTCAGTGTAGATGCTGCTGTTCGTTCAGTACAGATGCTGCTGTTCGTTCAGTGTAGATGCTGCTGTTCGTTCAGTACAGATGCTGCTGTTCGTTCAGTACAGATGCTGCTGTTTGTTCAGTGTAGATGCTGCTCACTTCGTTCAGTGTAGATGCTGCTGTTCGTTCAGTGTAGATGCTGCTGTTCGTTCAGTACAGATGCTGCTGTTCGTTCAGTACAGATGCTGCTGTTCGTTCAGTACAGATGCTGCTGTTCGTTCAGTACAGATGCTGCTGTTCGTTCAGTACAGATGCTGCTGTTCGTTCAGTACAGATGCTGCTGTTCGTTCAGTGTAGATGCTGCTGTTCGTTGAGTACAGATGCTGCTGTTCGTTCAGTGTAGATGCTGCTGTTCGTTCAGTGTAGATGCTGCTGTTCGTTCAGTGTAGATGCTGCTGTTCGTTCAGTGTAGATGCTGCTGTTCGTTCAGTACAGATGCTGCTGTTCGTTCAGTACAGATGCTGCTGTTCGTTCAGTACAGATGCTGCTGTTCGTTCAGTGTAGATGCTGCTGTTCGTTCAGTACAGATGCTGCTGTTCGTTCAGTACAGATGCTGCTGTTCGTTCAGTACAGATGCTGCTGTTCGTTCAGTACAGATGCTGTTCGTTCAGTACAGATGCTGCTGTTCGTTCAGTGTAGATGCTGCTGTTCGTTCAGTGTAGATGCTGCTGTTCGTTCAGTACAGATGCTGCTGTTCGTTCAGTGTAGATGCTGCTGTTCGTTCAGTACAGATGCTGCTGTTCGTTCAGTACAGATGCTGCTGTTCGTTCAGTACAGATGCTGCTGTTCGTTCAGTGTAGATGCTGCTGTTCGTTCAGTACAGATGCTGCTGTTCGTTCAGTACAGATGCTGCTGTTCGTTCAGTGTAGATGCTGCTGTTCGTTGTAGTACAGATGCTGCTGTTCGTTCAGTGTAGATGCTGCTGTTCGTTCAGTGTAGATGCTGCTGTTCGTTCAGTACAGATGCTGCTGTTCGTTCAGTACAGATGCTGCTGTTCGTTCAGTGTAGATGCTGCTGTTCGTTCAGTACAGATGCTGCTGTTCGTTCAGTACAGATGCTGCTGTTCGTTCAGTGTAGATGCTGCTGTTCGTTCAGTACAGATGCTGCTGTTCGTTCAGTACAGATGCTGCTGTTCGTTCAGTGTAGATGCTGCTGTTCGTTCAGTGTAGATGCTGCTGTTCGTTCAGTGTAGATGCTGCTGTTCGTTCAGTACAGATGCTGCTGTTCGTTCAGTACAGATGCTGCTGTTCGTTCAGTACAGATGCTGCTGTTCGTTCAGTACAGATGCTGCTGTTCGTTCAGTACAGATGCTGCAGTTTGTTCAGTACAGATGCTGCTGTTCGTTCAGTGTAGATGCTGCTGTTCGTTCAGTACAGATGCTGCTGTTCGTTCAGTGTAGATGCTGCTGTTCGTTCAGTGTAGATGCTGCTGTTCGTTCAGTACAGATGCTGCTGTTCGTTCAGTACAGATGCTGCTGTTCGTTCAGTACAGATGCTGCTGTTCGTTCAGTGTAGATGCTGCTGTTCGTTAGATGCTGCTGTTCGTTCAGTACAGATGCTGCTGTTCGTTCAGTACAGATGCTGCTGTTCGTTCAGTGTAGATGCTGCTGTTCGTTCAGTACAGATGCTGCTGTTCGTTCAGTACAGATGCTGCTGTTCGTTCAGTACAGATGCTGCAGTTCGTTCAGTGTAGATGCTGCTGTTCGTTCAGTCAGATGCTGCTGTTCGTTCAGTGTAGATGCTGCTGTTCGTTCAGTGTAGATGCTGCTGTTCGTTCAGTGTAGATGCTGCTGTTCGTTCAGTACAGATGCTGCTGTTCGTTCAGTACAGATGCTGCTGTTCGTTCAGTGTAGATGCTGCTGTTCGTTCAGTGTAGATGCTGCTGTTCGTTCAGTGTAGATGCTGCTGTTCGTTCAGTACAGATGCTGCTGTTCGTTCAGTGTAGATGCTGCTGTTCGTTCAGTGTAGATGCTGCTGTTCGTTCAGTACAGATGCTGCTGTTCGTTCAGTGTAGATGCTGCTGTTCGTTCAGTGTAGATGCTGCTGTTCGTTCAGTGTAGATGCTGCTGTTCGTTCAGTGTAGATGCTGCTGTTCGTTCAGTGTAGATGCTGCTGTTCGTTCAGTGTAGATGCTGCTGTTCGTTCAGTGTAGATGCTGCTGTTCGTTCAGTACAGATGCTGCTGTTCGTTCAGTGCAGATGCTGCTGTTCGTTCAGTGTAGATGCTGCTGTTCGTTCAGTGTAGATGCTGCTGTTCGTTCAGTACAGATGCTGCTGTTCGTTCAGTGTAGATGCTGCTGTTCGTTCAGTGTAGATGCTGCTGTTCGTTCAGTGTAGATGCTGCTGTTCGTTCAGTGTAGATGCTGCTGTTCGTTCAGTGTAGATGCTGCTGTTCGTTCAGTGTAGATGCTGCTGTTCGTTCAGTGTAGATGCTGCTGTTCGTTCAGTACAGATGCTGCTGTTCGTTCAGTGTAGATGCTGCTGTTCGTTCAGTACAGATGCTGCAGTTCGTTCAGTGTAGATGCTGCTGTTCGTTCAGTACAGATGCTGCTGTTCGTTCAGTACAGATGCTGCTGTTCGTTCAGTACAGATGCTGCTGTTCGTTCAGTACAGATGCTGCTGTTCGTTCAGTACAGATGCTGCTGTTCGTTCAGTGTAGATGCTGCTGTTCGTTCAGTACAGATGCTGCTGTTCGTTCAGTGTAGATGCTGCTGTTCGTTCAGTACAGATGCTGCTGTTCGTTCAGTGTAGATGCTGCTGTTCGTTCAGTGTAGATGCTGCTGTTCGTTCAGTACAGATGCTGCTGTTCGTTCAGTGTAGATGCTGCTGTTCGTTCAGTACAGATGCTGCAGTTCGTTCAGTGTAGATGCTGCTGTTCGTTCAGTACAGATGCTGCTGTTCGTTCAGTACAGATGCTGCTGTTCGTTCAGTGTAGATGCTGCTGTTCGTTCAGTACAGATGCTGCTGTTCGTTCAGTACAGATGCTGCTGTTCGTTCAGTGTAGATGCTGCTGTTCGTTCAGTACAGATGCTGCAGTTCGTTCAGTACAGATGCTGCTGTTCGTTCAGTACAGATGCTGCTGTTCGTTCAGTACAGATGCTGCAGTTCGTTTAGTGTAGATGCTGCTGTTCGTTCAGTACAGATGCTGCAGTTCGTTCAGTACAGATGCTGCTGTTCGTTCAGTACAGATGCTGCTGTTCGTTCAGTGCAGATGCTGCTGTTCGTTCAGTGTAGATGCTGCTCGCTTCGTTCAGTGTAGGTGCTGCTCAGTTCGTTCAGTGTAGATGCTGCTGTTCGTTCAGTACAGATGCTGCTGTTCGTTCAGTGTAGATGCTGTTCAGTTCATTGTAGATGCTGCTCAGTTCATTCAGGGTAGATGATGCTCAGTTCGTTCAGTATAGATGCTGCTGTTCGTTCAGTGTAGATGCTGTTCAGTTCTTTGTAGATGTTGCTCAGTTCATTCAGTGTAGGTTCTGCTCCATTCGTTCAGTATAGATGCTGCTGTTCGTTCAGTGTAGATACTGCTCAGGTCATTTAGTACAAATGCTGCTCAGTTCATTCACTGTAGATGCTACTCTTTCACAGGGACGTAGTTGTTCTGGATTCAGTTTAAAACTTCCTTATTGCCACTTAAGTTTTGTAACTTTAAAACTAATTGAACGGAAAACACTGGAGTCAGGAAACATGTCTACTTAGTTTTCTTCTTTAGTGAGGCTCTCTCATATGATACAGTGGTGTAATGACATATGTCATTCACCTACTTTTTACATATAACAACAAAGAATGCTTATTTACAATATTACTAGAATATCAAATACACTACACCATCCTCCCTACCCCTTTCTAATCTGCTCCAGTCCTGCAACACTCCATTATATCAGCCTTCCTTCAGCTCTGGTCTCTGCTCATTCCCAAACAAAAATTCCATAATCAGTGGCAAGATCTTCCAATGGCAATCCAGGCTCCAGCAACATCCACTTAAACTCTGCAAAATTTTCATCCACAAATCCCCTCCCCCCCCACTCAATTTCTTTACTTTTGGCTTACTTCCAGATTTTATGATGGTGTATGGAACTTTCGCTTTTTAAAAAGTGTTTCTTGGTGTTGGATGGCCATGTTTGCTTTTTTTTAACAGTTTTTGCACCAGAGGAAAGTGGAATTGCCAAGGGAATGCATTGTGTCCTTCAACATGTATGGTTCATGGAGAAGGTCATATCACCACATTTGATGGAAAGCAATATGTGTTCGATGGAAACTGTGAATACATTTTAGTTCAGGTAAAACTATAGTTTATTCAGTATTTTTCTCGTCGAGTAGCAGTCATTCAAACTTCCTAGAATTTCTTTTCACAAACTCAATGTAAGAGGTCCCTGTGATTGAGGCTAATTATTGCAGAATAAGACAAGATTTCAAATTGAAACTTTGATGTGCATTTTATGGACATTTACCTCTTGGTCATTCGGGGACTTGGGCTATATTTTTTTGACTGTTTTTTTCTGAAATTGTAATCAGATGTGCTATTTGTACTTCGTGCAGTGTGCTGTGTGCTGTTGGTAATGTGTTTTGCATCTTGGACCTGGAGGAACACTGTTTCGTTTGGTTGTATTCATGTATCGTTGAATAATAATTAAACTTGAACTTAATTGAACTATTTCTACAGGATGCTTGTTCTGCCATGATTACACAACCATCATTCAAGGTAGTGGCAGAATATGTCATTTGTAGCCGCTTAAAAACAGTTTGCACCAAGGCAATAAAGGTGTACTTCAAGGTAATTAGATACTTTCATATAATCACTTTTCTATCATGTTTTCAGTGACAATAATGTTACCTAATTTTTTAATGTACTCACCTTTTTGTTATTTTTCATCTACTTTAAAATGCTCATACCTGCATAGAATTTCTGCTACTTGCAATATTTATCTATTACTAATCAGGGGGACATACAACAGTACAACAGAAAAATTGGGCTATTGGCCCACAATTATATTAGTAATAAAATGCCCAACTTAAACTAATCCCTTCTGCCAACACAATGAGCAAATCTGCCCACTTCCTGCACATCCATATCTAAGAGCCTCTTGAATGCCTCTGTTGCAGTTGCCTTCACCATCACCCCAGGCAGCACATTCTGGCCGTCCATCACTCTCTGGGCAAGAATCTTGCCCTCCACATGTACTTTGAACTTGCTGCCTCTCACCTAAATGCATGCCCTCTAGTGTTAGACATTTCAAACCTAAGAAAATATTAGTCATCTATGCCTCACATAATCTTATAAACATCAAGAGGGGAGACCTGTTAGAGGTTAATAAGATTATGAAAGGCATAGATAGAGTCGACAGCTTTCCCAGACCTTGGTGTATTTACTAGCATGAGCCAGGGATAGAACATAAAGGCAAAGTTGTTATGGTGCAACTTCACAAAACACTGTTTGGGCCATAGATGGAGACTATCTGTAGTTCTCATTCTGAACTATAGGAGGGACATGAAGAGCATGCAGACAAGATTCACCAGTCAGGAGGGAATGGACAGGCCGGGGTTGCTTCCCTTGCAGAAGAGGCTGACGATGGATCTGATAAAATCAGGAAGGGCATGGATAAAATAGGTAATGAGAAGCTTTTTACCCCTAGCAGAGGTGTACAAAATCAGAGAACATAGGTTTAAGAAAGTGGATAGTCGGTTTAGAAGAGATCTGAGGAAGAATTCTTGAACCTGAAGAGTAGCTGGAAGCTGAAACACAACAATTCAGGGTTGATGGAGGCAGAGACTCTCACAATATTAAAACAGCAGAATTGTGAAACTCAGAAGCTACAGAGCATGTGATGGTAAATGCAATTAGTATAAGAGGGTATTTGATGGGTGGCATCAACATAATGAACCAAAGGGTCTTGTTTGATCAGTGAAACATCAAGTTTATCAATCATTTAAAGTTTCATAACACAGAAATAAGAACATGCAGTTCAACTGGTCTATGCCAATACTGCTTTGTCTTTAAATTGCCTTAATTGTCCTCAAAATGTGGTAGCAAGCTACCTGCTTATATTGATGCAGTCTGAATGCTCTTGGGAGGAGATTTCAGGATCTAGAATGAGCAGTGATGAGAGGCCAGGAACACACTACTTTATCATTTCTCATGGTGCTGCTCTTGGGTTTGACGATTGCTAGTGGAATAGTCTGGGGAAATAACTGCAGCTAGGCTGGTAGATATGGTGCCATTCAAGTGGGCTGCTCTATTTTGATTCATGGTGAGCTTCTTGCTGACACTGCACTCATCCAGACAAGGGTAGAGTATTAGAAGCATAGAAAACCTACAGCACAATACAGGCCCTTCGGCCCACGTAGCTGTGCCGAACGTGTCCTTACCTTACAACTACCTAGGATTCCCAGAGCCCTCTACTTTTCTAAGCTCCATGTACCGATCCAGGAGACTCTTAAAAGATCCTATCACCTCCACCACCGCCACCCACAGCCCATTCCACACATTCACCACTCTCTGCGAAAAAAAACTTACCCCTGATATCTCCTCTGTACCTACTTCCAAGCACCTTAAAACTATGCCCTCTTATGCTAGCCATTACAAATCTGGGAAAAAGCCTCTGACTATCCACACGATCAATGCCTCTTATTATCTTGTACACCTCTATCAAGTCACCTCTCATCCTTCGTCACTCCAAGGAGAAAAGGCCGAGTTCACTCAACCTATTCTCATAAGGCACGCTCCCCAATCCAGGCAACATCCTTGTATATCTCCTCTGCACCCTTTCTATGGTTTCCATGTCTTTCCTGTAGTGAGGCAACCAGAACTGAGCACCGTACTCCAAGTGGGGTCTGACCAGGGTCCTATATAGCTGCAACATTACCTCTCGGCTCTTAAACTCAATCCTATGACTGATGAAGGCCAATGCACCGTATGCCTTCTTAACCAGAGAGTCAACCCACACAGCAGCTTTGAGTGTCCTATGGACTCGAACCTCAAGATCCCTCTGATCCTCCACACTGCCAAGAGTCTTGCCATAAATACTATATTCTGCCATCATATTTGACCGACCAAAATGAACCACCTCACACTTATCTGGGTTGAACTCCATCTGCCACTTCTCAGCCCAGTTTTGCATCCTATCAATATCCCGCTGTAACATCTGACAGCCCTCCACGTTATCCACAACACCCCCAACCTTTGTGTCATCAGCAAATTTACTAACCCATCCCTCCACTTCCTAAATCCAGGTCATTTATAAAAATCACAAAGAGTAGGGGTCCCAGAAAAGATCACTGAGGCACACCACTGGTCACCGGCCTCCATGCAGAATACGACCCGTCTACAACCACTCTTTGCCTTCTGTGGGCAAGCCAGTTCTGGATCCACAAAGCAATGTCCCCTTAGATCCCATCCCTCCTTACTTTCTCAATAAGCCTTGCATGGGGTACCTTATCAATTGCTCTGCTAAAATCCATATACACTACATCTACTGCTTTTCCTTCATCAATGTGTTTAGTCACATCCTCAAAAAATTCAATCAGGCTTGTAAGGCATGACCTGCCTTTGACAAAGCCATGCTGACTATTCCTAATCATAATATGCCTCTCAAAATGTTCATAAATCCTGCCTCTCAGGATCTTTTCCATCAACTTACCAACCACTGAAGTAAAACTCACTGGTTTGTAATTTCCTGCGCTATCCCTACTCCCTTTCTTGAATAAGGGAACAACATCTGCAATCCCGCAATCCTGCAATCCTCCAGAACCTCTCCCGTCCCCATTGACGATGCAAAGATCATCACCAGAGGCTCAGCAATCTCCTCCCTTGCTTCCCAAAGTAGCCTTGTGTCTGGTCCCGGTGACTTATCCAACTCGAAGCTTTCCAAAAGCTCCAGCACATCCCCTTCCTTAATATCTACATGCTCAAGCTTTTCAGTCCACTGCAAGTCATCCCTACAATCACTAAGATCCTTTTCCATAGTGAATACTGAAGCAAAGTACTCATTAAGTACTTCTGCCATCTCCTCCGGTTCCATACACACTTTTCCACTGCCACACTTGATTAGTTCTATTCTCTCACGTCTCATCCTCTTGCTCTTCACATACTTGTAGAATGCCTTGGGGTTTTCCTTAATCCTGTCTGCCAAGGCCTTCTCATGGCCCCTTCTGGCTCTCCTAATTGAATTCTTAAGCTCCTTCCTGCTAGCCTTATAATCTTCTAGATCGCTAACATTATCTAGTTTTTTGAACCTTTCGTAAGCTAGATTTCATAAGCTTGACTAGATTTACAATAGCCTTTGTACACCATGGTTCCTGTACCCCACCATCCTTTCCCTGTCTCATTGGAACATATCTATGCAGAACCCCACACAAATATCCCTTGAACATTTGCCACATTTCTTCCCTATGTTTCCCTGAGAACATCTGTTTCCACTTTCCTGCCTGATAGCCTCATATTTCCCCTTACTCCAATAAAATGTTTCCCTAACCTGTCTGTTCCTATTCCTCTCCAATGCTATGGTAAAGGAGATAGACTCATGATATTCTTCTTCATATGCCTTGTGCATTACAAGCTTGGGTGATCATGGGTCTCTACATTGAACGATCCCTCGCAGCGTCAATGATATCTCGCACACTTAGATCTGCTAGTTCTTTCAGAGTATCCATATATTTTCTTCTTTGCCTTCCTCTTCCGCGTTTCCCAGGCATACGGCCTTGTAATGTAAGGCATTCTATTTCTCCCTTTCTGATGATGTTGTCCAGGAATTTAAGTTTCCTCTCATTTAATGTTATCATTAGTTACCCTATCTCTATATGATATTTTCAGCATTCTTCTAAGAAACCAGATTTCTGTTGCTTCTAAGGTTTTTTGGAGTTCTGGTGTTATAGTCCATGTTTTGGAAGCATACAGCAAGATTGACCAGATGTAACAACATTTTAGTAGCCCAAGCCTTGTTGTCGTAGAAATGTGTCTGTTGGTAAAAATAGGTTTCATTTTTTGGAAGTTGGTTTTGGCAATGGCAATTCTTCTCTGTATTTCTACTTTACTTCTAGCATCTTGTGATATAAAGCTACCATGGTAATTAAAGCTGGTCTTTCGTTCAATCTCTTGGTTACCGATTATACAATTGCCAGTTGGGAATATCCTGCTGCTTTGATATTACCATACATTTAGTTTTTTTACAGTTGATAGTTATACCAAAATCTGCACTTGTTTGTACTACTTTGTCTAGGAGGATTTGTAGGTCTTCAGCAGCACTTGCTGTTAGGGTGGTATCGTCTGCATATCTGAGATTGTTGATGTTAACACCTCCAATTTTTATCCCATCTCGGTCTTCTATTTCTCAGAGAATCATTTCACTATAGATATTAAATAATTCTGGTGAGGCAATGCATCCTTATCTAACTCCTCTTTGAATTTTAGTCCAACTGCTTATATGATATTATAGAATTGTGATCACTATCTCCAAAATGCTCTCCCACTGAGAGATCTGACACCTGACCAGGTTCATTTCCCAATACCAGATCAAATACAGCCTCTCCTCTTGTAGGCTTATCCACATATTGTGTCAAGAAACCTTCCTGAACACACCTAACAAACTCTACCCCATCTAAACCCCTCACTCTAGGGCGATGCCAATTAATATTTGGGAACTTAAAATCTCCCACCACAACAACTCTGTTATTATTACTCCTTTCCAGAATCTCTCTCCCTATCTGATCCTCCATGTCCCTGTTACTACTGGGTGGTCTATAAAAAACACCCAGTAGAGTTATTGACCCCTTCCTATTCCTACCCTCCAGCCACAGAGACTCCCCTCCATGACTTCCCCCTTTTCAGCAGCCAAGACACCATCTCTGATCAACAGTGCCATGCCCCCAACTCTTTTGCCTCCCTCCCTGTCCTTTCTGAAACATCTGAACCCTGGCACTTGAAATAGCCATTCCTACCCCTGCACCATCCAAGTCCCTGTAATGGCCACAACATCATAGCTCCAAGTGCTGATCCACGTTCTAAACTCATCCGCTTTATTCATAATACTCCTCGCATTAAATTAGACATATCTCAAACCATCGGTCTGAGTGCGTCCCTTTCCTCCGTCATTTCAGTTCACACCCCAGAAATTCCAGTTTAAACTCTCCCCAATAGCCTTAGCAAACCTTCCTGTCAGGATACTGGTCCCCCTCAGATTCAAGTGCAACCCATCTTTTTTGTACAGGTCACTTCTGCCCCAAAAAAGGTCCCAGTGATCCAGAAATCTGAATCCCTGCCCCCTGCTCCAATCTCTCAGCCACACATTTATCCTCCACCTCATTCTATTCCTATACTCACTGTCATGTGGCACATGCAGTAATCCCGAGATTACTACCTTTGAGGTCCTGCTTCCCAACTTCCTTCCTAACTCCCTGTAGTCTGCTTTCAGAACCTCCTCCCTTTTTCTACTGATGTTGTTGGTACCAATATGTACCATGACCTTCAGCTGTTATCCTTCCCACTTCGGGATATCGTGGACACGATCAGAAACATCCCAGACCCTGGCACCTGGGAAGCAAACTAGCATCCGCGTTTCTTTCCTGCGTCCACAGAATCGCCTGGCTGACCCACTAACTATAGAGCCCCCTATCACTGCTGCCATCCTCTTCCTTTCCCTACCCTTCTGAGCCACAGGGCCAGATTCTGTGCCGGAGGCTTCCCCCTGGTAGGCCGTCTCCCCCAACAGTACTCAAACAGGAGTACTTATTGTTAAGGGGGACAGCCACAGGGATACTCTCTGGCATCTGCTTCTTACCCTTCCCTCTCCTGACTGTTACCCACTTACCTGTCTCCCTCGGCCTGTAGCGTCTCTCTATCACCTCCTCACTCTCCCTGACCAGACGAAGGTCATCGAACTGTATCTCCAGTTCCCTAACGCGGTCCCTAAGGAGCTGCAGCTCAATGCACCTGATGCAGATGTGGTCATCTAGGAGGCTGGGAGTCTCCAGGACCTCCCACATCTGACACCGAGCACAGAAAACTGGCTTCACACACATACTAAACAGATAACCTATCTCGCCTCGACCCGTTATCGCGGAAGCCCCGTTGAGCCAAAGCCTTCCTATTCCCACACCATCCACAACTCCATCAACCTTTGTATCATCTGCAAACACATTAACCTAACCTCCTACCTCCTGAAAGAGAAAGAGGGAAGGCATGAGGTTGTTCTAACAGACAAGATGAAGAAGAATCCCAATGGCTTCTACAGACAGATTAAGAGCAAATTAAAAGCAAGGGACAAAATTGGTTCTCTTGTGTCATCTATGCATGGAGCTGAAAGAGATGCAGGAGTTTTAAATGGATTTTTGCATCTGTATTTCCTTGAGAGATGGACAGAGACTTTAGAGCTAAGGCAAATGTCATGGACCCTTTATGGATGACAGGAGGTGCTTGGTAACTTAAAGAAAATTCGGTTGGATAGATCCCCAGAGCCTGATGAGCTGTCACCTTGCACCTTGTGGGAGACTAGTGCAGAAATTGTAGGATCCCTAGCAGAGATATATAAAATATCCTTAGCCATAGGAGAGGTGCCAGAGGATTGGGTGATAGCTAATGTTTCATTGTTTAAGAAAGGCAGGAAATTATAGTTTGGTCTGACGTCAATCGTGGGTAAATTATTACATCCATATAGGCTTCATGGGAGAAGCCAGAGAGTGGTGGCAATTGTTTGTCTGTCTGATCTAAGGCCTGTGAATTGTGTTGGGACCATTGTTGTTTATCAGCTACATCAATGATCGAGATGATAATGTGTTAAGCTAGCTCACCAAATTTGTGGTTGACACCAAATTTGGGGATGTAGTGGACAGTAAGAAAGGCTATCAAAGCTTGGGTTCTGGACCAGATGGAAAAAAGAAAGAAGCTCAAGATTTAGGAAGCAAGTATCAGACAGGGCCTTAGAGAGTTACAAGTTAGCCAGGAAGGAGCTGAAGAAGGGACTTAGGCGTGCTAGAAGGGGGCATGAGAAGGCCTTGTTGAGCAGGGTTATGGAAATCCATGAGGTGTTCTACAAGTATGCGAAGAATGAGAGGATGGCCAGTGTGAGGGCAGGACCGATCAAGGATAGAAGGAGAACCATGTGTTTGGAGTCAAAAGAGGTAAGTAAGGTCCTTAATGAATACCTTGCTTCAGTATTCACCTGTGAGAAGGACCTTGACATATGGGAGGACAGTGTGAAACAGGCTGGTATGCTTCAACATGTTGAAGTTAAGAAAGAGGATGTGCTGGAACTTCTGAAAATCATTAAGTTGGCTAAGTTCCCATGGCCAGACAGGATATATGCCAGGTAAGCAAGGGAAGAAATTGCTGCACTCACAGGCCATTGGAGTAGTTGGGGAGAGATAAATGTTATTCCTTTGTTCAAGAAAGGGAGTAGAGATGGGAATTATAGATCAGTGAATCTTACTTCAGTGTTGGGCAAATTATTGGAGAAGATACCTCAAGTCTGGATTTATGAGCATTTGGAAAGCACAGACTGATTAGCGATAGTGTACGTGGCTTTGTGAGGGGCAGATCATGCCTAACACTCCTGATTAAACTGATGGAGATAGAGTAATTGATATGTCTAGATTTTAGTAAGGTGTTTAAGATTCTCCATGGTAGGTTCATTCAGAAAGTTAGGAGGCATGGGATACTGTGAAAATTGGCTGTGTGGATTCACAACTGGCTCAGCTATAGAAGGCAGAGAGTAGTTGTAGATGGAGTGTATTGTGCCTTTAAGATCAGTGACCAGAGGGGTTTCACAGGATCTGTTCTGGGAGCCCATTTATAATTTACTTGGATGAGGAAGTAGGAGGTTAGGTTAATGTGTTTGCAGATGATACAAAGGTTGATGGAGTTGTGGATGGTATGGGAGTTTATTACAAGTTACAATGGACATTGACAAAATGCAGAGATGGGTTGAGAAGTTGCGGACAGTTCAACCTGGAAAAGTGTGAGGTGATTCAGTTTGGAAGATAGAATCTGAATGTAGAATACAGGGTTAATTACAGTATTCTTGGCGGTGTGGAGGAACAGGAATCTTGGCGTCCACATCCATGGATCTCTCAGTTACTGCCCAAGGTGTAATGTATCACACACTCTCTCATTGAGATTTCTATGAACTGATTCAGGAAACTTCCCTGAGCACATTTGACAAACTCTATCCCATCAAGTCCTTTTACAGTATGGGAGTCCCAGTCAACATATGGAAAGTTAAAATCAGCTACTTTAAATTCCGTGGACTGTTAGATGATCTATAATATCCCTCCATTAATGTGGTCCAGAGTTCCATCAATAAAGCCTCACTAGACAAGTTTTGCACATTGTCCTGACTGAGCACTGCAGTGATATTTTTCCTGACTAGTAATGCAATGCCTCCTCCTTTAATCCCTCCCGCACGATAGTGTTTAAAACTGTTAGGCAATGAGACAGGGCAGGTGACAGAGATTTGTGTAGAACAACACTTTGCATCCAGTCAAACAATGCCATTAGTTTCAAAGTAAATATGGAAAAAGATAAGTCTGGTCCACAGGTTGAGATTCTAAATTGGAGAAAGGCCAATTTGGCTGGTATCAGAAAGAATCTGGCAAATATGGATTGGGACAGGCTGTTTCCTGGTACCAATGTACTTGGTAAGTGGGAGGCCTTCAAAACAGAAATTTTGAGAGTGCAAAACTTGTATGTGTCTGTCAGAATAAAGGCAAAGACAACATGTTTAGGGAATTTTGGTTTTCGAGAGATAACCAAGGCCCTGGTTAAGAAGGAAAACGGAGGTGCATATCAGGTATAGGCAGGTAGAAACAAACGACGTGAGGGAGTACAGCGGAGGTTCACGAGGTTAATTCCCGGGATGGCGGGACTGTCATATGTTGAAAGATTGGAGCGACTGGGCTTCTACACTGGAATTTAGAAGGATGAGAGGGGATCTGATTGAAACATATAAGATTATTAAGAGATTGGACACACTAGAGGCAGGAAACATGTTCCCGATATTGGGGGAGTCCAGAACCAGAGGCCACAATTTGAGAATAAGGGGTAGACAATTTAGAACGGAGTTGAGGAAAAACTTTTTCACCCAGAGAGTTGTGGATCTGTGGAGTACTCTGCCTCAGAAGGCAGTGGAGGCCAATTCTCAGGATGCTTTCAAGAAAGAGTTAGGTAGAGCTCTTAATGATAGCAGAGTCAAGGGATATGGAGAGAAGGCAGGAACGGGGCACTGATTGTGGATGATCAGCCATGATCACAGTGAATGGCGGTGCTGGCTCAAAGGGCCGAATGGCCTACTCCTGCACCTATTGTCTTATGTGGCCCTGGTTAAGAAGGAAAAAGGAGGTGCATAGCAGGTATAGGCAGGTAGAAACAAATGGCGTGCTTATGTAGTATAAGAAATGCAAGAGGACTCAAGAATGAAATCAGGAGAAATAAAAGGTGGCATGAAGTTGCCCTAGCAGATCAGGTGAAGGAGAATCCAAAGAGTTCTACAGAGACAGGTTTCACTTGAATCTGAGGGGGACCAATATTCTTTCGGGCAGGTTTGCTAGAGCCGTTGTGAGTGGTTTAAACTAATATGGGAGGGGATGGGAACCAGTATGATAGAGCTGAGGATGAGCCAGTAGGTTTACAAGCAGATGATGGGTGCATCCTGAATGTAAGGAAGGACACGCTAATGATTGGGTACAACTGCAGACAGAACAAAGGGTTAAGTTGTACCACAGAGGCAAAATTCTAAAGGGCAAAGAATGCAGGACTGAAGGTGCTGTATTTAAATGTGCATAACATTCAGAATAAGGTGGATGAACTTGTGGTACGATTAGAGATTGGTCAGTATGACGTTGTGGTCATCACTGAGTAGTGGATGAAAGAAAGCCATAGTTGGGAGTTTAACATCAAAGGATATACTTGGTATCGGAAGGACAGGCAGGAAGGTATAGATGGTGGTATGGCTCTGTTGGTAAGAGATGGAATTACATCTTTAGAAAGAGATGACACAAGGTCGAGAATATCGAATTTTTGTGGGTGGAGTTAAGAAATTGCAAGGGTAAAACAAACATTATGGGAATCATATGTAGGCCTCCAAATAGTATCCAAGATGTGTGGTTGAGATTGCAAAGGGAGCTGGATAAAGGCATGTAATGATAATAACACAATTGTAATGGGGGACTTCAATATTCAAGGGGATTGGGAAAATCAGGGTGGTGTCAGATTACAAGAGAGGGAACTTGTTGAATGTTTACAAAATGGCTTTTTAGAGCAGCTTGTGCTTGACCCTACTCAGAAAAAGGCTATCTTAGATTAGGTGTTGTATAATAATCCAGATTTTATTAGGGAGTTTAGGGTAAAGGAACACTCAGGAGTCAGTGCTTATAATATGCATAAATTCATACTGCAATTTGAGAGGGAGAAGCATAAGTCAGATGTATCAGCACTGCAATGAAGGGAATTACAGAGGAATGAGAGAGGAGCTTGCCCAGGTGTATTAGAGGGAGATGCTGGTGGGGGTGATGGCAGAGCAGAGTTGGCTGATATTTCTGGGAATAGTTCAGAAGGCACAGGATAGATGTATGTCCCACAGAAGTTATTTTCAAATAGTGGGGGTAGGCAACTGTGGCTGACAAGGGAAGTTAACAACTGCATAAAAGCCAAGCTAGGAGCATTTAATGTAGCAAAAGTGAGTGGGAAGTTGGATGATTGGGAAGTTTTTAAAATTCAATAGGCAACTAAAAAGACCATAAGATGGAAAAAGATGAAATATGAGGGCAAAATAGCCAATAATATAAAGCAGAATACCAAAACTTGTTTCAATTATATAAAGGGTAAAAGGGAGGTCAGAGTTTATATTGGGCCACTGGAAAATAATGCTGGTGATGTAGTAATGGGGGATAATGAGATGGCAGATGAGCTTAAAGAGTACTGTTCATCAGTCTTCACTGTGTCTACACTAGCTGTATGCCTGAGGTCCGTGAGTGTCAGGGAGCAGGAGTGAGTGCTATTACAAAGGAAAAGGTGTGAGGCAAACTGAAACATAGAACATAGAATAGTACAGCACAGTACAGGCCCTTCGGCCCACAATGTTGTGCCGACCCTCAAACCTTGCCTCCCATATAAGCCCCCATCTTAAATTCCTCCATATACCTGTCTAGTAGTCTCTTAAACTTCACTAGTGTATCTGCCTCCACCACTGACTCAGGCAGTGCATTCCATGCACCAACCACTCTCTGAGTAAAAAACCTTCCTCTAATATCCCCCTTGAACTTCCCACCCCTTACCTTAAAGCCATGTCCTCTTGTATTGAGCAGTGGTGCCCTGGGGAAGAGGCGCTGGCTATCCACTTTATCTATTCCGCTTATTATCTTGTACACCTCTATCATGTCTCCTCTCATCCTCCTTCTCTCCAAAGAGTAAAGCCCTAACTCCCTTAATCTCTGATCATAATGCATACTTTCTAAACCAGGCAGCATCCTGGTAAATCTCCTCTGTACCCTTTCCAATGCTTCCACTTCCTTCCTATAGTGAGGTGACCAGAACTGGACACAGTACTCCAAGTGTGGCCTAACCAGAGTTTTATAGAGGTCTTAGGGTGGAGAAGTCACCTGGACAAGATGGTTCTGAAAGAGTTTGCTGAAGAGATCATGATTCATTGGTCATGAACTTAATTCTGACATGGTTCTGAAGGACAGGAAAATTACAGATGTCACTCCACTCTTTAAGAAGGGAGGAAGGCAAAATAAAGGAAATTATAGGCCAACAACAACAGAAATTCTGCAGATGCTGGAAATTCAAGCAACACACATAAAAGTTGCTGGTGAACGCAGCAGGCCAGGCAGCATTTCTAGGAAGAGGTGCAGTCGACGTTTCAGGCCGAGACCCTTCGTCAGGACTCAGAAATTATAGGCCAATTAGCCTAATCTCAGTGGTTGGGAAAGTGTTGGAGTCAATTATTAAGGATGAGGTTTCAGGTACTTGGAGACTAATGATAAAATATGTCAGAGTCAGCATGGTTTCTATAAAGGGTAATCTTGCCTGACAAATCTGTTAAGCGTTCTTTGAGGAAGTAGCAAGCAGAGTGGACAAAGGAGAGGCAGTGGATGTCATTTACTTAGTTTTCAGAAGGCATTTGATAAGGTGCCACACATGAGGCTGCTTAACAAGATAAAATCCTGTGGCATTACAAGAAAGTTACTGGCATGGGTAGCGGAATGGCTGACGGGCATGAAGCAGTGTGTGGGAATAAAGGGGCCTTTTCTGGTTGACTGGAGTCAGCATTGGGACCGATTCCTTTCACATTGTTTGTCAATGATTTGGATAATAGAATTAATGGCTTTGTGGCAAAGTTTGCAGATAATACAAATATAGGTAGAGGGGTAGGTGATGCTGAGGAGCAATGCAATTGCAGAAGGACTTAGATAAATTGGAAGAATGGGGAAAAAAGTGACAGATGGTACACAAAAAGTGTGGGAAATGTATGATAATGCATTTTGGTAAAAGGTACGATAGTGCAGACTGTTATCTCAATAGGAAGAAAATATAAACATCAGAGAAAATATAAACATATTTTAACTCCCAAAAGGTTAATGTACGGGTTGAGTCTGTGGTAAAGAAGGCAAATGCAATGTTGGCATGTATTTCAAGGGGAATAGAGTATAAAAACAAGGAGATAATGCTGAGGCTTTATAAGACATTAGTCAGGCCGCACTGGAGTATATTCAACAGTTTTGGGCCTCATACCTCAGAAAGGATGTGTTGTCATTGGAGAGCGCCCAGAGGAGGTTCACAAAGATGATTCCAGGAATGAAGGGTTTAACATATGAGGAGCATGCGGCAGCTTCGGCCCTGTTCTCACTGGAAGTTAGAAGAATGTGGAGGGATCTCATTGAAACCTACTGAATATTGAAAGGTCTAAAAATGGAGATGTGGAGAGGATGTTTCCTATGGTGGGGGTGTCCAGAACTAGGGGCACAGCCTCAAAATTGAGGGGCAACAGAGGTAAGGAGGAATTTTTTTAGCCAGAGAGTGGTGAATCCGAGGAATGCTCTGCCACAGATAGTTGTTGAGGCCAAGTCCTTGGGTATATTTAAAGTGAAAATTGATAGTTTCCTGATTGGTCAGGGCATCAAGAAATATGGTAAGAAGGCAGGGGTATGGGGTTAAGTGGGATCTGGGATCAGCCATGATGGAACGGTGAAGCAGACTTGATGATCTGAATGGCCTAATTCTGCTCTTATGTCTTATGGTCTTATGATACATTAACAGCAAAAGGATTACATGGGACAAAACTGGTCCTCTGAAAGATCAAAATGGTAATCTATGTGTGGAGCCAAAGGAAATGGGAGAGATCTTAACTGGATTTTTGCATCTGTATTTACTTGAGAGACGGATACAGTCTATAGAAGCGAGGTAAAGCAGCAGCAAAGTCATGGACCTGATACAGATTACAGAGGAGGAAGTCTTGAGGCAAATTAGGGTGGATAAATCCCCAGGGTCAGACAATGTGTTCCCTCAGGTGGCTGTGGGAAGCAAGTGCAGATATTGCTAGTGCTCTGGCAGAGATACTTAAATCAACTTAAAGCGACAGTTGCAGTATAGGGGGATTGGAAAATAGCCAGTGTTGTTCGGCTGTTTAAGAAAGGCTCTAAAAATAAACCGGGAATTTTTAGGCTAGTGAGCCCGGTATCAGTAGTGGAAAGTTATTGAAAGTTTTTCTATGGGACCAGATACATGAGTACTTGGATAGACAGGGGCCAATTAAGGATAGTCAGTATAGCTTTGTACGTGGTCGGTCGAGTCTAAACAATCCTATTGAGTTTTTCAAGGAAGTTACCATGAAAGTTGATGAAGACAAGGCAGTGGATGTTGTATACATGGACGTTAGCATGGCTTTTGACAAGAAAGTCAAGAACGTTCAGTCACTTGGCACTCAAAATGAGGTAGTAAATTGGATTAGACATTGACTTTGTGGGAGACAGAGAGTGATAGTAGACGGTTGCCTCTCTGACTGAAGGCCTGTGACTAGTGGGGTGCTGCAGGGATTGGTGCTGGGTCCATTGTTCTTTGTCATCTATATCAACAATCTGGGTGCTAATGCGGTTAACTGGATCAGCACCTTTGCGAATGACACCAAGATTGGGGGTGTATTGGACAATGAGGAAGACTTTCATGGTTTTCAGAGGGATCTGCATCAGCTGGAAAATTGGGCTGAAAAAATGGCAGATGGGATTTCATTCAGACAAGTGTGAGGTGTTACACTTCATCAGTACCAACCAGGGTAGGTCTTACACAGTGAATGGTAGGGCTCTGAGGATTACGGTAGAACAAAGGAATATGGGAATACAGGTCCATAAGTCATTGAAGTTAGTGTAACAGGTAGATAGGGTCATAAAGAAAATTGTTGGCACATTGCCCTTCATAAATCAAAGTACTGAGTACAGGAGATGGGATGTTATGTTGAAGTTGTTTACAGTGGTCCCTAACCTCCGGGCCACAGTCCGATACTGGGCCGCGAAGAATGCAGCGGTGCAGCGGTAGCCGGAGCGCACCCCGCACATCTTTAAGAAAAAAGCCGAAATAAACAAGCTAATTAATTAGGTGCCGCCCGGCACATAAATGTCGGCCCAGATCAGAGGCGATTGTCGATTTCACTTGCTCTACGCGATATTCACTCCTCTTTCTAGGGTGCTGGAGCCTTTAGCTGTTCCATTGTTTGGTCAATTTAAACACCAACCCAGACAGGCTAAAAAGACAGGGCTGTCAGGATCGAGGTGACCTGTTGAATCTACACAAACTACACAAAAGTATAGGTGCTGCCATGCTTTCTTTGTAATGACAGTTACGTGCTGGTCCCAGGACAGATCCTCTGACACCTTTCAGAGAGAGAAACGTCGATCCTTAATGCCGAAGAATATAAAGTTATTGACCCCCTCCACCTCAGTTCCTCTAATGAAGACTGGCTTCTGGGTGGCACCTTGTTTATTTCATCTTTTTCTTAAAGATGTGCTGGCTGCGCTTTGGCTACCACTGCACCTTTGCATGCTTCATGGCTCACTATCGATCCACGGCCCGGAGTTTGGGGACCACTGGTTTAAGATGTTGGTGAAGCCTGATTTGGAGAATTGTGTGCAGTTTTGTCACCTACCTACAGGAAAAATGTAAATAAGGTTGAAGGAGTACAGAGAAAATTTACAATGATGTTGCTAGGACTGGAGGACCTGAGTTATAAGGAAAGACTGAATAGGTTAGGACTTTATTCCTTGGAGCGTAGAAGATTGAAGGGGGATTTGATAGAGATATACAAAATTATGTGGGGCAGAGATAGGGTAAATACAAGCAGACTTTTTCCACTGCGGTTGGGTGAGACTACAACTAGAAGTCATGGGTTAAGGGTGAAAGGTGAAATGTTTAAGCGGAACATGAGGGGAAACTTCTTCACTCAGAGGGTGGTGACAGTGAGGTGCAAGCTGTCAGTGCAAGTGGTGCCTGTGAGCTCAATTTGAACATTTAAGAGGAGTTTGGATAGGTACATTGGATGAGAGGGGTACAGAGGGCTATGGTCTGGGTGCAGGTCGATGGGAGTAGGCAGTTTAAATGGTTCAGCACAGACTAGATGGGCCAAAGTGCCAGTGCTGTATTTTCCTATGACTAATATCATATTGATATGTAGTAGAACCTGGGGTAAATCGATGGGAATATGGGGGGTACAGATTAGAGGGAAACAGTGAAGGAATGGAATTGCACTCTGAACTGGCACAGACTCCTCCTACATCATAAGAAAATATTGAATTAAAGAGAGGACATTTCCTCATAGGATAATCTAGAATGAATGGATTATTGTTTAAAAATAAGGGCTGGATGGAGACAATGTGAATAATGGCAATTAAGCAAAATACTGAGCCCTGCCAAAAAGCCCATGTAAAACAAAAGCTCTTACTGGCTTGCTTCAAGAAGGCACAAAGGGCACCTTCTGAATCGAATGGTGCACGGAGCTAACACTCACCTGGAAACCATGTGACAATCATTTATGAATAGTTCAAATTGGCAGAAAGCTTTTTGTTCAGCTTGGCTCCCACTGGATCATGAGGAAAAGTGTCAGCAGAGAAGGAGTGCCAACATTTACAATCAAAGGGTTTCAGTCACACGTCAGCCACGCAATGAGGAGTTTAGGAATTCAGGTATCATCAACAGCTATTGTATGACTCTGAGTTTCATTTCCAATAGTGAGGGCAAATGGCATTTGGTTTTCAAAGGAAGAGGATTTGTGTTCTGGAAATGTGATGTCTTGTTGCAGCTGTTCTGGGCCTTGGTGAAATCACATGTGGAGTATCATGTACAGTTTTGGACTGTCTGTGAGGAAGCATATTCTGGTTATGGAGAGAGTACACAGAACAGTCACCATTCTGAAGTGGCAGCACTGGCATATGAAATTGGGCTTCTATGCACCAGAGTTTGGAAAACTGAGAACTATCACACAAAACCTACAAAATTGCTGCAGGACTGGACAAGATGAAGGAATGTGATAGTGTCGGAATCTAGAACCACAGTCACAACCTAATGACAAGGGGCAGGGCATTTAAAAGAGGAATAAAGAAAAAAAATCTTCCTTCCAGAGACAGGTGAACCAGCGGAAATCTCTACCACAGAAAGCAATTGAAACTAAATCATTAATTACTGAATATTCAAGAAAAGGTTAAGTATTGTTCTTGGGGCTGGAGGATCAAGAAAAGCTGGACCAGGATGCTGAATGTAAGTGATCAGCATCATCAGATTGAACAAAGGAGCAGGAAACTGGGGAAGTAAGGAAACTGGCATGAAGTCTATGGAATTAAGGGAAACAAGTAGTGAGATCATGGAAACTGTACAGATTGAAAAGGAGGAGGTGCTTGCTATCTTGAGGCAAATTAAAGTGGATATTTCCCCAGGACCTGACAGGGTATTCCCTCAGACCTTGAAGGCGACTAGTGTCAAAACTCCTTAGATTCTGGACTAGTTCCTGAGGATTGGAGGGTGGCTAATGTAACCCCACTTTTTAAAAAAGGAGGGAGAGAGAAACCGGGGAATTATAGACCGGTTAGGCTAACGTCGGTGGTGGGGAAAATGCTAGAGTCAGTTATCAAAGATGTGATAACAGCACATTTGGAAAGCGGTGAAATCATCGGACAAAGTCAGCATGGATTTGTGAAAGGAAAATCATGTCTGACGAATCTCATAGAATTTTTTGAGGATGTAACTAGTAGAGGGGATAGGGGAGAACCAATGGATGTGGTATATTTGGATTTTCAAAAGGCTTTTGACAAGGTCCCACACAGGAGATTAGTGTGCAAACTTAAAGCACACGGTATTGGGGGTAAGGTATTGATGTGGATAGAGAATTGGTTGGCAGACAGGAAGCAAAGAGTGGGAATAAACGGGACCTTTTCAGAATGGCAGGCGGTGACTAGTGGGGTACCGCAAGGCTCAGTGCTGGGACCCCAGTTGTTTACAATATATATTAATGACTTGGATGAGGGAATTAAATGCAGCATCTCTAAGTTTGCGGATGACATGAAGCTGGGCGGCAGTGTTAGCTGTGAGGAGGATGCTAAGAGGATGCAGGGTGACTTGGATAGGTTAGGTGAGTGGGCAAATTCACGGCAGATGCAATTTAATGTGGACAAATGTGAAGTTATCCACTTTGGTGGCAAAAACAGGAAAACAGATTATTATCTGAATGGTGGCCAATTAGGAAAAGGGGAGGTGCAACGAGACCTGGGTGTCATTATACACCAGTCATTGAAAGTGGGCATGCTGGTACAGCAGGCGGTGAAAAAGGCGAATGGTATGCTGGCATTTATAGCAAGAGGATTCGAGTACAGGAGCAGGGAGGTACTACTGCAGTTGTACAAGGCCTTGGTGAGACCACACCTGGAGTATTGTGTGTAGTTTTTGTCCCCTAATCTGAGGAAAAACATCCTTGCCATAGAGGGAGTACAAAGAAGGTTCACCAGATTGATTCCTGGGATGGCAGGACTTTCATATGAAGAAAGGCTGGATGAACTAGGCTTATACTCTTTGGAATTTAGAAGATTGAGGGGGGATCTGATTGAAACGTATAAAATCCTGAAGGGATTGGACAGGCTAGATGCTGTCCCGATGTTGGGGAAGAACAGAACGAGGGGTCACAGTTTGAGGATAAAGGGGAAGCCTTTTAGGACCGAGATTAGGAAAAACTTCTTCTCACAGAGAGTGGTGAATCTGTGGAATTCTCTGCCACAGGAAACAGTTGAGGCCAGTTCATTAGCTATATTTAAGAGGGACTTAGATATGGCCCTTGTGGCTAAAGGGATCACGGGGTATGGAGGGAAGGCTGGTACAGGGTTCTGAGTTGGATGATCAGCCATGATCATACTGAATGGCGGTGCAGGCTCAAAGGGCCGAATGGCCTACTCCTGCACCTATTTTCTATGTTTCCAATTGCAGGGGCCCTGGCAGATGTATTTAAAATGTCGGTGTCTACGGGTGAGGTGCCGGAGGATTGGAGAATGGCTCATGTTGTTCCGTTGTTTAAAAAAGGATGGAAAAGTAATCGGGGAAATTATAGGCCGGTAAGTTTGATGTCGGTAGTGGGTAAGTTATTGGAGGGAGTACTAAGAGACAGAATCTACAAGCATTTGGATAGACAGGGACTTACTAGGGAGAGTCAACATGGCTTTGTGCATGGTAGGTCATGTTTGACCAATCTGTTGGAGTTTTTCGAGGAGGTTACCAGGAAAATGGATGAAGGGAAGGCAGTGGATGTTGTCTACATGGACTTCAGTAAGGCTTTTGACAAGGTCCCGCATGGGAGGTTAGGAAAATTCAGTCGATAGGTATATATGGAGAGGTGGCAAATCGGATTAGACATTGGCTCAACGGAAGAAGCCAAAGAGTGGTAGTAGAGAATTGCTTCTCTGAGTGGAGGCCTGTGACTAGTGGTG
The DNA here is from genome assembly GCF_963921235.1 of Mobula hypostoma. Lineage (NCBI taxonomy): Eukaryota > Metazoa > Chordata > Chondrichthyes > Myliobatiformes > Myliobatidae > Mobula > Mobula hypostoma. The sequence goes on along the minus strand of NC_086107.1, from coordinate 76,972,996 downwards.
TGCCACAGGGATCAGTGCTGGGTCCATTGTTATTTGTCATCTGTATCAATGATCTGGATGATAATGTGGTAAATTGGATCAGCAAATTTGCTGATGATACAAAGATTGGAGGTGTAGTGGACAGTGAGGAAGGTTTTCAAAGCTTGCAGAGGGATTTGGACCAGCTGGAAAAATGGGCTGAAAAATGGCAGATGGAGTTTAATACAGACAAGTGTGAGGTATTGCACTTTGCAAGGACAAACCAAGGTAGAACATACAGGGTAAATGGTAAGGCACTGAGGAGTGCAGTAGAACAGAGGGATCTGGGAATACGGATACAAAATTCCCTAAAAGTGGCATCACAGGTAGATAGGGTCGTAAAGAGAGCTTTTGGTACATTATTAATCAAAGTACTGAGTATAAGAGCTGGAATATTATGATGAGGTTGTATAAGGCATTGGTGAGGCTAAATCTGGAGTATTGTGTTCAGTTTTGGTCACCAAATTACGGGAAGGATATTAATAAGGTTGAAAGAGTGCAGAGAAGGTTTACAAGGATGTTGCCGGGACTTGAGAAACTCAGTTACAGAGAAAGGTTGAATAGGTTAGGACTTTATTTCCTGGAGCGTAGAAGAATAAGGGGAGATTTGATAGAGGTATATAAAATTATGATGGATATAGATAGAGTGAATGCAAGCAGGTTTTTTCCACTGAGGCAAGGGGAGAAAAAAACCAGAGGACATGGGTTAAGGGTGAAGAGGGAAAAGTTTAAAGGGAACATTAGGAGAGGCTTCTTCACACAGGGAGTGGTGAGAGTGTGGAATGAGCTGCCAGCCGAGGTGGGTAAATGCAGGTTCTTTTTTAATATTTAAGAATAAATTGGACAGATACATGGATGGGAGGTGTATGGAGGGATATGGTCCGTGTGCAGGTCAGTGGGACTAGGCAGAAAATAGTTCAGCACAACCAAGTAGGGACAAAAGGCCAGTTTCTGTGCTATAGTTTTTCTATGTTTTCTATGGTTTCCAGGTCTGAAGTGTTTCTTAGGCCATCCTCCCTTCCCAACACACCAACCTCACCTGTTTGGGCTATTACCTACTAGCTATACTCCTGCACTCCCCATGCCGCGTTCTGCCTTCCTTTCCAGTCCTTATTTATTGATTGAAATACAGTGTGGAATGGGCCTTTCCGGCCCTTTGAGCCGCACCACCCAGCAACCCCCAATTTAACCCTAGCCTAAACATGGGTCATTTACAATGACCAATTAACCTACCAACCAGTACGTCTTTGGACTATGAGAGGAAACTAGAGCACCTGGAGGAAACCCCCGCGGTCACAGGGAGATTTACAGACAGCAGCAGGAATTGAACCTGGAGACACTGGTACTGTAAATCATTGTGCTAAACACTACACTACGGTGGCACCTTGGCCTGAAAAATCAACTGTTATTCCTCTCCATAGATGCTGCCTGACCTGTTGAGTTCTTCAGTGTTTTGTGTGTGTTGCTCAAGATTTCCACATCTGCAAAATCTCTTGTGTTAGGAGATTGCTATCTTGCCTCTAAAGAACCCGTGAACTTGCTGCATTATTTTACTGCAGGTTTTCCCTGATCTCAAACCTAATGTGCAGTATATCTCTGAAATACTGACTTTTCCTACTCTGCAGATGATGATATCTGGCTCTGTGTGTCTGATAGTAACTTCTGTATTTTCCCTTCATGCAGATGTTAACTTTTAAAATTAAGATTTCATGTCTTCAGTGGAAGTGTTGTTTAATAATATCTAGTGGTGATTTTCATTATCTGAAATCAAATAAATTAATGTCATGATTTCTATATTTTCAGGACTTTCTAATCAAAATGATGGATGCCACTTACAAGGTCATACCCCAAAGTGCCATTGGGAAATTCACTGTGATTCACAACCAGATGTATCTCACATTTTACTTTGGAGATCCTGAAACTCTTCAGCTAATAGTTACCTGGAACTTAAAAATGAATACTTACATACAGATTGTGGGATCATCAAAGGTACCTTGTCTAAAAGACTATAATTATACCTGTAGACATAAATGTGTTCACTTACAGTTGCCATTTGGTGTAAACCACAGTAGGAAAGTTAATTATAGGCACCAGGTAAAATTAGTTCCTAATCCATTTGTTCTTTGGATTTAAAAGTGTCAAAAATAACTGCAGTTCTCTGAATATGATGCTCATTTATCTAATCTGTTGTGTCTACATATAAGCTCCTATTGCTTTGTATTTGTCTTTACTGTCTGGCTGAATCCAAAATGGAGCAATTTGAAACTCAGTGGAAGAATAACATTTCTATTTCTAAATCAAAATGTCAGAGAAGATAAATGGAAAATGGGTAATTGCAGTTCTGCAGTGCCCTAAGTGATAATTAAAGGAGCCCTTGAACATAAGACCATAAGATATAGGAAAAGGATTAGGCCATTTGGCCTATCAAGTCTGCTTCCCCATTTCATCATGGCTGATCTATTTTTCCTCTCAACTGCAATCTCCTGCCATCTTCCCGTATCCCTTCATGCCCTGACCAATCAAGAATATATCAACCTCTAGGGAAACATGTCTACCCTAGTTCTAAACACTACTTCAGGTGTCTATCTGCTATCCCTTGCATCATCCTCTTGTCTAATTCCTGGCACTCCAGTAGATCCAATTTTGGATAAGCTTCCCAATTTTAAGTAAGAATTCCTAGATAATTCCAGGCAGGGTTTGTAAAGGTCAGAATTGCCGATTTCGTTTGCCATTTGCATAGTAACTCCTCCTAGCCCACTAAGCCAGCCTTTTACCTGTACCATTATCAATCATTTACATGTATGTTGGGAACTGTGGTAATTGAGTTTGCTTGTCAGAGCTGAGCCCATCTTCATTTACTAGGTAACCCCATGTCTTGATAATCTGGTAGATAGACAATCATCCTGGTCAGAATTACTGTCCAGATTTTTTTTTTAATTTTCTTGGCAGCCATTTCACTCTCACAGTCCTGAGGAACAGTCTCATCCCAAAACGTCGGCTGTTTATTCATTTCCGTAGATGCTGCCTGAGTTCCTCCAGTGTTTTGTGTATATCACTCTCAGCATTTTTAAAGATTGCCATTACAAAAGTGAGGAGCACCGACAAGGTTCCCAATCCTTTTTCATTCATTTGGTTATCAGCATAATGTTCATTTACTTTCTGCTTTTACACCCTTAACACAAATTCATTCCTGCTTGACATCAACCAATCGCAGAAATGAGGAAATCTGCAGATGCTGGAATTTCAAGCAACACACATAAAAGTTGCTGGTGAACGCAGCAGGCCAGGCAGCATCTCTGCAGATGCTAGAATTTCAAGCAACACAGATAAACTGCAGATGCTGCCTGGCCTGCTGCGTTCACCAGCAACTTTTATGTGTGTTGCAGTGGCAGAAATTTAGTTTAGTCAAAATGTTGTGTACTTTTTCCTACTCCAGTACTGTGTGTGGTGCTAGTGATAAAATTCAGAACAGTAAAAGCAGAATGTCAACTGTGTATGATAATCCATCAGAAAAAAATCACCTTTTTTAATAATAGTCCCAATATCAATGCAAAATGATATACAGTAATTAAATACAGACAGTATGTGATCTCAAATCATTAAAAGTGGCTAACTTTCTTATTAGTTTTCAGTGTGTGGACTCTGTGGCAATGCCAACGGGAATATAAAAGATGAACTCATAACTCAGACCCACTATTCAGCTTTCACTTTAATGAGCTTTGTAAATTCTTGGAAAGATGATCCCTTGTGTGAGGATGTGACTGAAGTTGTGTATCCATGTGCTAAAAATCCATATCGGAAGTCCTGGGCAGAGAAAAGATGCAAAATAATTCCCAGCGATGTATTTCGACCTTGTCACAAGTTGGTGAGTATGTCCATACGTTGGAGGTTTAGTGCACATTATGAATTATGTGCACAGAATTCCCAGTGATATATTTCGACCATGTCACAATTGGTGAGTATGTCCATTGCTTGGAGGTGTAGTGCACATTATGTAAGTGCCATGGATAAGTAGTAGACTCAGTTTTGAAGTCAGTGTTTAAGTGAAGCTGCCCATAGTTCAAGAGACTCAGCAGAGAAAATATCTTGCAATATTTTCATCCTTCCATATTTTAAGTTCTGTGGCAGAAGTTTTGGGTACCATGGTCAGTATGGACTTGTTGGGCCAAATGGCCTGTATTCCTGCTGTATTTTTCTATGGTTCTATCAGAAGACAATCCCAACAGAGATGGAAAAACAACATATATATAATAAAAACAGGCAGCCAGTATGCAGAAAGAATTGTGGACAGCAGTGTCTTAAATAGATGAATTGCTGACTGGGAGCTACCGAACCATGTGAATATTGACCAGGTATCCATCTGCACACCGCACGATCAGCCTGCCCTGGAGCGATGTAACTGGGGCAACCAGACAGGTGAAATAAGCACCACCCATAAAAATATCAGACATAGAACACAGATACAGGCACTTTGACCCATATGACCATCAAGCCCACATTTACTCTAACCCTGCATGAATACATTTTTACTCTCAGATTCTATCTTTACACTCTATAGAAAAATTTACAGCACCAATCAACCCACATTTCTTTGGGATGATGACAGAAATACGTGCCCTGAGCTCATTTAGAAGGAGAGCATACAAACCTCACTCAAAGAGCACCAGACCTGAGAATGGCACCAGGCCTGAACCTGACACCAGATCTGAACCCAGTACCTGGTCTGAACCCAACACCGGATGTGAACACAGTACCTGGTCGGAATCCCACACTGGCTCTGAACCCAGTACCCGGTCTGAACCCGACACCGGATGTGAACACAGTACCTGGTCGGAATCCCACGCTGGATCTGAACCCAGTACCCGGTCGGAATCCCACATCGGATCTGAACCCAGTACCCGGTCGGAATCCCATACCGGATCTGAACCCAGTACCCGGTCTGAACCCGACACCAGATGTGAACACAGTACCTGGTCGGAATCCCACGCTGGATCTGAATCCAGTACCCGGTCAGAATCCCACATCGGATCTGAACCCAGTACCCGGTCGGAATCCCACACCGGATCTGAACCCAGTACCCGGTCTGAACCCGACACCAGATGTGAACACAGTACCTGGTTGGAATCCCACACCGGATCTGAACCCAGTACCCAGTCGGAACCCCACGCCAGATCTAAACCCACTACCCGGACTGAATCCAGCCTCGGATCTGAATCCAGTTCCCGGTCTGAACCGGACACCGGGTCTGAACCCAGTACCCGATCTGAATCCCACACCGGATCTGAACCCAGTAACCGGTCTGAATTCCACACCAGATCTGAACCCAATACCTGGTCGGAACCCGACACCAGATCCCAACCCAGTTCCCAGTCTGAATCCGACACCAGATGTTAACCCAGTACCCAGTCGGAATCCCACACCGGATCTGAACCCAGAACCCAGTACCCAAACTGAATCTGACCTCGGATCTGAATCCAGCTCCCGGTCTGAACCCGACACCGGATCTGAACCCAGTACCCAGTCTGAATCCAACACCGGATCTCAACCCAGTACCCGGTCTGAATCCCACACCTGATCGGAACCCAGTACCCAGTCAGAATCCCACACCGGATCTGAACCCAGTTCCCGGTCGGAATCCGACATCGGATCTGAACCCAGTACAGGACCTGTAAGGCAGCAGTACTACCAGCTGTGCTAATGCACTGCCCCAAAGTTAAGCTTTCTAAGTGTTCACCCTTGTGCCCTAAACACATCAGCCTTGTATGAATCTCCAAGTACAATGCAAAATAATTGGGTGGAGGAAGATGAAAGATAGTATTCTGGAGCATCTAGTGCAACCCACAAACCTTTCTATTAACTCAGTAATTCACAAGCACATTGTGTAGTAACTGAAATGGCAATTAATCAGTGCACAGTCATGCCAACGGCCGGGACAGAGTCTCCCAGCATGTCAATATCCAGGTCATGTCAACGGCGAGTCATGCCAATGTCCGGGACAGAGTCTCCCAGTATGTCAATATCTGGGTCAGGTCACTGTCCAGGACATGCCAACGTCCAGAACAGAGTCTCCCAACATGTCAACGTCCAGGTCATGTCAACGTCCCACAGCATGACTTTATGTGACAGCTGTTGAGATGGTTCTTTCAAGCTGACTTCAATGATCATTCAACAGTCTGATTAACCCATTAAAACAAGATCAGGATACACCAAGTACACAGGAGACTGGGAGACACTGGACACTGGGCATTGGGACCGGGAGAGATTGTATACACTGGGCACTTGAACTGGGATACACCCACTACAGAGGACGCTGTGACGAGGAGACACAAGTACACAGGATACTGGGACCAGCACACACCATATACGCAGGACACTGGGTCCAGGAAATGTGGAATGGCGTACATTGGAGTCTACAGTGATAATTCCCTATGAATAAAGTGACAAAGAATAAATAAAATGCGAGAGGTAAACCCGTGACTGAGTGTGTTAAAGTGTGACAGAAGCTCATAGAATTTATAAGTAAAAGTATGCCATAGAAATTCAATCGAGAATAAGTAAGAATAATAAAAAAAAAATCAAACCTGGGCTCTTTATTTGAATGCACAAGATTTCACAACATGATAGATGAGGTGACAACACAAATAGCAACACCCGAGCATCACCTAATTGCCACTACAGGCACATGGTTGCAGTGTGAACAGGGCTGCCTACTTGCCATTCCAGGTGATTCAATCTTCCAAAAATATAGGCCAATGGGGAAAGGAGGCAAATTATTGTTTTAATCAATAACAATGAGTCACAATGCAGATACAATGGATAGCGATGGGAAGTGGGTAGAAACATTGAAGGGCATGGGAAAGAGCCAAGGTGGAGTAATCTGTGGGTCTTCAAAGTGTGGGCTTCTTACCAGGGGGAAAAAAAGTATGTATAAATGGAACTGCAACTGTCATTGGGGGGAGGAGGGGTTAATCTGCAACTTAATTGGACAAACCAAATTCTGGTTTACTTTATACTTTATTGTCGCCAAACAATTGGTACTAAAACATACAATCATCACAGCGATATTTGATTCTGCGCTTCACACTCCCTGGATTGCAAATATTAAATATTAAAAATATTAAAAATAGTTAAAATTAGTAAATATTAAAAATTTAAATTATAAATCATAAATAGAAAATAGAAAAATGGGAAGTAAGGTAGTGCAAAAAAACCGAGAGGCAGGTCCGGATAATTGGAGGGTACGGCCGAGATCCGGGTCAGGATCCGTTCAGCAGTCTTATCACAGTTGGAAAGAAGCTGTTCCCAAATCTGGCTGTACAAGTCTTCAAGCTCCTGAACCTTCTCCCGGAGGGAAGAGGGACAAACAGTCTGTTGGCTGGGTGGGTCGTGTCCTTGATTATCCTGGCAGCACTGCTCCGTCAGCGTGCGGTGTAAAGTGAGTCCACGGACGGAAGATTGGTTTGTGTGATGTGCTGCGCCGTGTTCACGATCTTCTGCAGCTTCTTTCTGTCTTGGACAGGACAACTTCCATACCAGGTTGTGATGCACCCTAGAAGAATGCTTTCTACAGTGCATCTATAAAAATTAGTCAGGGTTTTAGGGGACAGGCCAAATTTCTTTACTTTTCTCAGGAAGTAAAGGCACTGGTGGTCCTTCTTGGCAGTGAACTCTGCTTGGTTGGACCAAGTCAGGTCATTTGTGATATTTTCCCCAAGGAATTTAAAGCTTTTGACCTGTTCCACTTGCGCACCACCGATGTAAGTTGGGTCGTGCGGTCCGCTACTCCTTCTGAAGTCAACAACCAATTCCTTCGTCTTGCTGACGTTGAGGGATAGGTTATTGTCTTTGCACCATGCCATCAGGTTCTTAATTTCCTCTCTGTACTCAAACTCATCATTACCCAAGATACGGCCTACAATTGTGTCATCAGCAAACTTATATATTGAGTTTGATGGAAACTTGGCTACACAATCATGGGTGTACAGCGAGTACAGCAGGGGGCTTGTGGGGCACCTTGCCTCTATGAAGAAAAGTGTGTCAGGGCTTGCTCCTTAGAACAATATGTTCCAGACCCTAAACAGGAATGGGCTGATTTATATTTGCTGATGTAATGAGGAAGGATTAACATGAGACCTTGTAGTTAAAGATCCTTGGGAAGCAGCGACCACAAAATGGTAGAATTTTGGAAAGAGTTTCAGATTGAACAGCCGAGGTCCAAAACTAATGCCTTCAACTTAATTATGGGCAATTACAATGGTATGAACGTGGATTGTCTAAAGTGGACAGCTTAAACAGGCTAAGACGGGAGTTTCCAACCTGGGGTTCACAGACCCCTTGCTTAATGGTATTGGTTCACGGCATAAATAATTTTGGAAACCCCTGGGCTAACAGATGGAGTATCAGATTAAAAATTTGAAATAATTTTGAGAGAAAACAAATAGAGTATCAAAATGAACAGTCAAAATTTCCATGGATATTTACAAAGTAAGAGAGTGACTGAGGTTAATGTGGGGCCTCTAGAGTATGTGACTAAGGAATTAATACTAGGAAATACCAAATGGATTGAACCATTTTTCAAAATGCATCATTCTTTGTGGAGGAATGGCAAATATTCCAATGTTAAGGATGGGCTCTTTTCAGATAGTGTCAATTTGGTGCACAAGATTTTATGGTATCAGAGGAAGTGATTAGGTATGAATTGAAAATTGGTAATCACAGAGAAAACAAAGTTGGAATAAGTGGGTCTTTTTCAGGTTGGAAAGGTGTAACCAGTAGAGCATACAAAGAATCAGTTCTTGGCCCTCAATTATTGGGACAGATGTAAGGTTTCCAAATTTGCCAATGACATGAAAGTCAGTGGAAGGACAAGTTGTGATATGGTTGTTGCAATTTTGCAACAGGATGTAGACAGATTGAATGATTGGGTGAAACCCGACCAAATAGAGTTTAATGAAGGAAAGTGTGAGGTCAGGCACCTTGTTCTAAAGAATCAAATGGCAGACTGCAAATGAGTGGAGTTCAAAGAGAGCAATAAGCAATCTGCTGAGAGAACTCGATGTTCAAGCTACATATGTGGAGGTTTCATGTCAAAACCCTGTGTCAGGACTGAGAGTGGAGAGGTAAGATGGCCCGTATAAAGTGGGGAAGGGGTTTGGCAAGAAGGGAGTCCAAGGCAATTGGTGGGAGTAAAATGGCAAGTAGGTTGGCACAGGCAGAGAAGGTGAGCAGCAGTGGAGCTGGGAGACAGTGGCTGGTGATTGACAGATGGAAGCAGACCTCCCTTACCTGACAATAGCTACCAATCTAAAGATAACAACAAAGGATATAAAATAATAATTATCACTAGTTCTGTAATGTTTTAGAGAACATTTCAAATGAGCTGTACAATGTTATTTGTATTCCAGCTTCACTGGTTTCCATACTATGATAAATGTAACCGAGATGCATGTGGCTGTGAATTGGTTGGCAATTGTGATTGTCTCTGTGATGCGGTCGCAGCCTTTGCTAAAGCATGTTTAGATGCCGGAGTCTGTATCGACTGGAGAACCCCAGACTTTTGTCGTAAGTTTATTCTCAATATTATGCAGTATTACACTAGAAATGGAACTGACATGAATAAGGGTGAGACAAAGGGAAAATGCAAACAGTTTTGTTGTGGTACAGAGCATTGTTATGCATTGCTAGCATAGGATGTTATGGAAATGATTATGCTCTGAGTTGAGATGTTTATGTTTTTTTCTTTTAGGTTTTACACAGGTTTTCTTACAGTAATCTCAGAACTCGAAGGTCCTGAAATGTCAAATGTTTATTCCTCTCCATTGATGTTGCCTAACCCGATGAGTTCCTCCAGCATTTTGTGTATTTTACTCTGGATTTCTAGTATCTGCAGTTTCTTGTGTTGTTGATAATCTCAACTTCTAGGCTGCTCAACCAAAGGAAATATCCTCCTTGCATCCAGGCTGCCAGGTCATATGAGAGCTCTATATATTTAAATGAGACCTCCACTTATTGTTCTTTATTCTTCAGAAGACTAATCTACTTGATCTCTCCTCATACAACAAGTTCTGCTTTCAAGGAGTCAATCTATCTTATTTTATTGATCAAACCAAACCAGTTCCAGGTGCAGTATCACCGAAGTTTTTAACCTTTATGCATATGCAAGACATCAGTCTATCAAGTGTTGCATCCTCTGGCCCTTGCATCCACAGAGAGCTGCTAGTGGCTTCCATGTGGCATCCCACTGCAGTGACCACACCCCACTGCTCCTCAGTAGCAACTCTCTGCTGTTGAACAGACTCAAGCTGAACCTGTATGGCAGGATAGAGCTGATAGAAAACTGTGCCTCACCAGATCCACAGCATGTCAAGAGATGGGAATATCCCCATTCCCCAGCAAAAGGTGAGCATCTAGAATGCAGATCAGGGTCCACATAGCCTGCTGCATTCCCCTGGTCTGCCTGACAATTCACTCTCGTATCCATTTGCCTTGTCATGAAAACAGCTTGATTGTGATCCTTGTCTGACTCCTCAGGGGTAGTACTTATGTCCACCTCTCCTCTCTGTGAGCCCCCACTAGGTTCCCCTACCCCAGTGCCATACCATGGCCTACATGTGCCTGGCGTCTTTCCCCTGACACCTGTCCCCTAATCTAATCTGCTCATCCTCACCCTCCCAATGATGCCATTCTTTACGGAGTACAATGGTCTGATAACACACAGTGCAATTTATCCCCTACCTCCTTCTCTCCCTGCACACTTTCCTTCCTGATTTTATCCCATCATTCTATTGAGGGGGATGTAACAACACGTACTTAAACTTTACAAAGGCGAATCAAGGGAGTGTTGCACTGTAAGTGGCGCTCAGGTCACCTATATGGTGAGGTCTTTCCCAGCTTTTACGTACGAGGGGTGATTGATAAGTTAGTGGCCTAAGGTAGAAGGAGTCAATTTTAGAAAACCTAGCACATTTATTTTTCAACATAGTCCCCTCCTACATGTACACACTTAGTCCAGCAGTCATGGAGCATACAGATCCCTTCCTTGTAGAAGTGGTCCACAGCAGGGGTGATTGATAAGTTCATGGCCTAAGGTAGAAGGAGATGAGTTATTAACGTCACACTTTCTGCATTATCACTCAGAGTTGAACTGCACGTGCATGTAACAAGAGCGTCTTGGACCTCCAGGTGGTCCATAGCAGGGGTGATTGATAAGTTTGTGGCCTTAAGTAGCAGGAGATAAGTCATACAGCTCTTGTTACATGCATGTGCAATTCAACTCTTTGAGTAAAAATGCAGAAAGTTTGAAGTTAATAACTCATCTCCTTCTACCTTAGGCCATGAACTTATCAATCACCTCTGCTGTGGACCACTTTCTGGAGGTCCGAGACGGCGACTTCTACAAAGAAGGGATCCGTATGCTCCACGACCGCTGGACTAAGTGTGTAAATGTAGAAAAAAATAAATCTGCTATGTTTTCTATTAAAACTCATTCCTTCTACCTTAGGCCATGAACTTATCAATCATCCCTCGTCCGAACGAACGTTTGGGAGATTGGTGGGATCAAATTGCAGATGGCTGCAGGGAACAGGTATCATCTGCTGTGTGGCAACTCAATACTTGGCTGCATTTCCAATTTGCAGACTGTTCAGATTATGGTCACATTGCAGGAATAGACCCCTGCCATAACTGGGAACAACCTGCATTAAGCAAAGCTGTTAGGTTCAGTGTACCCTCTACCAGAGAGGTGGTTTTGTTCTTTGTGGCCACAATGCCCATGAGGAGAATTGTCTTCAGACCAGTGAAGTACAGCATCTCTCCTTTGTGGGTGACCACTCTCCTGTTCCTCATGGATTGCTCTGGTTGCCAAGGGCTGGTACACTTCTTTGAGTGCTGTGCAGCAAGGTGAGTGAAAAACAACAAACACACACTTCCATTCCATCCGTTTTCTATAGGGGAACTGCATTAGTACAAGCAAAATACCACATTTTGTGATGACAGTGTTTAGAAAGAATCATGAAGAACTCCTATTATATCCTGTGGAGCATTTTTACATCACTTGATGTGCTTTTCGCTATCCACTTTACCTTTCTATTCCTACCCTGACACTGGGGCTAATACAGAAACTGCAACCTTGAAGGCCCTGCTTTTCAGCACTGAAAATACTCACTGAACAAGACCTCATTTCCCCTTTCTACCTCTGCCATTGGTGCTAATATGCAGTGTGACCTCTGGCTGCTTACAATCCCCCTTGAAAATGTTCTGCAGCCTCTGCAGTGCATCTTTGGTAGCTGAGGACAAGAGGAACCCTGTCCCTGGTGGGGTGGCGGGATGATGGGTTGAGGGTTATTAGGCATCCGTTAGTCTTGCTAGACCATGGATCTGCGCCTGGAAAGTCTTCACTCACCAGGGCGCAGGCCTGGGCATGGTTGTATGGAAGAATGGCAGTTGCCCATGCTGTAAGTCTCCCCTCTACACGGTCCAAGGGAAGGGCAAGGGCCAATACAGCTTGGCACCAGTGTCGTCGCAGAGCACTATGTGATTACGTGCCTTGCTCAAGGACACAATACGCTGCCTCAGCTGGGGCTCGAACTCGTGACCTTCAGGTCGCTAGTCGAATGCCTTAACCACTTGGCCACGTGCCCACAATAGAGTAATAACCATAATAGAATTAATGAAGGTCCGCACCAATATGTGTGTTCAACCAGTTGTAAAAGACAACAAACTCTGCAAGTACAAAAGACAATAATAATAAAAAATTTGATTAAGCAATGAATATTGAGAACATGAGATGAAGAGTCCTTGAAAGTGAGCCCATAGGTTGTGGGAACAGTTCAATGATGGGGCAAGTGAAGTTGAGTGAGTTTATCCACTTTGGTTCAAGAGCCTGATGGCTGAGTGTTAATAACTGTTCCTGAACCTGGTGTTGTGAGTCATGAGGCTCCTGTATCTTCTTCCTGATTGCAGCAGCAAGAAGAAAGCATGTCCTGGGTGTTGAGGGTACATGATGATGAATGCTGTTTTCCTGTGACAGTACTTCACGTGGATGTGCTCAATGAATGGGGAGGGCTTTACTCATGATGGACCATTTTCAATCTTCTTACTATATGCTGATTCATCACCTCCTTTGATTCAGCCTACAACAGTGATATCAGCAAACTTGAATATGGCAATTAGCCACACTGTCATAAGTGTAAAGGGAGTAGATCAGGGAGCTAAGGACACAGCCTTATGGTGCATCTGATCTGATGTAGATCGTGGATGAGATGTTGTTGCCAATCCAAACTGACTGTAGTCTGCAAGTGAGAAAATCCAGGAGCCAATTGCAAAGGGAGGTCTTGAGCTTATTGATTAGTTTTGATGGAATGATGGGATTGAATGCCAATGAAGAGCATCCTGATATATGCTCCTTTGCTGTTCAGATGTTCTAGAGTTGAGTGATAAACCAAAGTTGCTGTGGACCCGTTGCTCCAGTAGGAAAACTGGAGCGGATCCAAGTTGCTTCTCAGGCAGTTGATGTGTTTCATCACCAAACTCTCAAAACATTGCGGTGGATGTAAGTGCTACTGGATGAAAATCACTGAAACAGGTTACCACAATCTTCTTAAGCAATGGTATAATTGAAACCAATTTGAAACAGGTGGGTACCTCAGACCTACCTAAGTGGGAGGTTAAAGATCTCAGTGAACACTCCAGCTAGCTGATCAGCACAGGTCCTCAGTACTTGACCAGGTAGCCTGTCTGAGCTAAACGCTTTTCGTTGATTCACCACCCTGAAGGCTGCCTGCACGTTGGCCTCAGAGACTGAAATCATTGGTCATCGGGAGCTGAAGGAGTTTGTGATGTTTTCTATGTGTCTTGATGGTCAAAGCGATCATAGAAGGGAATGAGCTCAACTGGAAGCCCATGTCATTCAATTTAACTTCATAAGAGGTGATTGTACTTAAGCCCTGTCACAACTGTCAAGCTCCTTCATTGATTCAAGTTTAGTCTGGAATTGCCACTCCTCCTGTGAGAGAGCTTTCTGGACATCATACCTAGGCCTCCTGTATCTTTCTTGGCAACCACACTTGAATGCCTCTGATCTGGCCCTCAACAGATTATGGATCTCATGGTTTATCCAGGGCTTCTGGTTAAGGAAGACTAAATAATTTTGTGGGAACACACGCATGTACAACTATTTTATCCATGACAACCATGTATTGATTCAGATCCACAAATGAGTCTTTGAACACAGCCTGGTCCACCAACTCGAAGCAATCCCGTAACCACTCCCCTGCCTCCCGCAACCACCTCTTTGTTGTCCTAATCTTTGGAGTTTTTGGTCTTTTGCCTCTGCATGTATGCAGGTAGGAGAAGGACTGATTTACAGAAATGCAGTCTGGGCATGGAATGGTAGGCATTCCTTATCTTACTGTAACAGTGGTCTAGTGTGGTGCTACAGGTTATATACTGATGGTAGCTGGGCAGGGTTTTCTTCAAACAAGCCTGGTTGAAATCCCCAACTAGGATTTCTGTTTCTCATTTGGAGAAGGTATTATGCAGTATCTCAAGTACTTGATTATAGTTAGCCACTGGTTATATGTGTACGGGGTCTTTCTTATTGTAGAGTTAAAATGGCGACTTTGTTATGTTAATCTGGGGAATGCGGCTTTGTTGTGTTAAACGTTGAAGAGAGTTTGCACTAGCAGCTTATTTTACTTTAAAGTGAGATAGCAGCCTTCTATTAGCCAATGGGTGGTTATGTATCGTTTTGTTTTCGGATACCATGCTGTATGATATGACTGTGGACTGAGTTTTGGCGGAGAGACGGGGAGGACGGTAGACGTGCGGGGGTTTTTGACGGGGAGTCGGGGGAGAGACGGGGAGTCGGAAGAGAGATGGGGAGGTCGGGGGAGAGACGGGGAGGTCGGAGGAGAGATGGGGAGTCGGAGGAGAGACGGGGAGGACGGTGGACGTGCAGGGGTTTTTGACGGGAAGTCGGAGGAGAGACGGGGAGTCGGAGGAGTGACGAGGAGGATGGTGGACGTGCGGGGGCTTTTGAGGGGAGTCGTGGAGAGACGGGAAGTTGGAGGAGAGATGGGAAGTCGGAGGAGAGACGGGGAGGTCGGAGGAGAGACGGGGAGTCGGAGGAGAGACGGGGAGGACGGTGGACGTGTGGGGGTTTTTGACAGGGAGTCGGGGGAGAGACAGGGAGTCGGAGGAGAGACGGGGAGGACCGCGGACGTGCGGGGGTTTTTGACGGGGAGTCGGGGGAGAGACGGGGAGTCGGAGGAGAGACGGGGAGGTCGGTGGAGAGACGGGGAGTCGGAGGAGAGACGGGGAGGATGGAGGAGAGACAGGGAGGACGGAGGAGAGATGGGGGGTCGGAGGAGAGACGGGGAGGACGGCGGACGTGCGGGGGTTTTTGGGGGGAGTCGGAGGAGAGACGAGGAAGACGGTGGACGTGCGGAAAGGTCGAGCCGTGAGTCGACAGAATTTGGGTGGTCGTCCGGATTCGATTGAGCTCCAACGGTTCCGTGCGAAGATCTTGGACTTTGATAAGTGTTGGTGCCTTTTTTTTCATTACTTTCCTCTCTGTATCAAATTCCTATTAATGTCATAGAATTAGTAATATCTATAAAGTGTACTTGTTAAAATTTACTGGGTGTGCTGGCTGCTGATTGATGTTTGGGATTGATTCGGGCTGCGACTGACCCTGAGGGGAGTGTTGAAGCAGGTGCTGGGCGGGATTTCCCCTAGACATACATGAATCAATATAACGGATTGTTACATATGTAAACTGCTTTTAGGATTATGGAGGAGAATTCCCTAGGTAAATAGAATGGATGGCATTTGACTTTCAGGTCAGAGGGACACGAGTTCAACAAAACCACCACATTGGAGCACCACCAAGAGTTTATCATGAAACACACACCTCCATCTTTTGCATTGTTTTAAACTGCAGTTTGGTCTCCTGGGAGTAAGCCATGTCTTGTTCAAACATAGAACACACAATCTCTCATTTCTATCTAAATGAGCAATCTTACCCTCAGGTCCTAAATTTTGTTCTCCAGTTACCAAGAAGCTGGGTAGAGGAGTCCTCATCCCTCTGGTCTGGTTTGGAGTTCCCCCCATCCCAACCCCTCCTGCCTCGCTTCTGGCCACAACAATTGGCATTAGTCTGCTTAAAGGTGCCACAATTGCTTGTTTGATAGCTAAGTCTGCCGAGTAAAGCATAAGAGAAATTGTGAAATCTGTAGCTCATTAAGTCAATTTAAAAGTACATTGCTTAAAGGGAAATGACATGTTGCAGATGACAGTGAGTGTAATTCTAAAGAGGTATATTTAGAAATATTGTATGTATCCCGCCCAACATCACCACGGTTCACCAGCACCATCGTGTACAATAATTATTGGTTTAACAGGTTTTGTACCATATCGTAATCTGAAGATCCTGTTCCAGTGCTGTACGCTGTTCTATGACTTTGGACCTACATTATCAACAGTTGGCCAAATTTACTTTGGATTCCTTTTATAATTAAAAAGATCTATATTGATTTATAAATACCTTTTAAGTGCTGATTTTGTTTGGTGGTTTGCTGGTTTAGTGTAAGAACCTTTAGAATGGATAGGTTTTGTGGTTCTTGGCAACAACATCTGGAGACAAATAAAGCTTACTTTGGTCCCATTGGGTCCATATCAGATTTCATGAGAGAACTCCTATTTTACTGTCTCCGCTTGAGGAAAGCCACCTTCATCCCGGAGCCAAGGAAAAGCAAGGTTAATTGTCTTCATGACTACTTCTACTCTGACGTCACCATCATAAAGTACTTTAAGAAACAGGTCATGGTTTATATCAATTCCAGACAACCTTGACAAATCACCCAGTGCTGAATCAAGTCCATGGCAAATGCTGTATCCTTGGACCTGCAGTTATTTCTGGAAAATCAGATAGCAAAGACAGCTACACCAGAATCCTATTTATTGACTAAATTTCATCCTACAATCCCAAAGTAACTCAACTCCAAACTCCCAGACTCAAGTCTGCATCTCTCTCTGCAAATGGATCCTTGATTTCCTGACCAAAAGACCACAATCAATAAGGAGAGGCAGATACACTTCTGCCAGAACTATCCTCAACACTGGCACTCTCGCAACAGCATCCACAGCCCTTTAGTAGCCAGATTCAGCTCTACATGATGCTCTACTGGATCTCAAACAACAATGGGACTGAGTACAGGAAGGAGGCAGTGAGCATAACAACCACCACTCTTTCAACGTTAGCAAAAGAAAAGTTCAGGTCATTGACATGCGAAATAGAGGTAGAGTACACACCCGTCTCTATCAATGGTACTCAGATGGAGATAATTGAGACAAAAGTCTTTTGTGGGAATACTCAATATATCTATATAATAGGCATCCATTAGTCTCTTGAGACCATGGATTTGTGCCTTCCAGGGCAAGGTTGTATGGAAGACTGGCAGTTGCCCGTGCTGCAAGTCTCCCCTCTCCACGCCACCGATGTTGTCCAAGGGAAGAGCACTAGGGCCAATACAGCTTGGCACCGGTGTCATCACAGAGCAATGTCTGGTTAAGTGCCTTGCTCAAGGACACAACACGCTGCCTCATTTGAGGCTCAAACTAGCAACCTTCAGATCACTAGACCGACGCCTTAACCACTTGGCCACGCGCCACACATATATCTATATAATAATAACCATAACAGAATCGATGAAAGACCACCCAACTAGGTCATTCAACCAGAAGACAAACTGTACAAATACAAAAATAAAAAATAATACTAATAAAGAAGCAATAAAAAAATTGAGAACGTGGTGAAGAGACTTTGGGAGTGAGTCCATTGGTTATGAAAACATTTCAATGATGGGGCAAGTGACATTGAGTTATCTCTTTGGTTCAAGAGCCTGATGATTCAATGGTGGTAACTGTTCCTGAACCTGGTGGTGTGAGTCCTGAGACTCCTGTACCACCTTCTTGATGGCAGCAGCAAGAAGGGAGCATGTCCTAGGTGAAATGAGAACGTCACCAACTGATACCGCAATAAGAACTCCACTGACTGCATGTACAAAGCCAGTATTTTCTTGTTTAAATATATTGTGCATCAGTGGATAAAAATAGCTACTTCTAATTTAGGAATCAACATTTAAGAGAGATTCCTGTTTGTTTATATTGTACACCAGAGTATGCTCACAACGACCCATTGGTGTGGATTTCAGAAAAGTTTCCCCTTTTCCGCTGCTGTAACTTTGACAGAAGTGCTGTCCTTCAAAGCCTGTGTATACCAATCCACTGAATACGTTGGAGACTGAAAACAGTGTTTGGACCACAATGAATCAAGCAGAAAAGGAAAGGTGAAGTGAAGGCATGATCAGCTATACAATGGGAAATACAAGGGCCATACGACCAACTCCACTCCTATTTCTTGTGTTCTTATGGAAATAATGTTTACTCAGGATGTTTATTACAATGAGCAAAAACCAGCTAATGAAATACTACTACTATCAAAAATAGATAATAAAGCCATTCTCTGTCTTTCTTGTGCAATGATTTTATAGTTATGATGAATGTGTTGAATTCATGTGTCCATTTAAACAGATACTATTAGTCATTTTAATTATCTTCCAGCTGTGAACTGTGATTTCTACAATACTCATGAGCGAGAAACAAACAATTATAAATACACTGGTGATATTGAATGCAAATGGCACTATCAACCTTGCCTCTGTCCTAATGCTCCATGGATCTTCTCAAAGACCAATATGGAAGGTATAGTGATGATTGCCTATTAGTTAAATTATATTTGATGCTGTCACTGACAGATTAGACATTTACTGAAAAAATTTCTTCTAAAATGAATTCCTGCATTAATTGGATAAATATACATTCTTACAATCGAACACAATTTACTTTACATTGGCTGATTGATAATTTTATAGAAGTTGCAGCAGCATTCTTGCCTGTAATAACTAAATATGACAGCTGATAATTAATAGATAACTATTTGGAAATCTAATAGCATAAGGTGAAACGGACTTTCTTCGTTCCTAGGTTGCTACAACTGCAGCATAGATGAGTACTATCACGCAGGGCTACAGCACTGTATGCCGTGTGGTAAGTATCATAATTTGTTTGAGAGAATCACTGTCCATTTGCAGACATCACATCAAGGGAACGCAGAATTTATCTTTAATTCGTCCAAAGTAAATTTGCAGCTATCTTTTTGCTTCTTAAAAGTTGTTCAAACCTTACAATTTCATCTGAGTTAGGGACATGAACCAAACAAGTATGGGATACTTTTAAAAGTTTGACACTGAAACATAAACAACACTAAACTCAACAAAAATGGACATTGCATTTGAGAATTGGCATAATCACAAGCTGAACAACTGTGTGCTAATTTAAGGGTGTCTCGGTGATCTTATGGAAAGATGACTTGCTGACATTTAGGTGGGATTTTATTCCCACAGTTTCTATTTGGTGATTGAAATGCCATCCAAACAGCATGAACATGAACACAATGCATAAAATACTGCTGCACTGAGAGATTCATCTATTTAGAAAATGGCAGCGATTTGACAAAAAGAGCAGAATCTGGTAAAATGTGAACTCAACCATGTTCGGACAAAACGTAAAAGAAGAGACATTTTATCAAAATGATGATTGGCAAAGTCTGAGACACAGAGGGTTCAGAGTGTCCGAATGCACAATCGGCAAAGTCTGAGACACTGAGAGTTCTGGGCACCCGAATGATGAGAGATTGGCAAAATCTGAGACACAGAGGGTTCAGAGTGTCCGAATGCACGATTGGCAAAATCTGAGACACCGAGGGTTCTGGGCGTCCGAATGCAAGATCAGCAAAGTCTGAACGTCTGCATGCAAGATTGGAAAAGTCCAGTGTGCAGGTGCAGAAAATAATTAAGGAAGCTATAGAATGGTGCTAACTGCTGGGGAAATTGAATTTAAAAGCAAACATTATGCTACTGTTACCTAGAGGACCATATACACACTTATTAATTAAAGACATTACTGCGATAGAAGCAATTCAGGGTAGCTTGCCTCAACTAATACCTGGAAGGGCTTGGTTTTCTTATAAAGAAAGGTTAATCAAGCTTGTGTCTGCTGGAGTCCAGAAGTGTAAGAGCAGACCTGAGGGATTGTAAAGGATTGGATGTGGGAAGATTGTTTATCTCACCAGGTCATCTTGAATCTTGGAATGGTATTTGAAAACAAAAGAGCATCCATCTCAAAGTTCAAAGTAAATTTGAAGTACGGAGCTGAACTTAGCCATACAGTCATAAGTGTAAAGCAAGTAGAGCAGTGGGGAAAGCATACAGCCTGGTGGTGCACCTGTGCTGATGGAGATCGTTATGAATCCAAACTGACTGGGATTTGAAGTGAGAAAATTAAGGATCCAATTGCACAATGAGGAATTGAGGGCAAGGTCTTGAAGCTTATTAATTAGTTTTTGAGGTATTGAATGCTGAGCTGTAATCGATAAAGAGCATCCTGATGAATGCATCTTTGTTGTCCAGATGTTGTACGGTTGAGTGAAGAGCCAATGAGATGGCATCTTCTATGCGCCTGTTGCTCCAGTAGGCAAAGTGGAGCAGATCTAAGTCACTTCGTAGGCAGAAGTTGATACGTTCCCTCACCAAGCGCTCAAAACACTTCACCACTGGGAATGTAAGTGCTACTGGGTGATTGTCATTGAGGCTGGTCACCATGTTCTTCTTAGGCACCAGTGTAATTGAAGCCTGCTTGAAGCAGGTGGGTAAAACACTCTGCCAAAGTGGGAAGTTAAAGATCTCAGTGAGCACTCCAGCCACTTGATCAACATAGGTCTTTACTACTAGCTATCCCATCTGGACCAGACACTTTTTGTGAGTTCACACTCCTGAAGGCTGCTTACATGTTGGCCTCAGAGACTGAAATCATAGGATCACCGAGGGATGTGGGAGCTTGTGATGGTTCCTCCATGCTTTGACGGTCAAAGAGAGCATAGAAGACATTGAGCTCATCTGGAAGTGAAGCTCTGCTGTTGCCCATTTTGGTTGATTTAACTTTATAAGAGGTGATGGTATTCAAGCCCTTCCAGAGTGGTCAAACATCCTTCAGTGATTCAAGTTTAGTCCGGAATTGTCACGTCACCTGGACCTCTTGTAACTTTCTTGGTCAGCAGATTTGAATGCCTCAGATCTGGCCCTCAGCAGTTTGCACGTCTCATGGTTCATCCAGGGCTTCTGACTGGGGAAAGAGTCTGAATGATTTAAGACAGAGATGAGGAGTAACCTAGCAACACTGGTGGCTCAGGCTCAGTGCAGCATTACAGAGGGAAATTCAGCTTTATTGTCCTTGTATAATTAAGTATAGAATCAATATGTCAGAAGATGTTTCCAGCAGAGTAGCTGTTGGGTGGGGCCTAATGCCCACAGTCAGTGCTGAGCACCAGTAATGATACCAGCTCCAGAAGGGTTATCCTGCTGGTTGAGGTTTGGAGCACCAAGGCCTTATGTGACATTAGGGCTGAGTTAAACTAACTCTTGTATATTCACGTTCCCAAAGTAATACATTATTTTCAATATCTTCAATAATAATTGAGATATACTGTTTTTATATAATTGTTCTCTTCTCCTATAACTTGAAAATATTGAGCAACTCAACTGTGTGATTTAATTAATTCTTTTTACAGCATTAACATAATTCTTCAATAATATATTTGAAACTACCATGTTATTTCAACAATGAAAAAAATCTACAGTACTAACCCAACTGGTACAGTGCTTATTTAACGTGTGTGTATCTTCAAATGTCTGTTTTCCAGCTCCAGTATCCGCATCAACTCTCCCTGCATCTGTACAGATTTCAACAAGTGGTATAATGTCACTTCTTCATTATCAGATCTATGGTGCACCACTCCAGTCGTCTATCAGTTATTGATAACTCTGCTAACAATGATCAAGATCAATAATTACAGCCTTTAAGGAAGGAAAATGTTTCAGGAGTGATGACACGTTCAGTTTACTGCAAATGTTCAATAGATCTGAGGTTCTTACAATCTTTGGGGACAAGGGTGGGTCTATAGAGAGCAAACTGACCGCAGCACTGAGTTACAGGAAGTTGGGGAGTAAAAGGGAAATGGCAGCAATTGGGAACTAGTGTAGTTAAAGGACTGAAAGAAACAGGATAAGAGGGGGAGAATCCAATTTTCAAGGTACATGTAGGTACAAGATAGACAGCCCTAAGAAAATGGATATGCTGAGAGAGGTTGAGCTGCAAGAGTCTAAATAAAAAGACAGAGCGGTACAGTTAATAATCTCTAGGTTATTACTGAAACCACAAGCAAATTGGTACACAGTTAACCTGTTTAGAGAGATGAATGTGTGGCTCATAATTTGGTAGGGGAAGTGGGTCTTCATCCATGGGTGCTGGTATTAGTTCTGGGGAAGAAGAGACCTGTTCTCATTTGGATGGATTACACCTCAGATGTATTGCAACCACTAGTGAAACAAAGACCTAGTGGATAGTGTTTTAAACTAAAGACGGTAAGAGGACCAATTGGAGAAAAAGCTAGAATGGTAAAGAGAAAAGACAGGAAGCTGTGCCTGCAAGTGACAGATACAAAATCCACATCAGAGGCACACTTACAAATAGAGAGTGGATAAGACACATGGGTCAATTGCTAACATATCCAAACATGTTAAACAGACAAATAGAAAGAAACTGTATCTGAATGCCTAAAGTATCCGAAATAGTGGGTGAATTAGCAATACAAATAAATGCAAAAGGAAGCGATACATGTCTTTATGCAGATGTGACTGCAAATTAGAAGCTAAATATCCAAGGATGTGCAATATTTAGGAGGGACAGGGAGAAAAGATGTGGAATTATACTGTTATTCAAGGATGAAATTGTCCCAGTGGTGAAGAAGAATATTCGCTCAGTAAATCAAAGTGTGGAATTAGTTTGGATGGAGCTATGATACACCACGGGGCAGAAGACATTGCCAGTAAAGGTGAAGAACTCTCGTTGGCACAGCATTAAACAAGAGATTAGAGGTTTATTCAGCACGGGTACTGCGCTACTCGTGCATGAATTTAAAACACGTTGTCAAACAAAATTAGCAATAATATTGTGAAGAGTGAATTCCTAGAGTATATCCAAGATGGTTTTGGAGGAGCTAAGTGGTGAAATACTGAGCAAATGAGAAGGGATTCATAAGTAATAAACACAGAACACGGGAATAAGCCCTTTAGCCCACAATGTTGTGCAGAACTGCTTAAATTAGTCATCAAATACACAACTAAACCAATCCCTCTGAATCTTCAAGACCCATCCTGGTTCTCTTAATTCATTCTTAAATTATTTTCTACCTTCTTTATTATCCTGGAGCAGTTACTTTGATCTTAGCTTGCAAAATCTTGCATACACTTACTTGATTTACATTTACCACCCCTCATGACATCCAGGGTATCCTTTCCTTACTATCCTTGCCCTTCTCTTTTATCTGTCCTGTACCCTGTGTAGTTGGTCTTTAAACACCTTCTACATATCAGATGTGGACTTGTCCAAAACAATGCTGTTTCCAATTAACCCTCCTAGTTCCTCCCTAATACCTAAGATCCATTCTTATCCTTATCTATAGCTATCTTTAAACCTAAGGAGTGGTGATCACTTTTCCATAACCATTCTCCCATTGAAATTTCAGCCACCTGGCCAGGCTCATTACTGCAAGCCAGGTCCAGTATAGACTCTCCTCTCCTTAGACTAATTACGTACTGAATTAAAGGAACACTCTTGAATGTACCTAATAAATTTAAGTTAAAAAATAATATATTATAATGTCAAATCTCAGTCATTTTCACTGCAAAATATAGGAAAGAATCCAAGAATCCTTCAAAATTATTCATTCAGCGACAGATATAAATTTTAAAAAGTGATTTGAATATTCCTTTGGCAATGGTGGATACAGCTGAGTAGCCATGAAACTGATGGATGCTGTTCTACCAGTGGTTAATCTGCAGATGGGATGAATTAAAAGAAATTGCAAGTCATAGATGTCTTAGTTGGCTTGGTCCAGTTGTGCAGAAGAGTGTATGACTTTATAAAACTTCCTTCCATAATGAATCCAGAATTGGGAAATATTCAAAAATTATCTTTTGATGTGAAATGCAGATTTGTGAGACTTGATTACTCTGCATTTTTAACAATAGGATAATAATTATATTCTCACCTGGTTTCCTTTACAGAGCCAACAGCAGAAATACCTTCAATATCAGGTATGAGTTTAACCACCTCTTAATGACGTTCTAAAACTCTCATGAGGAAATTCATTCTCTCCGATGAATTCCTATCCATGTTATTGACCTGGAGGAGGGCAAGGTTTGAATTACAAAGGGACGAATGGCCTACTCCTGTTTGTATATTTTGTGTTCGTATGTTTATGACTTTTTCAACTTCCATTTCAAACGATTGGTGACAATCTTCGACCAGTGGCACCACTGATGCCTGTAGTGGCCCTTGTGTTGAAGCTGTATTTCGTACTTCCAGCAGTTGCTCAGAAATCAGACTTCATCCTGAGTCTTCCAATTCATGTTGCTGAAAAACCTACAGCAAGTAACAAAATCCAGTGATAACAAAACACCATGAGATGGATCGATAAACAGAGGCAGCTACCTACCTGAAGGGCTCAGACTAACTGAGTAAGCTGGGCAATAGGAAACCAGATTTCTTCAGAGGCACTTCTTTCCAGAGCTGATGGCTGCATTATTACAATCTGCAGGCATTCCCCAGAAGGAACAGTAATCTCCTCAGTAATTCTGCAAATGACTAGTAGTTCTATCTCAGTCAAATAGATTTTGCAGGACTTTGATCATTTAGATGAAGTGATGGCAGGTACATGTGGGCACGTTTCACATCAGATGCATTCCTACACGCCATTCTAGTGTCCGTGAGTGGCATCATGCAATGCCCCTTTGCTATTCAATGAGTGACTTCACCAGGCTGTCCTGAGGAACTATCTCTCCAGTCAAAGAACAATAATCCCCTTGCTTTGTTCAAACAGCAAAACACAAACACACGCCCTCTAGCTAAATGAATAAATGGGTATCCTCACTATAATTGTAATTTTGACACTTCCTTGCTCAATCTATCGCTCTGTATGTTCAAAAGCATCAGCACATTTCACCCATGACTGTTTGGAGGAGTGCCAAGACAGTGAGATCACCAGATTTGGCATTTAGTGTTACTGAACTTCCTGCTGACTCCTTTCCACAGTTTCCAAAGTGATCCTGATACTTCAATGAATGAGACACAAATGTGCAGCAGCTGAAACTAGAGCATTATCATTTGGCCTAAAACATGATTCCTCTAATTCAACATATTATTACATGAGGTAACCTGAAAAATGGGATCCTAAGTGTCTTTCTGGTGTCTCTACAACTGAAATGATGGATATGGATTATTCTTTATTTCCTTGCCTTCCAGAAACAACTATTTCATCAACTTCAACAACAGGTATGAAATTACAATTCACCTCTGCTTGCAAATTATGCTGGAATATAATGATATACACCAAGGTCTAAGTTACAAACTGTACTACTGATGGTTATGGTCTCGGTCTCATTTTTAAGCATTACTATTAATTTGATCAACAAATTTCTAAAAATAATTTTCCAAACACTGAAAGAAAGAGAAGACTAGCAGAAAAGTCTCAGCGAGTTAGACCCGCGCAAAGAGTTTAAAAGGAGACAGTGTTTTCTTCAACGGTTTGATCAAGGGAAGACTGCACAAGCGCGTAGATGTCAGCGAGTTAGACTGGTACGAAGTTTAAAAGGAGACAGCTTTACAGAGCGGGTATCAGAGGAGCGGATGACAGAGAAGAGGGAGATGTAGGAGGGCTTTGATTCAATGGAGCTTTGGCGATAACGGGTCGAAGCCAGGTAGGTTAGCTGTGAAGAATAGAAACAAGAAATAAGTCTGTGAGGCCAGTGTTCTGTACTGGTTGTCAGAAGTGGGAAGTCTGGGAGACTCTCAGCCTCCCGGAAGGCCACATCTGTGCCAGGTGCGTTGAGCTGCAGCTCCTTAGGGACCGCGTTAGGGAACTGGAGATGCAGCTCAATGATCTTCGTCTGGTTAGGGAAAGTGAGGAGTGACAGAGAGGAGCTCTAGGCAAGTAGTCACACCGGGGCCTCTGGAGAGGGAAAGCAAGAGTCAGATACTAGAGAGTACCCCTGTGGCTGTCCCCCTTAACTCCTGTTTGAGTACTGTTGGGGGGGGGGGAAGAAACGGCCTCCATGGGGGAAGCAACAGTGAAGGCAGCAATAATAGGAGACTCCATAGTTAGAGGGTCAGACAGGTGATTCTGTGGATGCAGGAAAGAAACACGGATTGTAGTTTGCCTCCCAGGTGCCAGGGTCCAGAATGTTTCTGATCGCATCCACGATATCCTGAAGTGGGAAGGTGAAAAGCCAGGAGGAATAGACTGAGGTGGAGGATAAATGTGTGGCTGAGGTGAGCAAAAAGGAGCTCAAGAAAGAAATTAGGAGAGCCAGAAGGGACCATGAGAAGGCCTTGGTGAGCAGGATTAAGGAAAACCCCAAGGCATTCTACAGGTATGTGAAGAGCAAGAGAATAAGACGTGAGAGAGTAGGACCAATCAAGTGTGACAGTGGAAATATGTGTATGGAACCGGAGGAGATAGCAGAGATATTAATGAATACTTTGCTTCAGTATTCACTACAGAAAAGGATCTTGGCAATTGTAGGCTGACTTACAGCAGTTTGAAAGGATTGAGCATATAGACATTAAGAAAGAGGATGTGCTGGAGCTTTTGAAAAACATCAAGTTGGATAAGTCTCTGGGACCGGATGAGATGTACCCCAGGCTACTGTGGGAGGTGAGGGAGGAGATTGCTGAGCCTCTGACGATGATCTTTGCATCATCAATAGGGATGGGAGAGGTTCTGGAGGATTGGAGGGTTGCAGATGTTGTTCCCTTATTCAAGAAAGGGAGTAGAGATAGCCCAGGAAATTGACCAGTGAGTCTATACTTCAGTGTTTGGTAAGTTGATGGAAAAGATCCTAAGAGGCAGGATTTATGAATATTTGGAGAGGCGTAATATGATTAGGAATAGTCAGCATGGCTTTGTGAAAGGCAGGTCGTGCCTTACGAGCCTGACTGAATTTTTTGACGATGTGACTAAACTCATTGATGAAGGAAAAGCAGTAGATGTAGTGTATGTGGATTTCAGCAAGGCATTTGATAAGGTACCCTATGCAATGCTTATTGAGAAAGTAAGCAGACATAGGATCCAAGGGGAAATTACTTTGTGGACCCGGAACTGGCTTGCCCACAGAAGGCAAAGAGTGGTTGTAGACGGGTCATATTCTGCATGGGGGTCAATGACCTGTGGTGTGCCTCAGAAATGTGTTCTGGGACCCTTTTCTTTGTGATTCTTGTAAATGACCTGGATGAGGAGGATGGGTTAGTAAATTTGCTGATGACACAAAGGTTGGGGGTATTGTGGATAGTGTGGAGGGCTGTCAGAAGTGGCAGATGGAGTTCAACCCGGATAAGTGTGAGGTGGTTCATCTTAGTAAGTCAAATATGATGGCAGAATATAGTATTAATGGTAAAACTCTTAGCAGTGTGGAGGATCAGAGGGATCTTGGGGTCCAAATCCATAGGACCCTCAAAGCTGCTGTGCAGGTTGACTCTGTGGTTAAGAAGGTGTACGGTGCATTGGCCTTCATCAACCATGGGATTGAGTTTAAGAGCCAAGAGGTAATGTTACAGCTACATAGGACCCTGGTCAGGCCCCACTTAGAGTGCTGTGCTCAGTTCTGGTCACTCACTACGGAAAAGATGTGAAAACTATAGAAAGGGTGCAGAGGAGATTTATAAGGATGTTTCCTGGATTGAGGAGCATGCCTTATGAGAATAGGTTGAGTGAACTCGGCCTTTTCTCCTTGGAGCGACTGAGGACAAGAGGTGACCTGATAGAGGTGTATAAGATGATGAGAGGCATTGATTGTGTGGATAGTCAGAGGCTTTTTCTCAGGGCTCAAATGGCTAACACGAGAGGGCACAGTTTTAAGGTGCTTGGAAGTAGGTACAGAGGAGATGTCAGGGATAAGGTTTTTTTGTTTTTTTTACACAGAGAGTGGTGAGTGCATGGAATGGGCTGCTGGCAGCAGTGGTAGAGGCAGATACAATACGGTCTTTTAAGAGACTCCAGGATAGGTACATGGAGCTTAGAAAAATAGAGCGCTATGGGTAACCCAAGGTAATTTCTAAAGTAAGTACGTGTTGTACTATAGGTTTTCTATGTTTTCTATGTTTCTATGGTACTGATACTTGTGTGTGAACATAGCTACTTATGATTTCTACAACTGAGTTTACCATTTGCACAATAAAACACTAAAATGGAGTAGGGAATGGTTCAGTACTTAAAGTTTGTGAGTAGGGGTATAAGTGATAGTCCAAGGCTGCAGCGGGTTATCAGTCAAATGGAAATTTGGGTGAGCATTGGCAGATGGAATTCACCTCAGACAAATGGAGCATGAAAGAATGACCTAGTCCATATTCCCTGAAAGAAGCAACACAGATCGACTAGTTGGTGAAAAGGAAACGCAGCTGCTTAACTTACGTAGTTTGATGCGCAGAATATAGTTACTGGAATCCTATACTGTGTTACAACTTTACCAAATACAGGTTGAACTGCATTTGAAGTGTTGTGCAGAGTTTTGGATGGTATCCTATCAAAGAATGTGGTTGTGCTGGAGAAAGTACCGAGGAGAGTCCTCAGGATGTTGCCCGGAGGACTTTAGTTATGGGGAGAGATTGGAAAGGGCTTGTTTTTCCTGACATGAAGGATGCTGAGGAGTATATAACATTATAATCTTATATACTCAGAAGTATTTAAGATTATAAGTGGCATACATAGGGTACAGAATCCAAAATCTTTTTCCAGCAATAGAGATATCCAAAACTAGAGGCTATGGATTAAAGAGAGGAAGGAATTTTAAAGGGGATCTCAGGGGTAAGTTTTACCTAGAGAGTGGTCAATATCTAGAACACATTACAAGAGGAGTGATGGAAACAGATACACTCTCTGCATACAAGAGGCCTTTAGATAGGCATTTAAATAACATAGAAGGATTCAGTCCTAATGTGGGCAAGTGGGATGAGAGTAGATTGGCAAGAAAGTCAGCACAGGTCTGGTTGGCCGAAGAGCCTGATTCCGTTCTACACAACCCTATAACTGTTACCGTACGCACCCGACACTCCAGCTTCCGAGGTTTAGGTACTCCAATTCTTCGAGTACGGATTTAGCTGGTGCTATCTGGAGTATGGATTCAGGCCCACTCTGCTAATTGGCGACCACGTTTTCACTCCAGGGTTTTAATATTTAAAGGGCACCTGAACTCAGGTTTCCAGATCAATGGCCAGCTCAACTTCAGACTGCGATTGTGTTTTTGGATTTCTGTCTTGTTTGGGTTCTCATCTAGTATCTAGTCAAGAACCCTGCTCTCTTCTCATCTGAAAATCGTGTCTCAAGTCTAGTCTCAGATACTCCAGCACCTGACACCTTACCATTCTCGTCATCAGGGTATCGGAGCCTGTCATCACAGTGAGCTTGAACCAAGCATGGACCTAGCGAAGCATTAGCGCCTCTCGTCAGCTGTGGCCAGCCACTATGAGAAAATTTCAAGACAGAGCCTGGAGATACACGACCTCCAGGTTGCCACACATTAATGGTCCTAAGGAGGAAGCGAGAATTGTTGGGTGAGGCTGCCGGTCACTCTGCAGAGTCAGTCCATCTTCCGACCCCAGAGAGATTTGGTAGTGACCCAGGCTTCCTCACACAGAGCTCACTGGTGTTTGAACTCTAGCCATTTGGGTTTCCTATGGAGTGTGGAAAGGTGGCCTTCATGATTTCTCTCCTGACTGGGAGAGCTCTAGCCTGGGTCACCACACATTGAGAGCAGAGGTCGGAGATCTGCTCTGACTTGGAAGAAT
Source organism: Mobula hypostoma (assembly GCF_963921235.1). Lineage (NCBI taxonomy): Eukaryota > Metazoa > Chordata > Chondrichthyes > Myliobatiformes > Myliobatidae > Mobula > Mobula hypostoma. Next base: position 76,942,963 of record NC_086107.1, on the reverse strand, counting down.
TCATAAATGCCCTGATGAGGGTCTTTCATCACCCATCAGAGCTAACTGATCCTCTGTTGAAGGTACGTCAAGGTAGTCGGTCAGAGCTGACTATGCAATTAAGTTTAGCCAGGAAGTCAGGAAGGCTTTGGCCACTCTGTATCGCCACAGACTCCGAGGCAAATTAAAGGATGTCCTTGCTTTGGGAGAGCTGGTAGAGGACTTAAGAGGTTCTGATTAATCAGTGTATCTATCTTGATAGTCGCCTGGCAGAGAGAGTTTGAAGAGTGTTAGCCCAAGCCCAGCCTCATCACATCACAATTCCATTTCCCAACCTCGGACACTCACCAGCTGTCTCTTGCACAGGTTCCTGTCGAGCCAGCGCAAATTGACTACACAAGACTCTCCACCGATGAGAGGTTCCAGCCTTCAACTCAAGGTTGCTTCTACTACTGTGAAGAAGCAGGTTGCATGTCTGAAGCTGCAACCATCAGGGAAATGCTAAGACTGTCCAGTGTCAGGAGGACTGTGATAGTAGCAGCCATTACTCTCAATCCTACTGATTCCAGACAGAGATATCATGGGGAAAGAATTGGTGAAAGGTGGACTCTGGGACAACTGGTGATTTCCTGGACTTGGGGGCAGCCCATGGGCTCAACATGCCTCTGCAGGAGTTGAGCCAGAGCGTAACCACAACTGCCCTCTTGGGTCTGGGCAGTCATCACTTTTACAAATGAGGAAGGGGGAAACATGCGGAGGACATCTGTTTCCATATCATACTTTCTCCTCACATACGCCTGATGATCGGGCACCTCTGGCTGTCCGAGCATAACCCTTCCATGAACTAGGAGGAAGGGAGAATCATTGCATGGTCAAGTCTTTGCAAGAAGGAATGTTGTCAGTTTGCTGTTCCAGACTCTCTCAAGACCAGCAGCCAGCGACAAGGCAGACATTTCCCAGGGTAACCCGAAGCCTTTGGGAGACCCAGTCTTCCTTCCAAAGGCAGAAAGCCAGCCAGTCAACAGGACCATGCAAGGCCCTAGTCCATGTAGTCAGGGGTGTGCTGGAATGGGAGAAAAAGGGTCTCTAGTTCAAGAACAAGACAAGAAGCACACCAAGGAGGTGTCCAATAATTCTGGAGCACTAACAGTGAAGCACAAGGGAACGAGTCACTAGTCACTAAGGGAAAGGCTCGTCAGAGCCAAGCCCCTGGAGGACAAAGACTATCCGAGAATACGAATGAAGATTTGGAATTTGACGATGTCAAGTCTCTGGAGTCAGATAAGGACGCCAATTTGGACTCTAATGAACCTATGGAGGAGAATGCTTGAGGTCTTCTGAATCACCCCTGCTACCTAAGGAGTCCCAGGAGTCACCCTTGGAGGGATGTTCAGGGTAGCTGCAACACACAAACTGGTTGAAATCACGTTACAATGATTCGTAAATGAGAACACAGCAAGGGAAAGGCTTTGACTCTCCCACCCTAAGACTGTGCAATAGGCCTACTGCCTGGTCAGTTATATGCATTCTCTGGCCCAGAGCGACATGCTGTGGAGAAGTAAGTAGAAAAGGCCCTTGCTATGGGATTCATTCGACCTTCCATCTTACCAGTCGGTGCAGGGTTCTTCTTCGTACAGTAAAAGGATGGAAGTCTGTGGCCATGCATTGATTATAGAGGGCTGAATTACATAATACCCAAGAATCCTTACCCCCTTCCACTCATGAACACCATCTTCAAGATTCTCCAAGGGCCTCTCATCACAATGACCCTGTGAATGGACAGAAATAAACTATTTTCAGGGGTTGAGGAGCTAAATCTCAGAAGGCTTTCTGATGGATGGAGCCAGGTGGTTGGGGAGTTGTTGTAGAAAACCTAAATGCTGCAAATGTCACATACAAATTAGACTTCTTTCAGGCAAGCAACAATTCATGTAAGATGACTGAGTTTGTGGAACATCTGGGACTCAATGTTTAAAGAAGAGGGGACAGTCACATTTCTAGTGACTTGCTCCTTTTGCAGTTTTGTGCAGTAACATGAATCTCTCTGTCCTTTGAGTGTCCATCACTCAGATCTCCTGGGCAAGTATTGGTCCCTGCAGACCAGTACCACAGAATGCCCATCCCAAACCAGATCCCCAGCTCACATTCCACTAAACTGGCCCCGTTCCTTCCACCCCAACATTAAATAAAATCTCCTCTGCCTCTATGATACATATCTATCCATTTCCTGCATATTTATTTGCCTACCCAAAGGCCTCTTAAGCAGCATAGAATTGTGCAGTCATAGAGAACAGCAGCACACAAACAGGTCTGTGCTGAACCATATAAACTGCCTCGTCCTATCAACCTGCACCCAAATTGTAGCCCTCTGTACCCCTCGCATCCATGTACCTATCCAAACTTCTCTTAAACACTGAAAGCGAAATCACATCTATTACTTGCACTGGCAGCTCATTCCACACTCTCACCACCCTGAGTGAAAAAGTCTCCCATCATGTTCTCCTTAAACATTTCACCTTTCACCCCTAACCAATGACCTCTAGTTGTAGTCTCACCCAACCTCAGTTGAAAAAGCCTGTTTGCTAATACCCCTCTACCCCTCATAATTTTGTATACCTCTGTCAAAACTCTCCTTAATTTTCTATATTCCAGGGAATAAAGTCCTAACCTATTTTATCTTTCTTTACAACTTAAGTCGTCCAGACCTGGCAACATCCTTGTAAATTTTCTCTGTAGTCTTTAATCTTACTTACATCTTTCCTGTAGGTAGGTGACCAAAACTGCATACAGTACTACAAATTAGGCCTCAGAAACATCTTATACAACTTCAATATAACATCCCATCACCTGTGAAGGCCAATGTGCCAAAAGCCTTCTTTATGACGATTTCTACCTGTGACACCAATTTCAATGACTTGTATTCCCATATCCATTGGTTCTATTGCATTTTCAGTGCCCTGTGCAAGACTGTGCACAGTTCACTGTGCAAGACCTGGTTAGTCTTAACAAAGTGCAACACCTTACACTTGCCTGCATTAAATTGTATCAGCCATTTTTCAGCCCAAATTTTCCAGCTGGTCCAAATCCCACTACAAGACCATTCAGGGCCCCAGACAGTCCTTCCAGGTGAGGCGACACTTTACCTGTGAGTCGGCTGGGGTGGTATACTGCGTCCGGTGCTCCCGAGGTGGCCTTCTATATATTGGCAAGACCCGACGCAGACTGGGAGATCATTTCACTGAACACCTACGCTCTGTCTGCCAGAGAAAGCAGGGTCTCCCAGTGGCCACACATTTTAATTCCACGTCCCATTCCCATTCTGATATGTCTATCCACGGCCTCCTCTACTGTAAAGATGAAGCCACACGCAGGGTGGAGGAACAGCACCTTATATTCCATCTGGGTAGCCTCCAACCTGATGGCATGAAGATTGACTTCTCAAACTTCCGCTAATGCCCCACCTCCCCCTCGTACCCCATCCGTTATTTATCTACATATACACATTCTTTTTCTCTCTCTCCTTTTTCTCCCTCTGTCCCTCTCACTATACCCCTTGCCCATCCTCTGGGTTTCCCCCCCCCGCCCCCTTTTCTTTCTCCCTGGGCCTCCTGTCCCATGATCCTCTCATATCCCTTTTGCCAATCAACTGTCCAGCTCGTGGCTCCATCCCTCCCCCTCCTGTCTTCTCCTATCATTTTGGATCTCCCCCTCCCCCTCCCACTTTCAAATCTCTTACTAGCTCTTCTTTCAGTTATTCCTGACGAAGGGTCACGGCCCGAAACGTCAACTGTTCCTCTTCCTAGAGATGTTGCCTGGCCTGCTGCGTTCACCAGCAACTTTGATGTGTGTTACAAGATCTGATAGTCTTCCTTGCTGTCCATTACTCCTCCAATCTTAGTGTCATTCACAAATTTGCTGATCCAGTTAACCACATTATCATCCAGTTCATTGACATAGATGACAAACAACAACAGACCCAGCTCCAATCCCTGCGGCACACCATGTGTCACAGGCCTCCAGTCAAAGATGCAACCATCTACCACTCTCTGGCTTCTCCCACAAAGCCAATGTCTAATCCAATTTACTGCCTCATCTTGAATGCCAAGTGAATGATCCTTCTTGACCAACCTCCCATGCAGGACCTTGCCAAATACCTTGCTAAAGTCCACATAGACAACATCCTCTTTGCCTTCGTCCACTTTCCTGAAAACATCCTTGAAAAACTAAGATTGGTTAGACATGACCTAGCATGTACGAACTCATGCCAACTATCTCTAATCAATCTCTGTCTATCCAAATATTCATATATCCAGTCTCTTAGAGTACCTCCAATAACTCCCACTACTGCTGTCAGCCTCACTAACCTATAATTTCCTTGAACAACAGGAATTCTGCAGATGCTGGAAATTCAAGCAACACACATCAAAGGGTCTCGGCCTGAAACGTCGACTGTACCTCTTCCTAGAGATGCTGCCAGGCCTGCTGCGTTCACCAACAACTTTGATGTGTGTTGCTATAATTTCCTTGTTTATGTTTAAGGACTTTCTTAAACAATGGAACAACATTGGCTGTCCTCTAGTCCTCCTGTACCTCACCTGTCACTAAAGATGATTTAAACTCTATCATATCTGCTTCCTCCACCACTCCTGGCAACGTACAGCGATTCTGCTTGGTTTCTCTCCCAGATACTTCATCCACCCTTCCACTGGAAGCTATTTAGATAGGCACGTGAATATGAAGAAGTTGGAGAGATATGGACATTGTGTAGGTAGGAGGGACTGGCTAAGGGAATTTTTAAAATTTACTTTAAAGCTGGTTTAACACAACATTGTGGGCCAAAGCACCTGTTCCTATAGAGCACTGTTTTATGTTCTTGGTCGTAACTCCAAAGAGTAACAAGTGCTCCAAAAAGGTGACAAGTTGAAAGCAAACAGGAGATCCAGCAACTGACTGACAGCTAGTTTCTTCAGCTCTATCAAGGCCACTGAGGATACAAACCAGCCAGTACCTCAGCCTACTGGGAATCAAGGATGGAGATGAGGACAGAAAGAGAATCAGCCATGGCAAGTAACACCACAGGCTTTCCACACACCTCATGACCGTTCTTACCTTCATCCCCACAGCAGCTTATTGATCTAGCCTGCTTATCACTATCCTGATCAACAACTGAACAAAGAAAAAGGTATCGGCAGCCAGTAGTATCCCTAATGATGTTCTAAAATTTGGGAGTGGGTTACAATCAGTCAGAAATAACTAAAATCTTTGTCCAAGAGCAGAATGTACTTGGAAATTACAGAGACTTTGTGAATGTGACTAACATTAAAAGTTATAAGCAATAATTATCAAGTGTTGCTGGAGGGAGTCTTCTGCCGATCAAATGACAGCAGCATCGCTGGTTGATATTGTGACTTTTCTTCGGAAGAACTTCACAGCCTATGGGACAGTCTGAAGTTCTGTGACTAAATAAAATGTGTGAAATGTAGATCATCTGTGGATTGGTAACTGCTATTCTGCATTCTCTGTTGACGGGTTGGTTTCACAGTCTCCACAGTTATAGCTTGAACCATTTCTGTTATGTTTTGTAACTCCAGAAACTAATCAAGAAAGAAACACTGGAGCCAAAATATGTTCTGGCTACTCCGATTTTCTTTAGTGAGACACTCACGTACTACGTGATGGAGTAATGACATATGCCATTCACGTTCTTCTTACAGACAGTATAACCCATAATTCTTCAATTCAGCCACAATAATCAATTATGTAAACAAACAAAGAATGCTTTATCAAACAATATATTTACAATATTACTCAAAGGTTGTTCCTTGCTCTCAGGCCTGGGCTGCGCAACCACGATTTGGCCTGTACCCGACCTTTCCAATTCAACCCAGTGCTTGAATCGATCAAACCTCATGTCTTTCCTCGCTTTTGGAGAAAGGCTCAGGCTCCACCTTGCCTCTATCTTGCCTCTGCTTGCCTCCAAGTCTGAGCCAGCAATGAACATGCATTGGCTGTCCTGCTCTCCAGCCTGGAGTCTGCTACACCACAACTATATTGCAACTTCAAGACTTCAGTTCACACTGCAAAAACGCCAGATCGTTCAGAAGTTAACTCCAACAGGGAACCTATAAGCTATTTTTTGCTGTGATCGCTTACTAGAAAATGTATTCGCTGTTTTCTTTCAAATGCCATCCCCTTCTCTCAATTCCTCAGTCTCTGCCGCATATGCTCTCAGGAGGAGGCCTTTCATTCCAGAATTAAGGAGACGTCCTCCTTCAAAGAAAGGGACTCCCCTTCTCCACCAAAACTGCCCTTCCACTTCACACACACCTGCCCTCACCCCATCCTCCCACCATCCCTCTAGGGATAGGGTTCCTCTTGTCCTCACCTACCACCCCACCATCCTACCATCCTCAGTGTCCAGCACATAATCCTCCAGAACTTATGATGCCATCTCCAACGGGGTCCCACCACCAAACACATCTTTCCCCCACCAGCCCACATTTTCTGCTTTTCACAGGGATCGCTCCCTACCTGACTCCCTTGTCCATTCGTTTCACCCCACTGATCTCCCTACTGGTACTTACCCTGTAAGCGGAACAAGTCCTACACCTGCCCCAACACCTCCTCCCTCACTACCATTCAGGACCCAAACAGTCATTCCAGGTGAGGCGACACTTCACCTGTGAGCCTGTTGGGGTCATATACTGTGCCCTGTGCTCCTGGTATGGTTTCTCGTTTATTGGTGAGACCCAACATAGATTGGGAAACCGCTCCGGTGAACACCTATACTCCATCCGCCAGAAGAAAAACGGGATCTCCCAGTGGCTCCTTATCTTAATTCCACTTCCCATTCCGACATGTCAGCACATGGCCTCCTCTACTGCAGTGATGATGCCACAGTCAGGTTGGAAGAACAACCCGTTATATTCCGTCTGGATGGCTTCCAACCTGATGGCATGAACATCGATTTCTCAAACTTCTGGTAATGGCTCCTCGCCCCCTCTTCTTCACCATTCCCATTTCCCTCTCTCACCTCATCTCCTTACCTGCCCATCATCCTCCCTGTTCCCTTTCTTCCATGGCCTTCTGTCCTCTCCTATCACATTCCCCCTTCTCCACCCTTTATCTCTTTCACCAATACATTTCTCAGCTCTTTACTTCACCCCTCCCCCCCCAGATTCACCTATCACCTACCACCTTGTACTTCTTCCTTCCCTCCCCCCCCCACCTTCTTACCCTGACTTCTCACCTTTTTCCTTTGTTTCTGATGAAAGGTCTCAGCCTGAAGCATCAAGTGTTTACTTTTTTCCATAGATGCTGCCTAGCCTGCTGAGTTCCTTCAATGTTTGGTGTGTGTTGCTTGGATTTCCATCATCTGTAGATTTTCTCTTGTTTTTAGTTTTTTTGCCACTAATAAGCAATATTCCCTCTAATTTTTAGTAGTCAGTGTGTGCAAAAATCTTACGTTCTGCAAATTTTTTTCCTGTGACAAAAGTATGTGGGCACTGAATGCACACATGGCACAGTTTATGTAGGTTTACAAAATAATTGACATAAAACTGCACAGAATAACAAAATAACATACATATTTAAGTCACTCAGTTATTTTCTCTCTCTCCTGTCTTTGGCATTTACCCATTCTTTGTAAACTCTATCTAGACTAATAGACCTTCCATCCAATTGATAGCTTTTGATTCTCCAAATCACATTCACCTAAACGGTTTCTCAGCTTGTTTTTGAGTTGATTCATTAGGCTAAAACTGTGCTCACAGTCCGCAAGAAAGGTTCCCCCAATGTCCACCAACTGTGCAAGGTCACAAAACTGTTCATTTTGAAGTACAAATGCCACCATTTGAGCAAAGTTTGAAATCAGTTTGGATTTAATTTTTTCTTGCACAGAAAATTTGAAATCATTAAACTGTCTATTACAGTATTTTCAGCTGGAAAATCATGATATTTTAGACATAAGGCATTAACTTGTTCATCGCCAAATGTGAAGTCACAATCTGCAATTGTGGAGAAGTCAAAAGCTGACCATTCTTGTACCTCATCTTCAGGAAACCTTTCTTCTAAATGAACACAAAGACTATTTATAAAAGTCAACAGCAAACTTGTATCTACTGTGACGTTTTCTTCACGTTGTTGGCTTAGCAAAACTTTAACTTTGTCACTCCACGAAACATTGTCTCCCAGATACTGCTTTATCTTGTTAATTTTGCCTCGCGCAAAATGAAGTGAATCAATCGGTGTCAGGCCACTCTTTTGCAGAATCTTGCACAGTACAGCCAGTTCATCAAAGACATCACTTAAAACCGTAAAGCTACTTTGTATGTGATGTTTATCAATTTCTTGTGACAATATTTAGCCACAGGGTCATTTGACTGATCTTTTTCAATAAAAACTAAGTAAACTATCTACAGGATTTAAAACAGATCTTTGTAAACTTTACAATATGAACACTGTCTGCCAAAGATGGCTGCTGCCGTGATGCAGCTGTAAAAACCGGAACAGGAAAGGTGAGGTGACGTAAATTAGTGACGTGCATTGTGGTATTTGAAGAACCAACTAACTAGTTAACAGAAACATTGAGCTAAAAGATTATTTTCAATAAGTATAATTATTAATTACTACATTATTTTATGTAACTAACCTTTTTTGCGCACATTAATTTCCTTTGTGCGCTGGTTGAAAAACGTGTGTGCGCACACACGTACACAGCTTAGAGGGAACATAGCTAATAAGTAGTTGCTGAGATTCAACAGTTCCATCTTAAACCACCAAACAAAGGATGCAAAATCAAACAATATATTTACAGTATTACTAAAATATTGAAAGCACTACAGTTTCCATTGTAGAGCCAGCAGCATCATCATCAACACTTTGTTCCCACTAACTCTGGCAGAGCATTTTCAGCTCCAGCACCAGTGAGGGTTCTGAATGGTGTTGGAGACTTCACTATCGACTGATTTTGCACCTTGAAGGTGAATATTGCATTATCAGCAAATCTGTCCAATTGTATCAGAAACATCAAAGCCTGCAGCAGCTATGGATCGCGCAAGTTGTCTATTCCCTTCAGTGATATGACACCAGTGTAAAGGGAAGTATGTGATGCCTGTACATACTGGCCTTGAGAAAGTGGAAGGAACCTGTCTGTGATGAAGCCAGGGTTCCAAGACTGGGGAAGTGAAGAGTGTGCAGGGCATGCTGTGAACAACACCAGACACACTTTACACTGTTTGGCCAACCTGGCAAATCCGTAGCATGTGTGTTGAACATCAAGGCTGACTTGCAAGAGATGGACCCACATGATCCCACAACAACAGAGCACATCAAAACTCAGCAATCCCATATCTTATCTGGAGTTATTGAGAATGTCAATCAACTGTTCCTTAAAGTTCTCAGTGGGAATGGATGTACCAAAGCTACAGTCAAGATGTTAGTTGCTTCTTGAGGAAGGTCTCCTTGGACAACAAATGCTGGCCCTGCCACTGTAGCCACATTGTCTAAGTTAATCAATGCTAAATAGTTTTATTCTCTCACCGTAAATCCTTATCCTTCCTTCAACGTTTATTGCAGGGGTCACCAAAGAGCAGAGATTAATGTTTCTCTGTCGAAATAATGCAGGTATTGCACAGCCAGCCTGATTTATCTGGTCATAATAAATGCTTTTCATAGCTCAATACCAAATTCCATTTTAAATAATGTGAGATTGAGAAATGTTGATGTTCATGGGGACCTTGGAAGGATTCCTTGGGCAATAAATACTGATCTTGCCATGTGGCCACCTGCCAATAAATTAATAAATACTAAATGTTCTAGGACTAGCTCCATTGGTCACCTGTACATCGAAATGTTAAATGAAATGTGTTCTTTGTGTCAACAATCAACACAATCTGAATATATGCTTAGGGCATCCCCCGAGTATCGCCGTGCTTCCAGCTCCAGCATAGCATGTCGACAACTTACTAACCCAACTAATCTGTACGTCTTTGGAGTGTGGAGGAAACCAGAGCACCTGGAGGAAACCCAGACAATTACAGGGAGAGCGTATAATCTCCATACAAACAGCGGCAGGAACTGAACCCTGATTGCATGTACTGTAAAGCGTTACGCTAATATGCCTTCCCTCATTGTATCTTTTTGTTCAGTATTTGTTTTCAGAGGTGCTCCTGAAGGTAAGCAGTGAATCATTTATTTTGTCCAAATAATGCAAAGTATTAAGCAGACAAACAGATTTAACTAATCTGTAACAGATGCTTCCAGAAATCTATTCAGAGTTCGATTATAAATGATGAGAGACTGGGAAATTTAGATTTTATTACAAAGAGATTCAAACACAAGCAACATTTTTCAGGCAATAGGTAGATGGCCCAGTAAAGAGGGGGCAATACTTGGGAAATAAGGCAGAGTAAGTGACTTGGGTGTCAGTGGGACAGTAGTTAGGGACTAGTGATTATACAGTAATTGTTTATTTTTAAATAGTTATGGGAAGTGATAGGAGTGGTCCACCAGCTGAAGTTCTAAATTGGAATGAGGCTCATCTGGATGACATTGGACAGTACAAACATGGAGTCGGAGAGGCTGTTTGCAGATAAAGGGATAATTGGCAAGTGGGAGAGTTTTAAACATGCAAAAGGGCAAGCTAGCAGAATTACAGAACCCTACTTTACCAGAGACATTTATATTCTCATCATAAACTAATAGCTGTGTCTGTCAGGTATAGGCAATTGGAATCCAGGGTATCCTTTGAGGAGTAAAGAGACATAGTGGTACACTTTATTTTATTTAGAGATACAGCGCGGACTAGGCCCTTCTGGCCCTTCGAGGCACACTGCCCAGCAACCCCCAACAACCCCAATTTAACCCTAACTCAATCATGGGACAATTTACAATGACCAATTAACCATATCGGTACATTTTTGGACTGTGGAAGAAAACCGGAGCACCCAGGGAAAACCCAAATATTCGACGGGAAGGATTCACAAAGATTCCTTACAGAGGATGCCAGATTGAACTCTGTATTACAATGTTATAATTTCCTGCTTCAGTGTAATAATACATTTAAGAAAGGAATCAAGCATGAGACAAGTTTGGCAGATATGGTAAAGGAGAATCCTAAGAATTTCCATAAATATAATCAGAGAAAAAAGGTAACTGGGAAAGCGTAGAGTACTATAAGGATCAATATTGTTATTTAAATATGCAGCCATAGGGGATTGGAGTGGTCTTAAATGGTATACTTCATCGATATTTACTGTGGAGAAGGTCATAGACACGAGGAAATTCAGGGAAGGGAATAATTGAAACATATCTGCATTGTAAAAGAGGAGGTGCACATGTGTCTGCTGGCCACTTTGATTTCTAGCATCTGGAGATTTGCTTTTGTTTGTGTCTGCTGGCCCTGAAATGCCCATTTACCCTCTCCCCTCTTTGAGTCCATGACAACACCTGCCTTGTAAGTGTATCTGTCCCTATAAAACAGCAGCCTCATTGCTTAAGCATACCTTGAAATCATGGAAAGATGGACATGCACTACCTCAAGGACCTGAGGTTCACATCTCTGCTCTTATTGTTACTCTGACACCTGGAAAATGTGGCCTCTCTGGTCTTTGACAATGATGGGTCATTTATTGACAGTGATGCCCAGGTCCAATGAAACGTTGTATTACTGGTTCCCTAACAAAGCTGTTGCACACAAAGTGAAACCTCAGAGAACCAGACCCTGCTGCCCATCTAGTCCATAGGACTAGGATTCCCACCTAAGCAAGTCACATATCATTCGTAACATTTCCTATCCTTCTACCTGTTTTAAGTACCTAAGTTCATGTACCTGCCTCAACCACTTCCTCTGCCAGCTCATTCCAAAAACCTACGTGAAAAGTTGCCCTTCAGATTCCTAGTAAATAAAGTCATAGAGAAATACAGCACAGAAACAAGCCCTTTGGCCCATCTAGTCCACAATGAACCATTTTAATCTCCTACTCCCATCGACCTGCACCTGGATCACCACATCCCTAAATCTCCAAATCTCCACATCCCTACCGTTTATGTACCTATCCAAACTTCTCTTAAATGCTGAAATCAAAATCACATCCACCACTTGCACTGGCAAATCATTCCACACAAATCATTACAACTTTCCTGCAGGTAAGTGACCAAAACTGCTCATAATTCTCCAAATTACTACTACTACCCCTCAACCATCAGGCACTTGAACAAAAGTGGATAACCATAGACATTCTATTTCTGGTGTTCCTACAACCAATGGTCTCAGTTTAAGGACTCCTTATCTTGATATTTCATGCTCTTGTTATTTATTTATATTTGGATTTGCACAGTTTGTTGTTCATTGATCTTGTTTACAGTTAATGTTCTATCGATTTGCTAAGTTTGCTCGCAGGAAAAAGAATCTCAGGGTTGTATCTGGTGACATGTATGTACTCTGATAATACATTTGAGCTTTGAAATTAGGCTTCACCAATATCTTATACAACTTCAACATATCTTCTGTACTCAATACTCTAATCTATGAAGGCCAATGTGCCAAAAGCTTTCTTTATGACCCTATCTACCTGTGATGTCATTTGCAATGAATTATGGACCAGTATTCCTAGATCCCTTTGTTCTACCCTCCTTGTGCAAGACCTACTCTGGTTGTTCCTAATGATAAGCAATACTTGGCACTTGTCTGCATTAAATTCTACATGCCATTTTTTAGCCCATTTTCCAGCTGGTCTAGATACCCCTGCAAGTTCTGATAGTCTTCCTCACTGTCCACTACACCTCCAATCTTGGTGTCATCCACAAATTTACTGATCCAGTAAGCAGTTAGATTATGAGGACACTCAGTCCTCATTTATTGTCATTTAGAAATGCATGCATTAAAAAAATGATACAATGTTCTTCCAGAAAGATATCACAGAAACACAGGACAAACCAAGACTAAAACTGACAAAACCACATAATTATAACATATAGTTACAACAGTGCAAAGCAATACTGTAATTTGATAAAGAGCAGACCATGGGCACAGTAAAAAAAAGTCTCAAAGTCCCGATAGCTTCATCATCTCACGCAGACGGTAGAAGGGAGACACTCTCTCTGCCATGAACCCCCAAGCGCCGCAAACTTGCCGATGCATTGGAAAGACCCGACCGCAGCCGACTCTGAGTCCGTCCGAAAACTTTGAGCCTCTGAGCAGCCCTCCAACACCAAGCACCATCCACTGCCGAGCGCTTCGACCCCGCCCCGGCCGCCAGGCAACAAGCAAAGCCGAGGACTCAGGGCCTTCCCCTCTGGAGATTCTGGGTCACACAGTAGCAGCAGTAGCGAAGCAGGCATTTCAGAAGTTTCACCAATGTTCCTCCGTGCTCTCACGTCCGTCTCCATCAAATCAGGATTGTGCACGGCACCCTACTTGACAAGTAACAGACATCACCACCGGAGTGGCCGCTGCAAGCTGCGTTGCGCCGCCATCTTCTCCTCCTTACATAGATGACAAACAACAAAGGACCCAGCACTGATCCCTGTGACATTCCACTAGTCACAGGCCTCTAATCAGAGTGGCAACCATCTACTACCAGTCTCTGGCTTTTCCCACATAGCCAATATCTAATCCAATTTACTACCTCATCCTGAATACCAAGCGACTGAACCTTCCACACCAAACTCCTGTACTGGACCTTCTCAAGTGCTTTGCTAAACTTCATGTAGACAACATCCACTGCTTTGCTTTCCCGGTAACTTCCTCAAAAAACTAGATGATTGGTTAAACATAGCCTATTATGCACAAAGTCATACTAACTATCCCAAATCAGTCTATGTCTATCCAAATGCTCATATCTTGTCCCTCAAAATACCTTCCAATAACTTTCTCACTACTGATGTCAGGCTCACTGACCTATAATTTCCTGGTTTATTTTTATAGCCTTTCTTAAGCAGCAGAACAATATTAGCTATCCTCCAATCCTCCGGTACCTCACCTGTTGCTAAGGATGATTTAAATATCTCTGCTAAGGCCCCTGCAATTTCTGCACTTGTCTCCTACAGTGTCTGAGGGAGCACCTTGTCAGGCCCTGGGGATTTATCCACCCTAATTTGCCTTAGGACAGCAAACACCTCCTCCTCTGTAATCCTTATAGAGTCCATTGCCTTTCTGCTGCTTTGCCTCCTTCTGTAAACTCTGTGTCCAACTCCAGAGCGAATAGAGATGCAAAAACTCCATTTAAGATCTCAGTTTTGTCCCCTGAGATCCTTTTACTTTTAAGATATCTCTAGAATCTGTTGGGATTCTGCTTCACCTTGTCTGCTAGGGCAACCTCATGCCTCCTTTTTGCCCTCCTGATTTCTTTAAGTGTTCTCTTGCATTTCTTATACTCCATAAGCACCACATTTGTTCCTACCTGCTATGTACCTCTTTTTTTCTTAACCAGGGCCTCATTATCTCTTGAAATCCAAGGATCGCTGAAGCTATTACCTTTAAATTTTTATCTGACAAGCACATACAAACTTTGTACTCTCAAAATTTCACTTTTCAAGGCCTCACACTTACCAAGTACACTTTTGCCAGAAAACAGCCTGTGCCAACCCACACTTGCCAGATCCTTTCTGACACCATCAAAATTGGCCTTTCTCCGATTTAGAATATTAACCTGTGGACCAGGCCTATCTTTTTCCATATTTACCTTGAAACAAATGGTATTATGATCACTAGATGCAAAGTGTCCCTCTACACAAACTTCTGCCCCGTCTCATTTCCTAAAAGCAGATCAAGTATCACACACTCTTTCATTACGAATTTAATGTACTGATTAGGGAAACTTTCCTGAACACATTTGACAAACTCTATCCCATCTAGTCATTTTACAGTATGGGAATCCCAATCAACATGTGGAAAGTTAAAATCACCTACTCTAACAGCCTTATTTTTCTTGCAACAGTCTGCGATTTCTCTGCACATTTGTTCCTCTGTTGGGTGGTCTATAATATAGCCGCATTAACATGGTCATACTTTTCTTATTCTTCAATTCCACCCACAAAGCCTCTGACTTGTAATGCCACCCCTCCACCTTTAACCCCTTAATGTCACATCTAAAACAACAGAACCCTGGAATATTGAGCTGCCAGTCCTGCCGTTCCTGCAACCAAGTCTCACTAATGACTACAATATCCTAATCCCATGTGTGGATCCAGGCTCATCTGCCTTTCCTACAGTACAAATTGCATTGAAATATACACTGCTTAAGACATTAGTCACACCATGCCCTTCCTTTTGATCCATTACTTTGTTCGAGGTCTTAACAACATGTCTCCACAGCCTCTCCACACTGCTTCCCATCCCTCTGCAACTCTAGTCTAAACAACCTCCTCCCCCAACTCCATGTAACACTAGCAAACCTTCGCACTAGAATATTAGCTTCCCCCCCCCAACCCAATTCAGTTGCAAACCGTCCCCTTTCTACAGGTCCTAACATCCCTGGAAGAGAGCCCAATGATCAAAAAATCTTGTGCTATCCGTCCTACACCAACTCCTTACCACATGTTAAACTGATCTTCCCATTTCTGGCCTCACTAGCACACGGCATAGGTAGCAATTCTGAGACAACAACTCTGGAGATCCTGTCCTTTAACTTGGCACCTAACTCCCAGAATTCACTTTGCAGACCCTTGTCTCTTCTCCTACACATGTGATTGGTACCCACATGGACCACGGCCTCTGGCAGATCACCCTCCCACTTAAGAATGCTGAGAACTCGATCCAAGATGTCTCAGACCCTGGCACTTGAGAGACAATATATCATCTGTAAATCTTGTTCTTATCCATGGAATCTCCTTTCTGTTCTCGTAACAATTCCCCTATCACCACAGCGTGCCTCTTCTCCCCGCTTCCCTTCTGAATAACAAAAACAGACTCAGAACCAGAGACCTGACCGCTGTGACTTTCCATGGCTAGGTCATCCCCCACAACAGTATCCAAAATACCTGTTGTTGAGGAGGATGGTCACTGGCTGTTTAACCCCTTTCCCATCCCTGACTGTCACCAAGTTTCCTGTGTAACTACATCTGTATCAGCCCTGTGAATGATCCGGAGTTCATACAGCTCCAGCTCCTTACCACTTATTGCAATTGTAGTCATCAGGGGCCACGGGAGGTCTTCCTGCCTTCCCATATCCCACAAGAGGAGCATTCAACTGTCCGGCCCAGCATCTCTACTGTTCTAACTGTACTAACGTGAAGAATCTCTGCCATCACCCTTAAACTTATGGCTTCTAGTTCTTGATTCACCAACTCTGGGAGAAGAAGAATATGTGCCTGCACCCTGTCCATGTCTTTCGAGATTCCATACGCCTCTCTAAGATCACCCCTCATTCTCCTACCTTTCAATGGAAAAAGTGTCAACCTCTCAACCTTTCTCTATATCACTGTCCATCAAGTCCTGGGAAGCTGCTCATAACTCTCCTCTGCACTTCAGGCAACATTCCTATAGCAGGACAACCAGAACTGAACACAACAGTCCAAACGCAGCCTCAGCATGATATTACACATGCAAGTATTACACTGCTGACCAGACTTAACTGGTCACATAAACATACTTTCCACAGCTCAATGCTGAATTCCTTTTTAAAATAGAGACAAGTTGGGAAATCTTGTTGTTCAAAGGGACTTCCTTGGACAACAAGGAACCATAGCCACAAGCTCATAAATTAATAACTAGTACATCCTTATATTCACTTAGTCTCTACTCCCATCTTTTTTCAGGATTTAATGAAGGTGGCCCCAGTGGAAGTAAGCAGTGTTTTTTTTTTCCTTTGTACAAATGAGTGAACAGATCTAACTGATGCTTCTAGTGCAAAGTAATAAGTTTGTTTTTAAAGAATGAGAGATTGGAAATGTTACCTCTGTTTCAGAAGGTTACAAACACTATTTCTCAACTGATATGGAGGTAGCGCAACACAGAGGGGCAACATGACCTATTGTTGTGAAAGGAGTCAGGGCAAGTGACTGAAGTGTCAGTCAGCATCAACCCACCCAATATCCCCATCTATGTTATCACATCCACCCTGCAGTGTGGTGCACATTCACTTCTCCAACAGGATGATAGAAATGCCATCTACTCCACTACCATAAGAGATCTATGACCATGAGCACTTGTATTGCCACTTTATGGATGGCTGGAGCAAGTGCAGGCAATGAAAATTATTCCACATGACTAGTTGATGATTTACAACAATATGGCAGGCCAGAGGGGTCTGTTTCTGTGTTGTATTGACTCTGTAATTCTATGAAAATGCTCTTCAGTATATGTCTTAACATTCTATCACTTATCATGCCTTGAGGGGCCATTCCCAACCAACTATTTGATACCAGCTTACAGACAAGTACCTGTTGTCCCTCAACTGTTAATATTGGATCATTGAGAAACTTCATAACAGTAGCCCCTCTATTTAAAACCAACTTACGCATAAATTCCACATAAAGCAAGCAGCCAAGTGTAGTGTCTTGTGAAATTCCACTGAATAAATATCTCCAATCACAAAAACATCCATTAACCCACATTCACTTGGACTCTATTGGCCTCATCAGATTAACAAAGATACATTTTTGGTTGAAGTCACCTTTTTACATGACTGGGTGCTCTAAGGTAGGACACTTGATGATGTCTATTGGGGTATTGCTTTTGGTGTTGATGGGAGTGTCCTGTTAACCCCAAAACTCTATCCTGTTCTATTCTTTCCAGCCAAGATAAAAACTAAGACTAACAGGTAGAAAATTCACTGTGCCAAATGGATGGACTTCAATTTGGAAATGCACAATCTGTATCTGAAGCTTGCAGTCAATGGCTTCAGATTTGGTTTTATGCATTGAGAGTTGATGGAATGATTTTACAGTCTGTGTATTCACATGAACTTCTCAACTTCAGTAACAGGAAAATGATGAAATGTTTTCTGGGAAGATGAATTCCAGAGATATCTATACAGAAATAAAATCTTAGAACACTACAGCACAGAAATTGGTTCATCTGGTCAGTGCAAACCTCTTATTCTGCCCAGTCCCATCAACCCTTCCCTGGACCATGGCCATCCAATCAATATACTTACCTAAATTTCTCTTTAATATTAAAATCATACACTGTCAGCTCATTCCACACTCTCACCACTCTGAGTGAAGAAGTTCCCCCTCATGTATCTCAAATATTTCACTTTTTAACCTTGATCCATACATCTCCCATTCTTGTACAGTCAAATTTCTCTTAAATATTGAAATGAAACCCACATCCACCACTTCCACTGGCAAGTCATTCCACACTCGCACTACCAAGTGAAGACATCCCCTAATGTTGCCCTTAAATATTTCACCTTTCACACTTAACCTATGACCTCTAGTTCCAATCTCACCCAATCTCAGTGGAAAAATCCAATCCAGTTTACCATTATCATCCAGATCATTGATATAGATGACAAACAACAATAGACCCAGCAACAATCCCAGCAGCACATCACTAGTCACAGGCCTCCAGTCAAAGGGGAACCATCTACTACCACTTTGACTTCTCCTATGAAGCCATTGTCAAATCCAATGTACTACCTCATCCTTAATGACAAGTGGCTGAACCTCTTGACCAAATTCCCATGGAGGACCTTGTCAAAGGCCTCGCTGAAGTCCATGTAGGCAACATCTGCTGCCTTTCCTTCATCAACTTTCCCGGTAACATCCTCAAAAATCGCTAAAAGATTGGTTAGACATGACCTACCATGCACAAAGCCATGTCAACTATCCCTAACCAGATCTGTTAGAATACCTTTCAATAATTTACCCACTACTGATGACAGGTTCACGAGTCTATAATTTCCTAACACAATTTCAGAGCCTTTCTTAAACAACAGAACAACATTAGCTATGCTCCAGACCTCCGGCACTTGGTAAGGATATTTTAAATACCTCTGCTAGGGCCCCTGCAATTTCTGCACTAGTGTCCCACAAGTGGATGCCTTTCATGCCCTGAGAACTTATCCACCCTAATTTGCCTCAAGACAAAAAACACCTCCTCCTTTGCAGTCCAAATAAAGTCCATGACCTCACTGCCAATTTGTCTTAGTTCAATAGACTGTCTGTTTCCTAGGTAAATGCAGTTGCAAAAATCAATTTCAGATCTCCACCATCTCTTTCAGCTTTATCCATTAAGGGCCATGCTGACATTCAAGTGAGCCAATTTTGTCCCTTGCTATCCTTTTGCTTTTAATATTGTGTGGGACGTAGCCAAGTAGTTAAGGCATTCGTCTAGTGATCTCAAGGTCGCTAGTTCGAGCCTCAGCTGTGGCGGCGTGTTTGTGCCCTTGAGCAAGGCACTTAATCACACATTGCTCTAGTCTGTGCGAGGAGTGGCGCCCCACACAGACTTCCAATCTGCGCCTTGTAAGGCAAGAAAATGCCCGACACAGGCCTCTCATGGTCTGAGTCGACATTCCCTCCCCTTTAATATTCTGCAACTGTGGAAGCTCATGGGATTCTCCTTCACCGTGTCTCCTTTTGTCTCATGCCTTCTTTTAGCCCTCCTGATTTCCTCTTTAGAGTTCTCTGGCATTTCTTCAACTGCTCAAGCATCTCACTTGTTTCTTGCTGCCTATACTTGCTATGAACCTCCTTATTCCTAACCAGGATCTCAGTATCACTCAAAAACCAAGGTTCACTGAACCAGTTAGCTTTGCCTATTACACTGACAGGAACATACAAACTCTGTACTCGCAAAATTTGATGTTTCAAGGCCTTCCACATACCAAGCATGCCTTTGCCTGAAAACAACTATTCCCAAAACCACATTTGCCAGTTCTTTTCTGATGCCATCAGAATTGGCCTTTCTCCACTTTAGAATCTCAACCCAAGGAACAGACCTATCCTTCTCCATAATGGAATAATGATCACTAGATCCAAAGTATTCCCTTAACACTGTTCTCTCAACTGTCCTGTCTCATTCCCCAATAGGAGATCCTGTATCACACACTCTCTATTGGGATTTCTATATATTGATTAAGGAAGCTATTCTGAACATATTTCACAAACTCTATCTCATCCAGCCTTTTAACAGTGTGGGAGTCCTCTTCAACGTGTGGAAAGTTAAAACCATCTTTTATCACAACCTGTCTGCTATCTCTCCATACTTTTTCTCCTCTAAATCCAGCTGACTATTGGGTTCTCTGTAATATAATTCCCCTCTGTAGACGAGCCCTGCAGTTTGTCCTGTCTGAGCACTGCCATGACTAAATGAACTTATTGCTCTTGAGGTCATAGTTGTGAACTTGAAACATGAATGAACAATAGATCCAATAATATTGGTCCTCAAGGCATTGCTGGTTGCACCTCAAATTTACCCTTTCCTCTCAGGTTTAGAATTGGAGCATTCAGACTGTCAGTCACTGATGAGTGGCATTTCCAAGTGAAAGCAGTATGAACCTCAGACAGACTTTTCAAATATTAAAGCTTTTATGCAAATAATCTTAACCTTTTTGAGGTTACTTCAGTAACTGTGAAATGCTCAAAAATTGACTCTACAATAATAACCAAATAATCACTGGTATCAGATAATTGAAATATCATAATTACCATGTAAATGAAGTAAATTCTACCCCTGATATTTCACTCCACAAGTAAAAAAGCAGCAGTACATTTTACCATGACTTGTGAATCATTCCATGAAAGTCAATAGGATGAATTTTTGAGGCAGATATAACTGATACACTGTTCAGCTAACAATGCTGTGCCAGATGAATTAGCATAATGACACTTAATCCCTTATAACTGCACATCATCCAACCAGAAATGAATGCAATATCCAGGTGCAGCATAAACATTGACTTGTGTGGACGCTTTTTCAGGAAGCAATGAACTTTGACCCCAAGATCTCGCTTTGTGCTTTACATTTTACCTCCCAGAATGCAATAACTCACACTTGGACATTTGCAATAACTCCACCCATTGCTGCAATTGATCTGAATCCCACTATATTCTTTAGCAATTTTCTAAATTATCCACAACACCACCAATCTATGTCATCTGCAAATTTGCAAACCCACACATTCAAGTCATTAAGTGCATCACAAACAGCAGTGGTCCAAGTGTGGATACTGCAAACCAATAATAGTTATGGATATCCAATCAGAATAAGATTAACCACTACCTTCTGTCCTATTTGTGCAAGCTAATCTAAATGGCACCGTGGACCTCAGCACGTTAATCTTTAGCATAAGCCTACCATGTGTCCATCCAAAACTTCCATTTACATCTTCACCAGTAATTGATGGAGTTGAATTGATTGAATTTCTCTCTTTGTTCCAGGATCAACATCGTCTCCAACTACAACATCAGGTACTGTATAAAGTCCATCAAAAATTATAGGAATGTGAACACATTTAATAATCACAAAATCTGCCAAACCAACCCATTCTTGTGCTTTTGGCACGGCAGTATCAAAAAGGTTTGTGCAATTTCCTCAATACTTCACCCAATCTTTCACATCGCAGTGGAGACTGGTGACTACTTCTGTGCAGCATATGTCAATGTTATAAATAACCCTTGTTATTTATTATTTATATAAATGATTTGGGTGTGAATACAGACAGCTTATTAGAGAAATATGCACCAAAATTGTAGTGAGCTAGGTAGAAACTTGAAAGACACAGAGACTTTGGGCCAAAGGACTGTATCTATACTAATGCTCAGTAGTAACTAGAAGATGCTACACCACTCAACAAGATTGGGAGAATCTCACGGTACTGCAATCCTGATTCTGCATGAAATGGGAAAACCCTTAAAATACAACTTTAGTACATAGAAGTAGGAGGAAGTCAATTGGCCTTCAAGCCCACTCCATTATTCAATCCTCAAGAAGGCTAATCTCAAACCTCAAATCCATTGTCCATCAATCTCTGAAATCCACTTGGATCACAAATATCCTCACTTGATATTCCATACTCCTTGTAAACAACACCAACATTCCGGTGTTATTATAAACTAATATTTGAAACATTCCTCTCTCAGTACTCATTTATCACTTGTTTTAACCTATTCAATGTCAATCACAGTCAGTATAAGAATAATCCATGCAAGATATTGATTCTCCCAAGGGATGATCAATGAATTCTCCAATTTCTGGTAAAATTCTCCTTCCTTCCTCTTTCATCCTGATCTCCCGTGTTCTTCCTGCTCTCACACCAGCCCCATCACCATACATATTTCTCATCCTCCATCTTGATTATCAATCAAACACTTACTGTTTAGATTCCACTCTTCCCATCTTGATTCCATGCCCCATCTTTTTCTCCGATGAGATTCCACCATCTTCTGTCCTTTGCCACTTCCACCAATTGTCTCCAGCTTCTGGCACTATCCCTACTCTGTCATCCCACATCTGCCCATCACCAATCCTCAGCTGGATCCATATATCACCAGCCAGCTTGTGCTCCATTTCACTCCTTTTTTATTGTAAAGCGAAGTAAATGTATTCTCAAAGAACAAAAATGTCACCATATACAACCCTCAATTTAGTTTTCTTGCAGGCATACTCAACAAATCCAATAACCTTAATAGAATCAATGAAAGACCACTCCAAATGTGCAGACAACCAGTGTACAAAAGAGAACAAACTGTGCAAATAGAAGGGAAAAAAGAGGAAAATAATAATCATAATTACCAGCTTGAGGTGAGAAAAAAATGTAATAGTAATGTTAATAAACAGCACAATCAAGAGGCAGACGTCATTCACCAAAATCTTGCCTTAAAATACAAACACATAAAAGACATCCAAGCCTGATCCTGTTTTAGAGCCAGAGGTCTGCAATTTGTATTATGACTGATCCATTATTACAAATAGGACAATCTATAATAACCATTCGGATATAATATTACAGGATAAATGAGTAAGATCAAGCTACTTAATAGATATAGCCATTCCAAACACACAAAACATACAGAAATCAGTAAGTGAAAAACACCAGAGATAGGTGGAATTAAAAGAGGAAATTGAAAGATTATTGAGCATGAACAGAGTATACGTTGTCCCAAGTGTAATATCTACAACTGGTATCATCCCAAAGTCACTACAAAATAGCATTAAACAATTAAGCCTACGCGGCAATATCTATGTAAACCTTCAGAAAGCCACAATACTAAATACCACTGAAAGTTGTCAGCAATTGAGTATCTGTTCCAGAATGAGTGCACTCAGGTTTTACCAGCTTCAACAGAGAAAAAGCAACAAAGTATAATAATGATAATCATAATAATGATAATGGATCTTTCAGTCCAGTTGAAAAATCAAACCAAAATGTTGGGTGTCCACTTCCGTCCAGAGATGGACTGCATTCTTCCAGCCTAGTGTCTGTGATGTTACCGATGATCCTGTCAGGTCATCTCAAATAAACTTGCACACTCAAACAAAACTCTCTCACACACTTACCTCAGTTTCTCCTCACACTGATAATTCTCCTGGAATAAAAGCAGAAAATTCTGGAGTGAATCAACAGTTAACGCCGACTTGTAGAATGAGATTGGGCGTCCATTTGCAGGTGTAACTGGAAAAATGAGGAAGGAAGTTAGTTCAATGAAGGCAGAAATGAAATAAATAGACAAGGGGAATCTTCTCTCTCACTGTCAGTGACCTAATTTCAATCTAATGCCACTTTCCATACAATCTTGTTGATCTTGAAATATTGCCAAGAATACAAATCTGGTAGAGGAAAAGGTAAGGAGATTAGTAATCTTTTCTGAATAAGACAAACTTCTCTGGGATGGGACAACTTCTCAACTTGTATGAGCAATATGCCTACCCACATTCCCATCTCATACATTCCAACAAAAACTGAAACCTACTATAAAAGATGAGCAATTTACTCTATGAAATCAAAGATCTTTTCATCAGAAAATATAAAATTCACGGATAAATGTCACAAGACAATGAGTTGACAATGTCTCTGTGCACTGAGATGATAGTGGAATGATTTCCTAGTCTGTCTATTGACACCATCTACTATGTTCCTTCCAGCACCATCATTGATCACAACTTCAACAACAGGTAAGGGATGAACAACCCGCTATCCATAAACCTGGGGAAAAAGAGTTTTCAAGAACATATACTTCTCGCTCTTGAACTAGCTGGGTAAAAAATTGGATCCCACATGAAAAACAGAAATTTGCAAGAAGCCCACAGTGATTAAACAGGTGCAGACTGCATCGCATATTCATCCTTACTCCTCAGTAGCAGAAGTGGCCTTCCCTGATGAGAGGTATTTCTCGAGAATGATTAAAGAATTTTGAGACTTTGCTCATAATTATTAGACAACATATTACCCTGATTTAAAATTTTTGAATTTCATTAAGTTCATCATCTATGAAAGGAGATACTAAATGTAAATTAGATAAAATTATGGATATGAAAAAAAATTGTGTTTTGCATGGTTACTGACTCACGTTGAATCATGTCTCTGGTGCTATCTGTGAGGAATTTCATTATGTTCTCCCGGTGACCACCGGGGAAACTCCTTGATGTCACCACAGCTTTCCAGATTCCAAAAACATTCACGTTGATAAGAGTAATTCTACATAAACTTGATGTCAGTGTATTTGTGAGTGGCAGAATCTGAACGGAGTTGGTAGGATTATGAAAAGAACAAAATGTATAATTGTGTAAATGTGTTCTTAATGGCAGGGATGCTCTTGGTTGGTAGAAGAGTTAGTTTCTGTGCTATGTAACTCCATGACTCATAAACCCATCAATGAGGGAACCATGAAATTCAAACTTAAACATTCTCTACTTTCACATGAACAAAGTCATTCTCTTTCACTTGTAAATTATGTATCTCTACTTGTTATATGATGACAGTTATATGATTACTTGAATGATGACAGTATCTTGAGACTTTGCTCATAAATATTAGACTACATATTACTCTGATTTTAAATTTTTGATTTTCTGCAAGTTCATCAACTATGAAAGGAGATACTAAATGTAAATCAGATAAAATTAGGGATATGAAAAATTGGTGATTTGCACAGTGACTCACGTTGAATCATGTCTCTGGTGCTATCTGTGAGGAATTTCATATGTGCTCCCGGTGACCACCGGGGAAACTCCTTTATCTTCCCACTGCTTTCCATGTTCCAAAAACATGCAAGTTGATAGAGTGAATGGCCATACTGTATACTTGATGTCAGTATACTGGTGAAATTCTACTTTCTATCCTGACAGGGCCAGTTGTAGCCTTCCCTTCATCGACAATTACTTCAACTACAACAAGAGGTATGGGATCAGCTGTAATGCAACAGGGTGATAGCTGTGATGGAAATGGACGACAACAGTAATGATACACTCCTGACCCACTGCAGAGCTTGTCCTGGATTCACGTTTCATCCCTTCAGTTCAGCTCGCACTCCACCCACTCCAGAGAGAGCACTGGAAGCTGTTGATCCATTACTTACACTGACTTTTCCCACATGTTTCTTCAACTTCAATTTCATTCTCCTGTTCAACAACGATGGAAATACTCAGTATCCTGCTCAACTAAACTGACAAATTTGTAAAGAGATTGCAGGTGTTGCAAGAAACATAAGATTGCTCTAGTAGGTGATTTTAACTTTCAACATATTGACTGGGACTCCAATACTGTAAAAGGACTAGATGGGATAAAGTTTGTCAAATATGCTCAGGAAAGTTTCCTTCATCAGTATGTACAAATCCCAATGAAGAGCATGTGCTATTGGATCTGCCATTTGCAAATGAGATAGGGCCAGTGATAAAAGTTTGTGTAGGGGAACACTTGCATCCAGTGATCACAATTCCATTCGTTTCAAAGTAAATATGCAAAAAGATAAATCTGGTCCATGGGTGGAGATTCTAAACTGGAAAAAAGCCAATTTTGATGGTATCAGAATTGATTTAGCAAATGTGGATTGGCACAAGTTGTTTTCAGGCAAAGGTATATTTAGGAAGTGGAAGGACTTCATAAATGAAATTATGAGAGTACACAGCCTCTATATGGCTGTCAGAATAAAAGGTAACGATAACAAGTGTAGGAAACCTTGGTTTTGAAGCCGTGGTTAAGAAAAACAAAGGAGGTACATAGCAGGTATAGGCGGGTAGCAAAAAATGAGGTGTTTATGGAGTAGAGAAATGCAAGAGAACACTTGCAAAATGCAAAAAGAAATCAGGAGGGCAAAAAGAAAGCATGCGGTTGCCCTATCAGACAAGATGAAGGAAAATCCTTAATTCATGTGTGGAGCCAAAACAGATGGAAGAGATCCTAAATGATATCTTTGCATCTGTATTTACTCAAGAGATGAACACAGAGTCTACAGAAGTGAGGCAAAGTGGCATCAATTTCATAGACTCTACAAAGATTACAGAGGAGGAGGTGATTGATGTCCTGAGGCAAATTAAGGTGTATACATCCCCAGAGCCTGACAAGGTGTTCCCTTGGAACCTGCAGGAGTCTAGTACAGAGATTGTCAGGGCCCCAGCAAAGATATTAGTGACAGGTGAGTTACCAGAGGATAGCCATATTTGTTCCACTACATAAGAAAAGAACTCAACATAAACCAGGAAATTATAGGCACATGAGCCTGATGTCAGTAGTGGGAAAGTTACAGGAAGGTATTCTAAGGGACCAGATATTTAAGTATTTGAATAGACGTGACTGATTAAGGATAGTCAGCATGGCTTTGTGCATGGTAGGTCACGTCTAACCAATCTTATGGAGTTTCTCAAGGAAGTTACCATGAAAGTTGATGAAGGCAAAGCAGTTGATGTTATCTACGTGGACTTTAGCAAGGCATTTGACAAGGTCCCGCATGAGGGATTGGTCAAGAAGGTTCAGTCACTTGGCATTCAAGACGAGGCAGTAAATTGGCTTTGTGCGAGAAGCCAGAGAGTGGTAGGAGCTAGTTGTGTCTCTGATTGGAGGCCTGTGACTAGTGGGGTGCTGCAGAGATCAGTGCTGGGTCTAATGCAGTTTCTCATTTATATCAAAAATCTGGATGATAATGTGGTTAACTGGATCAGCAGATTTTTTTGTTAGATTATGAGGGCATGCAGTCCTCTTTTATTGTCATTTAGTAATGCATGCATTAACAAATGATACACCGGTCATTGAAAGTGGGCATGCAGGTACAGCAGGCGGCGAAAAAGGCGAATGGTATGCTGGCATTCACAGCAAGAGGATTCGAGTACAGGAGCAGGGAGGTACTACTGCAGTTGTACAAGGCCTTGGTGAGACCACACCTGGAGTATTGTGTGCAGTTTTGGTCCCCTAAACTGAGGAACGACATCCTTGCCATAGAGGGAGTACAAAGAAGGTTCACCAGATTGATTCCTGGGATGGCAGGACTTTCATATGATGAAAGACTGGATCGACTAGGCTTATCCTCATTGGAATTTAGAAGATTGAAGGGGGATCTTATTGAAACGTATAAAATCCTAAAGGGATTGGACAGGCTAGATGCAGGAAGATTGTTCCCGATGTTGGGGAAGTCCAGAACGAGGGGTCAAAGTTTGAGGATAAAGGGGAAGCCTTTTAGGACTGAGATTACGAAAAACTTCTTCACACAGAGAGTGGTGAATCTGTGGAATTCTCTGCCACATGAAACAGCTGAGGCCAGTTCATTGGCTATATTTAAGAGGGAGTTAGATATGGCCCTTGTGGCTAAAGGGATCAGGGGGTATGGAGGGAAGGCTGGTACAGGGTTCTGAGTTGGATGATCAGCCATGATCATACTGAATGGTGGTGCAGGCTCAAAGGGCCGAATGGCCTACTCCTGCTCCTATTCTCTATGTTTCTATGATGCCAAGATTGTGGAAGTAGTGGACAGCAAGGAAAGCTATCATGGCTTGCAGTAGATCTAGATCAGCTGGCAAAATGGGCTGAAAAATGGCAGATGGAATTTAATGCAGACAAGTGTGAGGTGTTGGACTACTGCAGGACCAACTGTCTCTTACACAGTGAACAGCAGGGCAATGAAGAGGGTGGTAGAACAAAGGGAGCTGGAAATACAGGCCCATCATTCATTAAAAGTGGCATCACAGGTTGTTAAAGTTTTTGGCACATTGGCCTTCAGAATTCAAAGTGTTCAGTACAGGAAATGGGATGCTGTATAAGATATTGTTGAGGCCTAATTTAGAATATTGTGTGAAGTTATGTTACAGGAAAGATGTAAATAAGATTGAAAGAGTACAGAGAAAATTTACAAGGATGTTGTTGGGACTGGAAGACCTGAGATATAAGGAAAGATTAAATAGGTTTTCTTGGAATGTAGAAAATTGAGGGAGGTTTGATAGAGGTATACAAAATTATGAGGGATATAGATAGGGTAAATACAAGCAGGTTTTTCCACTGAAGTTTGATGGGACTACAAGAAGAAGTTATGGGTTAAGGATGAAAGGTGAAAAATTTAAGGGAAGCATTCTTCACTCAGTGTCACGAAAGTGTAGAATGGGCTGCCAGCACAAGTGATGCATGCAAGTTCAGTTTCAATGTTTAAGGTGTTTGGACAGCTACGTGGATGGTAGGGGTATGGAGGGCTATGGTCCCAGTGCAGGTCGATAAGAGCAGGCAGCTTAAATGTTTCTGCATGGACCAGATGGGCCGAAAGAGCTGTTTCTGTGCTGTACTTCTCTATGACTATGATGCTAAGTTTACAAAAAATTACCGATAATTTTGAGTGAACTTCACATGTTACTGTGTGTTCCAATCCAGACTTGATGTGCCTTTGCTTATGGTTTCCACTCGGTCTTTTCCAGGGTCAACATCAACTGGAACTTCAACAACAGGTATAAACTCTTTCTCATGTGCAGATCAAAGTTCAAAGTTAAAAGTAAATTTTTTATTAAAGTATATCTAGTATATGTTTCCATATATGACACCAAGCTAAATTTTCTTGTAGGTATTTCAGGAAAAATAAAGAAATACAATATAATTTAAAAAAATATGAACAAAGAATGACAAACTAAAATGCAAAGGAAGGCAAACTACAAATCAAAAAATAGCACTGAGAACAAGTTGTAAAACTCTCCTTGAAAGAGAATCAGTCAGTCATAAAATCAGTTTGAAATTCTGTAAGCATCTCCACCAACCATGTTACCTATCATATTCCCTTTCACACCCAAACAGTTACTGTGTATTTTAACATATCCTCAGTGTGGTGACCATACAGGCCGAGAAGGTTACAAGGGAAAAGGCATTCTGCGATCAGTCACGCAGTGATGATATTGTACACTCCACACTGACATAAACTTCAACAACAGATACAAAATGAGTTTTTTGTTCAAGATCTCTGCGAACCTCCTGCTGAACATGGATGGAGTTGCTCAGTATCCTCCTCAACTAAGCCGATAATTTGGTTTCCAGCCACAACACCAACAACATCCTGGATCCCTTTGACAACCACATCAGTAACACATATTGAAGCATTTTGCATGAACCACAAAAGTTACTGCATGTGTCAATCCAATCACTCATTAATATCTTCACCAGACATTGATGGAATTGAATTAATTGAATTTACTGTCTCGTCGCTCTTTGATCCAGGATTGACAACAACTCCAACTACAACATCAGGTATAAACTGTCAAAATTACAGGAATGTGGTCACATTTAATAATCACAAAATCTACCATACTAATGTATTTTTGTGCTTTTGGACATCATGACTGGCAGGGCAATGTCAAGAATGCAAAACCCACAAAACATTGGAGGAGCTCAGCAGGTCAGGGGCACAAGACCACAAGAAGACTTTGGAGCATAACTAGGCCCTCCAGTCCATCAAAGTCTGCTTTGCCATTCCATCATGGCTGATCCTGGATCACACTCAACCCCAAGCACCTGCCTTCTCGCCATATTCTTTGGTGCCCTGACCGATGAGGAAACAATCAAAATCCACTTTAAATATACCCATGGACTTGGCCTCCACCACAGTCTATGGCAGAGTAGTTCACAGATTAACTACTCTCTGGCTAAAAAAAAATCATCCCTACCTCCTTTCTAAAAGGTCACCCTTCAATTTTGAGGCTGTGCCCTCTAGTTCTGGATACCCCCATCATAGGAAATATCCTCCCCATATTCATTCGATCTAGTCCTTTCAATATTCCATAGGTTTCAATAAGATCCCCCCCACCATTCATCTAAATCTCAGTGAGTACAGGCCCAAAGCTGCCAAACGCTCCTGATATGTTAACCCCTTCATTCCCAGAATCGTCCTCTTCAACCTCCTCTTGACTCTCTCCAATGACAACACATCCTTTCCAAGATAAGGGGCCCAAAACAATTGACAATACTCCAAGTGTAGTCTGATAAATGTCTTATGAAGGCTCAGCATTATCTCCTTGCTTTTAGATTCTATTCCCCTTGAAATAAATGCCAACATTGCATTTGACTTTTTTACTACAGACTCAACCTGAAAATTAACCTTCTGGGAGTATTGTACAATGACTCCCAAGTTCCTCTGCACTTCTGATGTTTCAACCTTCTCCCCATTTAGATAACAGTCTACAATATTGTTCCCTTTATCAAAATGCATTATAGAAACATAGAAACATAGAAAATAGGTGCAGGAGTAGGCCATTCGGCCCTTCGAGCCTGCACCGCCATTTATTATGATCATGGCTGATCATCCAACTTAGAACCCCGCCCCAGCCTTCCCTCCATACCCTCTGACCCCCATAGCCACAAGGGCCATATCTAACTCCCTCTTAAATATAGCCAATGAACTGGCCTCAACAGTTTCCTGTGGCAGAGAATTCCACAGATTCACCACTCTCTGTGTGAAGAAGTTTTTCCTAATCTCGGTCCTAAAAGGCTTCCCCTCTATCCTCAAACTGTGGCCCCTCATTCTGGACTTCCCCAACATCGGGAACAATCTTCCTGCATCTAGCCTGTCCAATCCCTTTAGGATCTTATACGTTTCAATCAGATCCCCCCTCAATCTTCTAAATTCCAACGAGTACAAGCCCAGTTCATTCAGTCTTTCTTCATATGAAAGTCCTGCCATCCCAGGAATCAATCTGGTGAACCTTCTTTGTACTCCCTCTAAGGCAAAGATGTCTTTCCTCAGATTAGGGGACCAAAATTGCACACAATACTCCAGGTGTGGTCTCACCAAGGCCTTGTACAACTGCAGTAGTACCTCCCTGCTCCTGTACTCGAATCCTCTCGCTATAAATGCCAGCATACCATTCGCCTTTTTCACCGCCTGCTGTACCTGCATGCCCACTTTCAATGACTGGTGTATAATGACACCCAGGTCTCGTTGCACCTCCCCTTTTCCTAATCGACCACCATTCAGATAATCTATAGGAAGAGGCGCAGTTGACGTTTCAGGCCGAGACCCTTCGTCAGGACTAACTGAAGGAAGAGTGAGTAAGGGATTTGAAAGCTGGAGGGGGAGGGGGAGATGCAAAATGATAGGAGAAGACAGGAGGGGGAGGGATAGAGCCGAGAGCTGGACAGGTGATAGGCAAAAGGGGATACGAGAGGATCATGGGACAGGAGGTCCGGGAAGAAAGACGGGGGGGGGGGTGACCCAGAGGATGGGCAAGAGGTATATTCAGAGGGACAGAGGGAGAAAAAGGAGAGTGAGAGAAAGAATGTGTGCATAAAAATGAGTAACAGCTGGGGTACGAGGGG
The DNA here is from genome assembly GCF_963921235.1 of Mobula hypostoma. Lineage (NCBI taxonomy): Eukaryota > Metazoa > Chordata > Chondrichthyes > Myliobatiformes > Myliobatidae > Mobula > Mobula hypostoma. The sequence continues at coordinate 76,911,323 of NC_086107.1, read as the reverse complement.
GAGGTGGGGCCTAGCGGAAGTTAGAGAAGTCAATGTTCATGCCATCAGGTTGGAGGCTACCCAGACGGAATATAAGGTGTTGTTCCTCCAACCTGAGTGTGGCTTCATCTTTACAGTAGAGGAGGCCGTGGATAGACATGTCAGAATGGGAATGGGATGTGGAATTAAAATGTGTGGCCACTGGGAGATCCTGCTTTCTCTGGCGGACAGAGCATAGATGTTCAGCAAAGCGGTCTCCCAGTCTGCGTCGGGTCTCACCAATATATAAAAGGCCACACCGGGAGCACCGGACACAGTATATCACCCCAGTCGACTCACAGGTGAAGTGATGCCTCACCTGGAAGGACTGTTTGGGGCCCTGAATGGTGGTAAGGGAGGAAGTGTAAGGGCATGTGTAGCACTTGTTCCGCTTACACAGATAAGTGCCAGGAGGGAGATCAGTGGGGAGGGATAGGGTGGACGAATGGACAAGGGAGTTGTGTAGGGAGCGATCCCTGCGGAATGCAGAGAGAGGGGGGGAGGGAAAGATGTGCTTAGTGGTGGGATCCCGTTGGAGGTGGCGGAAACACCTTATATTCCGTCTGGGTAGCCTCCAACCTGATGGCATGAACATTGACTTCTCTAACTTCCGCTAGGCCCCACCTCCCCCTCGTACCCCAGCTGTTACTCATTTTTATGCACACATTCTTTCTCTCACTTTCCTTTTTCTCCCTCTGTCCCTCTGAATATACCTCTTGCCCATCCTCTGGGTCACCCCCCCCCCGTCTTTCTTCCCGGACCTCCTGTCCCATGATCCTCTCGTATCCCCTTTTGCCTATCACCTGTCCAGCTCTCGGCTCTATCCCTCCCCCTCCTGTCTTCTCCTATCATTTTGCATCTCCCCCTCCCCCTCCAGCTTTCAAATCCCTTACTCACTCTTCCTTCAGTTAGTCCTGACGAAGGGTCTCGGCCTGAAACGTCGACTGCGCCTCTTCCTATAGATGCTGCCTGGCCTGCTGCGTTCTCCAGCAACTTTGATGTGTGTTGCTTGAATTTCCAGCATCTGCAGAATTCCTGTTGTTTGTTACCATTCAGATAATAATCTGTTTTCCTATTTTTGCCACTAAAGTGGATAAATTCACATTTATCCACATTAAATTGCATCTGCCATGAATTTGCCCACTCACCCAACCTATCCAAGTCACCCTGCATCCTCTTAGCATCCTCCTCACTGCTAACACTGCCACCCGGCTTCGTGTCATCCGCAAACTTGGAGATGCTGCATTTAATTCCCTCATCCAAGTCATTAATATATATTGTAAACAACTGGGGTCCCAGCACTGAGCCTTGCGGTACCCCACTAGTCACCGCCTGCCATTCTGAAAAGGTCCCGTTTATTCCCACTCTTTGCTTCCTGTCTGCTAACCAATTCTCCACCCACACCAATACCTTACCCCCAATACCGTGTATTATCATACATTTCCATCCCTGTAATCCATCTGCCACCTGTTTGCCCATCTTCCAATTTGTCTAAGTCCTGCTGCAATCACATTGCTTCCTCAGCACTACCTACCCTTCCAGCTATCTTTGTATCATCTGCAAACTTTGCCACGAAGCCATCAATTCCATTATCCAAATTATTGATAAACAATTTGAAAAGTAGCAGTCCCAATACTGACCCTTGAGGAACACGACCTTTCATTGGCAGCCAACCAAAAAGGCCCCTTTTATATCCACTCACTGCCTCCTGCCTGTCAGACATTCCTCTATCCATGCCAGTATCTTTCCTGTAATGCCACTGGATTCTATCTTGTTAAGCAGCCTCATTTGTGGCACCTTATCATCTATGGAAATAAATGGCAGATGGAATACAGTGTCGGGAAGTGTGTGCTCATGCTCTTTGGTAGAAGAAATCAAAGGGTAGACTATTTTCTAAATGAAGATAAAATTCAAAAACCTGAGACACAAAAGGTCTGTGGAGTCCTTGCACAGGATTCCTTAAGGGTTAATTTGCAGGTTGAGTCGGTGGTAAGGAAAGCAAATGCAATGTAAGCATTCATTTCAAGAGAATATAAAGGAAAGAATATAATATTGAGACTTTATAAAGAACCAGTGAGACCTCACTTGGAATATTGTGAGCAGTTTTGTCCCCCTTTCTTTTAGAAAGAATGTGCTGACACTGGAGAGGATCCAAAGGAGGTTCACAGAAATGATTCCAGGATTGAACAGCTTGATGGAGAGTGTTTGATGGCTCTGAACCTGTATTCACTGGAGTTCAGAAGAATGAGGGGTGACATAATTGAAACCTATTGAATGTTGAAGGCCTCAATTGAGTGGAGGTGGAGAGGATGTTTCCTATGGTGGGAGAATCTACGACCAGATGAGAATGCCTCGGAATACAGGGGCATCCTTTTAGAATGGAGATGAAGAGAGCTTTCTTTAGGTAGAGAGTGGAGGATCTGTGGAATTCTCTGCCACAGGCAGCTGTGGAGGCCAAATCTTTATGTATTTTTAAGGCAGAGATTGATAGATTCTTTATTGGTCAGGGCGTGAAAGAATAAGATGAGAAAGTGTGCGATTGCAGTGAGAGGGAAAATGGAGCAGATTCGATTGTCAAAATGGCCTAATTCTGCTCCTATATCATTCGGTCTTATGGACTTTTGAATAAACAGTCGATGTTTCAGGCCAAGACTCTTCTTCAGGACTGTGAGGAAGGGAAAAGATGTCCGAATAAAATGGGGGGGGTGGCAAGGGAAGGAGGCTAACTGGAAGGTGATAAGTGAAGCCTGGTGGGTGGGAACAGTGAAGGGCTGGAGAAGAGGGAATCTGAGAGGAGAGGAGAGTGGACCATCGGAGAAAGGGAAGGAGGAAGGGACCCAGGGGAAAGTAACACGTAGGTGAGAAGAGGTAAAAGGTCACAGCGTAGAATAGAGGAGGGAAGGGGACATTAGTTTACCAGGAGGAAAAAAAAAACATTCATTCCATCAGGTAGGAGACTATCCAGATGGAATATTAGGTGTTGCTCCTCTGCCCTGAGCATGGTCTCATCTTGGCATGAGAGAAGACCATGGACTGACATGTTGGAATGTGGATGGGAAATGGAATACAAATGTTTGGCCACCGAGAAGCCCCATTTGTGCTGGATAGTGTGGAGGTGCTCACCAAAGTGGTCACATAACTTATGGTGGGTCACACCAATACAGAGGAGGCCGCATTAGGCCCACCAGATTTCCAGCATCTACAGACTTCCTCGTGTTTATATGTCAAGAAAATTGTGCAGTTACCTCGATTCTTTAAACGCTGAGCTGTAGTCAATAAACAGTATCCTGACACAAGTACAAGTATAGTCCAGATGATCCAATGCCATGTGAAGAGCCATTAGGATTGCTTCTGCTGTAGACTTATAGTGACGATAGGCAAGTTGCAGTGGGTCCAGGTCCTTGCTGAGACTAGGGTTGATTCTAGACATAACCAAACACTCAAAGCATTTCATCACCGTGGACGTGAGGGCTATAACCAATAATCGTTAACGCAGCTCACTCTGCTCCACTTGAGACGTTCATTTCAAAATATAACTGTCAATATTGGGAAGCAAGTTAATTAAATGAAGGCAGAAGTGAAATGAATAGACAAGGGGAAACTTCTTTCTCATCATCAGTGACCCAATCTTAATCCAATGCCACTTTCAATATAATCTTTTTGATCTTGAAATATTAAGAATACAAATCTGGCAGAGGAAAACCTAATGAGATTAGTAATCTCTTCTGAATAAGACCAACTGCTCTTAGATGGGACAGCTTCTCAACTTCTGTGCACTGAGAGATGATGCAATGATATTCTAGTAGTCCATCTATTCACACCATCTACTGTGTTCCTTCCAGCACCAACATCGATCTCAACTTCAACAACAGGTAAGAAATAAACAACCTGCTGTCCATAAACCTGGGAAAAAGAGTTTTCAAGAACATAAAACTCTCACTCTTGATATAGTTGGGGGAAAAACTCATATCTTGCATGATAAACAGAAACTTGCAAGAAGTCCACAGTGGTTTAACAGATGCAGACTTCACCGAAAATCAATCCTTCATCCTCAGCAACAAGAGTGGCACTCCCTGATGAGAGGCATTGCCCCTGAATGACGACAGAATTCTGAGACTCCACTCAGGAATATTAGGACACTTACTACTCTGATTTTAATCTTTCTTATTTTCAGTAAGTTCAACTATGAAAGGAGATACAAATTTTACGTTATATATTATGATATGAAAAATTGCTGACTTCCACAGTAAGTGACTACATTGAACATGACTCTGGTGTCATCTATGAGGAGTTTGCACTTGAAGATTAAATATCTCGGTTGGACAATCAACATCAGGGGTGCATAGAAAGAACTTTCTGTTAATCAAGGTGGCAATCGAGGTTTTAAAGGCAGAGATTCACAGCGGTTTCTCTGATTTGAGGAGCGACCTATCAACAAGAGGGATTCATTAGAAAGGGCCAATGAACGTAACTCAAGTGCAAGCAGAGCAGCCATTATTTGGAGTGTGCCAGTCTTTGCAGCGGCTTTGGCTCATCAGGCTTAGGTGATGTAAAGTATCATGCAAGTTACACTCTCTCTGTTCTTATTTGTTTATTCCTCATCTGTAAGAGAATAGTAGATTAGTGAGAATGGCTCCAGAATGCTCTGTACTCTGTATGGGAGTGGGAAGCCTGGGAGACGACCAGTCTCCCAGATAAACACATCTGCCCCAAGTGCCCTGACCTACAGCTCCTGAGAGAACATGTTAAGGAACTGGAGCTGCAGCTCAGTGACCTTTGGCTCATACAGGCAACTGAGGAGGTGGCAGACAGGAGCTGCAGGGAGGTAGCCACCCCTAGGTTGCGGGAGATAGGTAACTGGGTGACTGTCAGGAGAAGGAGGGGAAATGCATAGAGAGTGCAGAGTACACCTGTGGCTGTTCCCCTCAATAATAATTATAAAATTTTAGCTACAATCTGTGCAGGTTAGTGATAATATTTCCTCTTCACTGACTATCAACATTGGTGCACCTCAGGGGTGTGGGCTTAGCCCACTGCTCTACTCTGTCTATACTCATAACTATGTGGTTAGGCATGGCTCAAATAGCATCTATAGATTTGCTGATGATACAACCATTGTTGGTAGAATCTCAGATGAAGATAAGAGGGTGTACAGGAGTGAGGTATACCACCTAGTGGAGTGGTGTCGCAGCAATGGCAGTAAGACAAAAGAGTTGATTGTGGACTTCAGGAAGGGTGAGATAAAGGAACACACACCAGTCCACAGAGGGATCAGAAGTGGAGAGAGTGAGCAGTTTCAAGCGCCTGGGTGTCAAGATATTTGAGATCCTAACCTGGTCCCAACATACTGATGCAGCTATAAAGAAGGCAAGACAGTGGCTATACTTCATTAGGAGTCTGAAGAGATTTGGTATGTCAATAAAAGCACTCAAAAACTTCTATAGATGTGGGAAGCATTCTGACAAGGGGGCATCACTGTCTGTGTGGGAGGTGGGGGCTACTGCACAGGACCAAAAGAAGCTGCAGAGGGTTGTAAATTTAGTCGGCATCATCTTGGGGACTAGCCTACAGAGTACCCAGGACATCTTCAAGGAGCAGTATCTCAGAAAGGCAGCGATCATTATTAAGGACCCCCTGCACCCAGGGCATGCCCTTTTCTCGTTACCATCAGGTAGGAGGTACAGAAGCCTGAAGGCACACACTCAGCGATTCAGGAACAGCTTCTTTCCCTCTGCCATCCAATTCCTAAATGGGCATTGAACCCGTGAACACTACCTCTCATTTTAATATATACTTCTGCTTTTGCACAATTTTAATCTATTCGATATAAGTATACTGTAACTGATTTACTTTTTTTTCCTCTATATTATGTATTGCATTGAACTGCTGCTACTAAGTTAACAAATTTCACGACAATTAACTGTGATAATAAACCTGATTCTGATCCTGATACTATTGAGGGGGACAGCCAACTGAGGGGAGCCACAGTAACCAGGTCTCTGACAACGAGTCTGGTGCTGTGGCTCAGAAGAGCAGAGAAGTAAAGAGGACAGTAGTGTTGACAGGGGAATCCTTAGTCAGGGAAACAGAGGTGTGGTTCTGTGGGCGCGATAGACACACCAGGATGGTACATTACCTCCCTGGTGTCAGGACCAGGGATGTGTTGGATTAGGTCCACAGCATCCTCAAAGGCAAGGGTGAGCAGGCAGAAATCTTGGTACATATTGGCAAAAATGACGTAAGTAGGCATGGTGAGAAGGTCATGAAGAGAGATTTTAGGGAGCTAGGTAGAATGCTAGGATCTCCAGGGTAGTAATCTTTGGATTGATGCCTGTGCCACGCACCAGGGAAGGCAAGAATAGAATGATTTGTTAAGTGAATGCATGGTTGAGGAACTGGTGCAGTGGGCAGGGTCTCAGATTAATGGATCATTGGGTCTCTTCTGGAGACCAATACAAAAGAGACAGATTACACCTGAACCAGAGGGGGCCCAATATCCTTGTGGGCAGGTTGGCTAGAGTTGTTCAGGTGAGTTTAAATTAATTTGGCGGGGGATGGGAACTGGAGTGGTAGTGCTGAAGATGAGGTAGTTAGTCTACAAACAGAGACAGTGTGTAGTGAGACTCCAAGCAAGGAGAGGCTGATGAGGGAAAAATTGCACTAAACAGGATGAGTTGCAATATAAAAGCAGACAAAAATCAATAAGGGTGAATACAGGACTGAAGGTGGTATATCTGAATGTGCGCAGTGTGCGGAATAAGGTGATTGCAGTTGCAGATCAGCAGGTATGATATTGTAGACGCGGATACACAATGTATTGAAAGGATAGTCAGGTAGGCAGAGGGGACGGCATTGCTCTGTTAGTAAAAAATAAAATCATAAAGAGGTTACATAGGATCAGAAAGTGTAATCATTGTGGATAGACCTAAGGAACTGCAAGGGTAAAAATACCTTGATTGTTGTCAAATACAGACCCCCAAACAATAGTAAGGATGTTGCCTACAAATTACAATGGGAGATAGAAAATCCACGCCAAAAGAGCAATGTTACAAAAGTCACATGGGACCTCCACATGCAGGTAGATTGGGAAAATCAGACTGATGCTGGATTACAGAAGGAGGAATTTCTGAAGTATCTGTGAGATGGCTTTTTAGAGCAGTTCATGGTTGAGCTCACTAGAGGATCAGCTATACTGGACTGAGTGTTGTGCAATGAACCAGAATTGATTAGAGAGTTTAAGGCAAAAGAACCCTTAGAGCCAAGTGATTATAATATGATCGAATTCACTCTGAAATTTGAGAAGAAGCTAAAGTCAGAAGTATCACTATTACAGTGGAGTAAAGGGAATTGCAGAGGAATGAGAATGGAGTTGGCCAGAATTGACTGGAAAAGAACACTGGCAGGGATGACGGCAGAGCAGCAGTGGCTGTAATTTCTGGAAGCAATTCGGAAGGCACAGGATATATACATCCCAAAGAGGAAGTAATATTCTAAAGGAAAGATGACACAACCAGGGCTGACAAGTCAAAGCCAACATTAAAACCAAAGAGAGACCGTATAATGGAGAAAAGGTTAGTGGGGAGTTAGAGGATTGGGAAGCTTTCAAAAACCAACAGAAGGCAACTAAAATAAGTCATTAAGGTAAAGATGGAATATGAAAGTAAGCAAGCAAAAAATATTAAAAGGGAGACCAAAAGTTTCTTTAGATATTTAAAGTGTAAAAGAGAGTTGAGAGTGGATATTGAACCACCGGAAAACGATGCTGAAGAGGTAGTAATGGGGGAAAGGAAATAGCAGATGAACTGAATAAGTATTTTCTGTTGTACTCACTGTGGAAGACACTACCAGAATGGGGGAAGTTCCAGGTGTCAATGTGAAATTACTCTAAGTAGGGAGAAGGTTCTTGGGAAACTAAAAGATCTGAAGGTAGACAAATACCTGAACCTGATGGCATACAGCCTAGAGTTCTGAAAAAGGTGGCTGAAGAGATCCTGGAGGGATTAGTAAGTATTACTAGATTCTGGAATGGTTCTGGAAGACCGGAAAATTGCAAATGTCATTCCACTCTTCCAGAAGGGAGATAGGCAGAAGAAAGGAAACTGTAGGACAGTTGGAGGATGTTGCAGTCAATTATTAAGGATGAGGTCTCGGGGTACTTGGAGGCGCATGATAAAATAGGCTTTAGTCAGCATGGTTTCCTCAGGGAAAATCTTGCCACACAATTCTATTAGAATTCTATGAAGTAGTAAGGAGCAGAATAGACGAAGGAGAATCGGTTGATATTGTGTACTTGTATTTTCAGAAGGCCTTTGACAAGGTGCCACACATGAGGCTACTTAACAAGCTACAAGCCCATGGTATTAAAGGAAAGATTCTAGCATGAATAAAGCAGTGACTGATTGACAGGAAGCAAAGACTGGGAATAAACAAGACTTTTCTGACTGGCTGCCGGTGACTTGCGGTGCTGCAAAGTGGTCTGTGATGGGACTTATTCTTTTAACATTATGTGTCAATAATTTGGATGATGGAGTTGATGGCTTTGTTAAAAATTTTCCAGACAATATGAAAATAGGTGGAGGGGCAAGTAGTTTTGAGGAAGTAGAGAGGCTACAGAAGGACTTAGAGAAATTAGGAGAACAGGCAAAGAAATAAAATATGGAATGCAGTGTCAGGAAATGTACGGTCATGCACTTTGGCAGAAGAAGTGGCTGACTATTTTCTAAGTGGAGAGAAAGTATAAAAAACTAAGGTGCAAAAGGACTTGGGAGTCCTTGAGCAGGATTCCCTAAAGGTTAATTTGCAGGTTGAGTCTGTGGCGAGGAAGACAAATGCGATGTTAGCATTCATTTCAAGAGGACTAGACTATAAAAGCAATAATGTAATGTTGAGACTTTATAGTCATAGTCATAGTCATACTTTATTGATCCCAGGGGAAATTGGTTTTCATCACAGTTGCACCATAGATAATTAAATAGTAATAAAACCATAAATAGTTAAATACTAATATGTAAATTATGCCAGGAAATAAGTCCAGGACCAGCCTATTGACTCAGGGTGTCTGTTCCTCCAAGGGAGGAGTTGTAAAGTTTGATGGCCACAGGCAGGAATGACTTCCTATGACACTCCGTGTTACATCTCGGTGGAATGAGTCTCTGGCTGAATGTACTCCTGTGCCCAACCAGTACATTATGTAGTGGATGGGAGACATTGTCCAAGAGGGCATGCAACTTGGACAACATCTTCTTTTCAGACACCACCGTCAGAGAGTCCAGTTCCATCCCCACAACATCACTGGCCTTACGAATGAGTTTGTTGATTCTGTTGGTGTCTGCTACCCTCAGCCTGCTGCCCCAGCACACAACAGCAAACATGACAGCTCTGGCCACCACAGACTCGTAGAACATCCTCAGCATTGTCCAGCAGATGTTAAAGGACCTCAGTCTCCTCAGGAAGTAGAGATGGCTCTGACCCGTCTTGTAGACAGTCTCGGTGTTCTTTGACCAATCCTGTTTATTGTCAATTCGTATCCCCAGGTATTTGTAATCCTCCACCATGTCCACACTGACCCCCTGGATGGAAACAGGGGTCACCGGTACCTTAGCTCTCCTCAGGTCTACCACCAGCTCCTTAGTCTTTTTCACATTAAGCTGCAGATAATTCTGCTCACACCATGTGACAAAGTTTCCTACTGTGGCCCTGTACTCAGCCTCATCTCCCTTGCTGATTCATCCAACTATGGCAGAGTCATCAGAAAACTTCTGAAGATGACAAGACTCTGTGCAGTAGTTGAAGTCTGAGGTGTAAATGATGAAGAGAAAGGGAGACAAGACAGTCCCTTGTGGAGCCCCAGTGCTCTGATCACTCTGTCGGACACAGTGTTGCAAGCACACGTACTGTGGTCTGCTAGTCAGGTAATCAAGAATCCATGACACCAGGAAAGCATCCACCTGCATCGCTAGTGAGCACTGGTGAGGCCTCACTTGGAGTATTGTGAGCAGTCTTGAGCCCCTTAACTTAGATAGGATGTGTTGAAACTGGAGAGGGTTTAAAGGAGATTCACAAAAATGATTCTAAGGCTCCGTCCACACTCGACCAGATAAATCCGTAACCAAAGCTTTTTCTCTTCGTTTTGACCCTTCATCCTCACTGAAACAGCGTTTTCCTCCTCCAAAAACGGAGCTTTTCTAAAACATTCTCCAGAGTGTTTAAATCTGAAAACGCCGGTTGGCCATTGTAGTGTGTACAGGGTAACCAGCTAATTTTAAAAACACTGTCGTGACGTGCCGGAACAAATGGTGGTGGCAGCACGGCATTTCACTGTCTTCTTCAACGCAACCTCCAACACCACAACAACAATATCTGACAATAGATGTGCAACAGCCTAATGTAACATTGTATGGAAATACAAGACAACACTGATGCAGACATGTTTTATACATTTAACAAGGTGTTTATTAATGTATTGCTTGTGCAAACATTCAATAGATGCAATTGTCACTTTTGCCCAGTAACTTGTCTTATTGCACATGTTAAATACAGCAAAATAAAACATGGCAAAAGTGAAAGCAAACATAGAAACATAGAAAATAGGTGCAGGAGTAGGCCATTCGGCCCTTCGAGCCTGCACCGCCATTTATTATGATCATGGCTGATCATCCAACTCAGAACCCCGCCCCAGCCTTCCCTCCATACCCCCTGACCCCCATAGCCACAAAGGCCATATCTAACTCCCTCTTAAATATAGCCAATGAACTGGCCTCAACAGTTTCCTGTGGCAGAGAATTCCACAGATTCACCACTCTCTGTGTGAAGAAGTTTTTCCTAATCTCGGTCCTAAAAGGCTTCCCCTCTATCCCCAAACTGTGGCCCCTCGTTCTGGACATCCCCAACATTGGGAACAATCTTCCTGCATCTAGCCTGTCCAATCCCTTTAGGATCTTATATGTTTCAATCAGATCCCCCCTCAATCTTCTAAATTCCAACGAGTACAAGCCCAGTTCATCCAGTCTTTCTTCATATGAAAGTCCTGCCATCCCAGGAATCAATCTGGTGAACCTTCTTTGTACTCCCTCTATGGCAAAGATGTCTTTCCTCAGATTAGGGGACCAAAACTACACACAATACTCCAGGTGTGGTCTCACCAAGGCCTTGTACAACTGCAGTAGTACCTCCATGCTCCTGTACTCGAATCCTCTCGCTATAAATGCCAGCATACCATTCGCCTTTTTCACCGCCTGCTGTACCTGCATGCCCACTTTCAATGACTGGTGTATAATGACACCCAGGTCTCGTTGCACCTCCCCTTTTCCTAATCGGCCACCATTCAGATAATAATCTGTTTTCCTACTTTTGCCACCAAACTGGATAACTTCACATTTATCCACATTAAATTGCATCTGCCATGAATTTGCCCACTCACCCAACCTATCCAAGTCACCCTGCATCCTCTTAGCATCCTCCTCACTGCTAACACTGCCACCCAGCTTCGTGTCATCCGCAAACTTGGAGATGCTGCATTTAATTCCCTCATCCAAGTCATTAATATATATTGTAAACAACTGGGGTCCCAGCACTGAGCCTTGCGGTACCCCACTAGTCACCGCCTGCCATTCTGAAAAGGTCCCGTTTATTCCCACTCTTTGCTTCCTGTCTGCTAACCAATTCTCCACCCACACCAATACCTTACCCCCAATACCGTGTGCTTTAAGTTTGCACACTAATCTCCTGTGTGGGACCTAGTCAAAAGCCTTTTGAAAATCCAAATATACCACATCCACTGGTTCTCCCCTATCCACTCTACTAGTTACATCCTCAAAAAATTCTATGAGATTCATCAGACATGATTTTCCTTTCACAAATCCATGCTGACTTTGTCCGATCATTTCACCGTTTCCAAATGTGCTGTTATCACATCCTTGATAACTGACTCCAGCAGTTTCCCCACCACCGACATTAGGCTAACCGGTCTATAATTGCCCGGTTTCTCTCTCCCTCCTTTTTTAAAAACTGGGGTTACATTAGCCACCCTCCAATCCTCAGGAACTAGTCCAGAATCTAACGAGTTTTGAAAAATTATCACTAATGCATCCACTATTTCTTGGGCTACTTCCTTAAGCACTCTAGGATGCAGACCATCTGGCCCTGGGGATTTATCTGCCTTCAATCCCTTCAATTTACCTAACACCACTTCCCTACTAACATGTATTTCGCTCAGTTCCTCCATCTCACCGGACCCTCTGTCCCTTACTATTTCTGGAAGATTATTTATGTCCTTCTTAGTGAAGACAGAACCAAAGTAATTATTCAATTGGTCTGCCATGTCCTTGCTCCCCATAATCAATTCACCTGTTTCTGTCTGCAGGGGATCTACATTTGTCTTTATCAGTCTTTTCCTTTTTACATATCTATAAAAGCTTTTACAGTCCGTTTTTATGTTCCTTGCCAGTTTTCTCTCATAATCTTTTTTCCCCTTCCTAATTAAGCCCTTTGTCCTCCTCTGCTGATTTCACTTTTGCCCAGTAACAAGCCTTATTGCATTTAGTCGTAGCTCTCGTCCCTTTCATCGGTGAAGAGCTGCTGTAGGAAATGTTTCTGGACAAAAGCGCACCAGGTCTTTCATTTGGCAATTTCCTTTTAAGTTTTTCTAGTCTGTAACTGGACAAATGCACACCAAGTATACCTTTTCCTCTTCACTTGTTTTCTGTGTGTCCTGCGCATGCCCAGTAGGAGGAGATTCGCCCAAATATGCATTTTAATGTGGACGGAAGTATTTTCAAAAACGCCTGGTGTGGACGCCTATCATTTTTACGCGAAACCGGCGTTTTCAAAATTATCCGGTCTACTGCGGACGTAGCCTAAGATTGAATGGCTTGTCATATGAAGAGCATATGATGGCTCTGGGCCTGTATTCACCAGAATTCAGTTGAATGAGGGCTGAACTCATTGAAACGTATCGTATGGTGAAAGGCCTTGATAGAGAGGATGTGTGAAGGATGTTTCCCATGGTGAGATAGTCAAAGACTAGAGGTCACAGCCTCAGAATAGAGGGGGGTCGTTTCAGAGTGAAGATGAGGAGGAATTTCTTTAGCCAGAGAGTGGTTGGTGCGTGGAATGCACTGCCTGATTCAGTGGTGGAGGCAGATACACTAGTGAAATTTAAGAGACTGCTAGACAGGTATATGGAGGAATTTAAGGTGGGGGGTTATATGGGAGTTAGGGTTTAATGGTCAGCACAACGCTGTGGGCCAAAGGGCCTGTACTATGTTGTACTATTCAATGTTCTATATGTTCTATGAGAGTGGTGGCCTCACTACAGGAAGCATGTGGAAACCACAGAAAGGGAGCAGAGGAGATTTACAGGGTTGTTGCCTGGATTGGGGAGCATATCTTATGAGAATAGTTTGAGTGAACATGGGGATGAGGATGAGAGGTGACCTGATAGAGGTGTATAAGATGATGAGAGGCATTGATCGTGTGGATAGTCAGAGGCTTTTTCCCAGGGCTGAAATGGCTATCATGAGAGGGCACGGTTTTAAGGTGCTTGGAAATAGGTAGAGAGGAGATGTCAGGTGTATGTTCTTTTATGCAGAGAATGGTGAGTGCATGGAAAGGGCTGCCAGTGACAGTGGTGGAGGCGGATACGATAAGGTCTTTTAAAAGACTTGTGGACAGGTACGTGGAGCTCAGAAAAATAGAGGGCTGTGGGTAACCAGAGGTAATTTCGAAGGTAAGGACATGTTCGGCACAGTTTTGTGCGCTGAAGAGCCTGTATTGTGCTGTAGGTTTTCTCGGTTTCTAAATCAAACATCTTTTCATCAGAAAATATAAAATTCATGGATAAATGTCACAAGGCAATGAGTTGACAACGTCTCTGTGCACTGGAATGATTTTCTATTCTGTCTATTGACACCATCTGCTGTGTTCCTTCCAGCATCATCATTGATCACAACTTCAACAACAGGTAAGGACTGAACAACCCGCTGTCCATAAACCTGGGGAAAAAGAGTTTTCAAGAACATATACTTCTCACTCTTGATCTAGCTGGGTAAAAAATTGGATTCCACATGAAAAACAGAAAATTGCAAGAAGCCCGCAGTGATTAAACAGGTGCAGACTGCATCGCATATTCATCCTTACTCCTCAGTAGCAGAAGTGGCCTTCCCTGATGACAGGCATTTCTCGAGAATGATGACAGTATCTTGAGACCTTGCTCATAAATATTGGACTACATATTACCGATTTTAAACTTCTTTCATTTTCAGTAAGTTCATCAACTATGAAAGGAGATACTAAATGTAAATTAGATAAAATTAGGGATATGAAAAAAATTGTGATTTGCACGGTTACTGACTCACGTTGAATCATGTCTCTGGTGCTATCTGTGAGGAATTTCATGTGTTCTCCAGGTGACCACCGGGGAAACTCCTTGATGTTACCACTGCTTTCCAGATTCCAAAAACATGCACGTTGATAAGAGTAATTGTTCATATACTTGATGTCAGTGTGTTTGTGAGTGGCAGAATCTGAAGGGAGTTGGTAGGATTATGGAAAGAACAAAATGTATAATTGTGTAAATGTGTTCTTGATGGCAGGGATGCACTTGGTTAGTAGAAGAGTTGGTTTCTGTGCTATGTAACTCCATGACTCATAAACCCATCAATGAGGGAACCATGAAATTCAAGCTTAAACATTCTCTACTTTTACATGAATGAAATCATTCTCTTTCAGTTGACAATTATGTATCTCTACTTGTTAGTTTCTGTTGTACTGCAGAACATGGTCTTTCTTGGGGGCTTTGCTTGGAGAGTAGAGGGTGCTGATGCTTTTTTTGTTGAAGTTAGTGGGGGAGGAGGAGGGTTGTTGCTTTGCTTTGCCTGTGTGTGGGACATGGAGGAGTAAGGGGCTTTGGGGTTCCAATGTTTTTACTGTCTCTCATTCTTCAAAACACTCTTCTGATTTTGTGAATCTGTGAAGAATAAGAATTTCAGGTTGGACATTGCTTACGTTCACTAATGTTAAATGGATTATTGAACTATTGGTTATTCCGCCTTCTCCCAATGTGCTGATTTTACAAACAGTATTTCACATTATGTTATAATACTTGATAAACATTGGAACTCTGCTTCAGTCATAGACAAGTGTGGTTATCTTGGGAACTGGCATTCTATTACCAAACACACTGGTGAAATTCTACTTTCTATCCTGACAGGGCCAGTTGTAGCCTTCCCTTCATCGACAATTACTTCAACTACAACAAGAGGTATGGGATCAGCTGTAATGCAACAAGGTGATAGCTGTGATGGAAATGGACGACAACAGTAATGATACACTCCTGACCCACTGCAGAGCTTGTCCTGGATTCATGTTTCACCCCTTCAGTTCAGCTTGCACTCCACCCACTCCAGAGAGAGCACTGGAAGCTGTTGATCCATTACCTACACTGACGTTTCCCATGTTCAACAACAATGGAAATACTCAGTATCCTGCTCAACTAAACTGACAAATCTTTACTTCCAATGTAAACAGCACTAAACAATACTTTGACTTCAACTGACACCAACTTTACAGAAGATCATTGATAATTTTGGGTGAACCTTACATATTAGTGTGTGCTTCAATCTACAATATCAACATCAATCATTGAGGGACTTGATATGACTTTGCTAATTGTTTCAATTCTCTTTTTTCCAGAGTCAACATCAGCTGAAACTTCAATAACAGGTATAAACTCTTCCTCATGTGAAGATCAAAATTAAAAGTAAATTTATTAGTCAAGTACGTCTAGAATATGTTGCCATATACTTCGCCAAGATATTTTCTTGTGGACATTTACATGAAAAATAAAGAAATACAATAAAATCTACAAAAAGAACATGCAGGTACGTAAATAAAGTCCGACAAATTAAAGGGCAAAGGAAGGCAAACAATAATATAAAAAATAGCACTGAGAACAGGTTGCAAAATTTTCCTTGAAAGTGAATCAGCCATAAAATCAGTTTGAAATTGTGTAAGCATCTCCAGCAACTATTTTACCTGTCTTATTCCCTTTCACACCCAGTTACTGTGTATTTTTTTGTAATTTATTTTTTATTGAATTTCATCATCCAACAAACATTTTCACAAGATCTATTTCAGATACTGTAATTATATAATCATATAATTATTTGTCACAAATCTCCACATAATACTTATGAGGTATACACTTATAGAAAGGAGAGGAAAGAAAGAACAATCAAAAGAAGAAAACTATGTACAGAGTAGGGAGTGATCTTTTTTTTACAACCTTTTCATTGACTTGTGAGAATAAAATCAGGCCTATGAGGTGTTATGTAGTTAAACCATTTTTTCCACTATGGATAAAATTGTTCCAACTTATAGAAACATAGAAACATAGAAAATAGGTGCAGGAGTAGGCCATTCAGCCCTTCGAGCCTGCACCGCCATTTATTATGATCATGGCTGATCATCCAACTCAGAACCCCACCCCAGCCTTCCCTCCATACCCCCTGACCCCCGTAGCCACAAGGGCCATATCTAACTCCCTCTTAAATATAGCCAATGAACTGGCCTCAACTGTCTCCTGTGGCAGAGAATTCCACAGATTCACCACTCTCTGTGTGAAGAAGTTTTTCCTAATCTCAGTCCTAAAAGGCTTCCCCTCTATCCTCAAACTGTGGCCCCTCGTTCTGGACTTCCCCAACATCGGGAACAATCTTCCTGCATCTAGCCTGTCCAATCCCTTTAGGATTTTATACGTTTCAATCAGATCCCCCCTCAATCTTCTAAATTCCAACGAGTACAAGCCCAGTTCATCCAGTCTTTCTTCATATGAAAGTCCTGCCATCCCAGGAATCAATCTGGTGAACCTTCTTTGTACTCCCTCTATGACAAGGATGTCTTTCCTCAGATTAGGGGACCAAAACTGCACACAATACTCCAGGTGTGGTCTCACCAAGGCCTTGTACAACTGCAGTAGTACCTCCCTGCTCCTGTACTCGAATCCTCTCGCTATAAATGCCAGCATACCATTCGCCTTTTTCACCGCCTGCTGTACCTGCATGCCCACTTTCAATGACTGGTGTATAATGACACCCAGGTCTCG
The DNA here is from genome assembly GCF_963921235.1 of Mobula hypostoma. Classification (NCBI taxonomy): domain Eukaryota; kingdom Metazoa; phylum Chordata; class Chondrichthyes; order Myliobatiformes; family Myliobatidae; genus Mobula; species Mobula hypostoma. Next base: position 76,894,204 of record NC_086107.1, on the reverse strand, counting down.
TTGCACCTCCCCTTTTCCTAATCGGCCACCATTCAGATAATAATCTGTTTTCCTATTTTTGCCACCAAAGTGGATAACTTCACATTTATCCACATTAAATTTCATCTGCCATGAATTTGCCCACTCACCCAACCTATCCAAGTCACCCTGCATCCTCTTAGCATCCTCCTCACAGCTAACACTGCCACCCAGCTTCGTGTCATCCGCAAACTTGGAGATGCTGCATTCAATTCCCTCATCCAAGTCATTAATATATATTGTAAGCAACTGGGGTCCCAGCACTGAGCCTTGCGGTACCCCACTAGTCACCGCCTGCCATTCTGAAAAGGTCCCGTTTATTCCCACTCTTTGCTTCCTGTCTGCTAACCAATTCTCCACCCACACCAATACCTTACCCCCAATACCGTGTGCTTTAAGTTTGCACACTAATCTCCTGTGTGGGACCTTGTCAAAAGCCTTTTGAAAATCCAAATATACCACATCCACTGGTTCTCCCCTATCCACTCTACTAGTTACATCCTCAAAAAATTCTATGATATTCATCAGACATGATTTTCCTTTCACAACTCCATGCTGACTTTGTCCGATCATTTCACCGCTTTCCAAATGTGCTGTTATCACATCCTTGATAACCGACTCCAGCAGTTTCCCCACCACCGACGTTAGGCTAACCGGTCTATAATTGCCCGGTTTCTCTCTCCCTCCTTTTTTAAAAAGTGGGGTTACATTAGCCACCCTCCAATCCTCAGGAACTAGTCCGGAATCTAACGAGTTTTGAAAAATTATCACTAATGCATCCACTATTTCTTGGGCTACTTCCTTAAGCACTCTAGGATGCAGACCATCTGGTCCTGGGGATTTATCTGCCTTCAATCCCTTCAATTTACCTAACACCACTTCCCTGCTAACATGTATTTTGCTCAGTTCCTCCATCTCACTGGACCCTCTGTCCCCTACTATTTCTGGAAGATTATTTATGTCCTCCTTAGTGAAGACAGAACCAAAGTAATTATTCAATTGGTCTGCCATGTCCTTGCTCCCCATAATCAATTCACCTGTTTCTGTCTGCAGGGGACCTACATTTGTCTTTACCAGTCTTTTCCTTTTTACATATCTATAAAAGCTTTTACAGTCCGATTTTATGTTCCCTGCCAGTTTTCTCTCATAATCTTTTTTCCCCTTCCTAATTAAGCCCTTTGTCCTCCTCTGCTGAACTCTGAATTTCTCCCAGACCTCAGGTGAGCCACTTTTTCTGGCTAATTTGTATGCTTCTTCTTTGGAATTGATACTATCCCTAATTTCTCTTGTCAGCCACGGGTGCACTACCTTCCTTGATTTATTCTTTTGCCAAACTGGGTTGAACAATTGTTGTAGTTCATCCATGCAACCTTTAAATGATTGCCATTGCATATCCACCGTCAATCCTTTAAGTGTCATTTGCCAGTCTATCTTAGCTAATTCACGTCTCATACCTTCAAAGTTACCCCTCTTTAAGTTCAGAACCTTTGTTTCTGAATTAACTATGTCACTCTCCGTCTTAATGAAGAATTCCACCATATTATGGTCACTCGTACCCAAGGGGCCTCTCACGACAAGATCGCTAATTAACCCTTCCTCATTGCTCAAAACTTGTAGGGCATTATGTATCCCACTCCAATAGTCTTTGATAATGGGGCATTCCCAGAAAATATCATAATGGTTTGCATTTTGATTTCCACAATTTCTCCAGCAAACAGGGGGGTTACCATCATAATGGGATTTCTGAGAGGGTGTAGTAAAATATCTTATCAAGTTTTTCCACCTGAACTCCCTCTATTTCTGTGAACTGGTACACTTCCATTCATACCTCCATATTATTGTCTAGTCTTCCTCAGATATTATTCCTTCTTCCTTCTCCCATTTTGTTTTCATGAATGAAGTCGAATGTGTTTTAGGATTTGACAAACCCTTATACATGCCTGAAATTATTCTACTACCGTTGCCTGAGCTATATGCTTTTCTAAATAGCTCTACCAGACATGTACTTGCCTTGGTTACATTTTTAACCATCCTATTAACATACTGTCGCATCTGTAAATACCAGTAAAAGTCTTGTTTTTCTAATAAGTGTTTCTCTTTGAACATTTCAAAACTGAACAGTGTTCCTTCTTTCATTATATTGCAAATGGCTGTTATTCCTTTAGCTGTCTAGTCCTTAAATCTAGCATCCAGTTTATTCAGCATGATATCAGAGTCATGTGCATACCATTTAAAAATTGCAATGTCTCTCTCCAGTTTATATTCTTTTATAATAGTTTTCCATATTTTAAGAGTCCATTTCGCCCACGGGTTGTCAATATTATTTATGTAACTTTGTAGGTTATCAGCCAAAATTTCCTGTATGTTTTTCCATTGAGTGTCTTATGATGGGTTGCACCAGCATATCATGGCTCTCAATTGTGCTGCAAAATAATAACCTCTAAGAGAAGGTAGGCCCCTTCCTCCCCTTTTCCTTGGCTAATTGCAAAGTTTTGAGACGAACCCTAAGCCTTTTACTTTGCCATATATATCTTGATAGCATCTTGTTCCATTCATTGAATTGATTTTGATTAATCTCTGTTAGTAGGGTCTGAAAGAGATATAGTAGTCTGGGCAGTATATTCATTTTAATAGATTCAGTCCTTGAACTGAGACCAAGAAAAGGAATCAGGTTCGATCTTGTTATATCTTCCTTAATTTTTTTATATATAGGCTAATAATTCCACCAAATCTTTTGGCATAATGATGCCCAAATATCTGACGGACTCTGTTTGCCATGCCCAAGGATATCTACTTTCAATTTCTCTTGGTGGGCTATAGTTATATGAAAGTAGTTGGGTTTTATCTATGTTGATCTTGTATCCTGATAATTGGCCATATTGTTCAAAGGATATTGCTCCCAGTGCGGCCTCCTCTACATCAGTGAAACCCGACGCAGATTGGGGGACCGCTTCGTTGAGCACCTCCGCTCCGTCCGCCACAACAGGCAGGATCTCTCAGTAGCCACCCACTTCAACTCTGCTTTCCACTCCCATTCAGATATGTCCATACATGGCCTCCTCTACTGCCATGATGAGGCTAAACTCAGGTTGGAGGAGCAACACCTCATGTACTGTCTAGGTAGTCTCCAGCCCCTTGGTATGAACATAGAATTCTCCAACTTCCTGTAATTCCCTCCCCCTCCCTTCCTCTATCCCTATGTCACTCTGCCCCCTCCCCCAGCTGCCTATCACCTCCCCTATGGTTCCGCCTCCTTCTACTACCCATTCTGTTTTCTCCTATTCCCTCTTCACCTTTCCTGCCTATCACCTCCCTGCCTCCCCTCCTCCACCCCTTTATCTTTCCCCTTACTGGTTTTTCACCTGGAACCTACCAGCCTCCTCCTTCCCACCCTCCCCCCACCTTCTTTATAGGGCCTCTGCCCCTTCCCTCTACAGTCCTGACGAAGGGTTCCAGCCCGAAACGTCGACTGATCATTTCCACAGATGCTGCCCGACCTGCTGAGTTCCTCCAGTGTGTTGTGATAGTTGCTTTGACCCCAGCATCTGCAGAGTATTTTGTGTTTTTGTTCAAAGGCTTTCATCAATTTAGGTAAAGAGTATGTTGGTTGCCCTCGATAGATCAAAATGTCATCCGCGTAACAGGCCAATTTACGCTCTGTCCCTTTGATAGTAATTCCCTCGATATCTTCATTTTGTCTGAAGTATTGAGCTAATAGTTCCAGATATAATGCGAAGAGTAGCGGTGACCATGCACAACCCTGTCTCGTAGCCCTTTCTAGGGTAAAACTATTAGATAAATATCCATTGATTTTAATCCTGGCAGTAGGATTGTCGTATAGTGCCTGTATAGTTTTAATAATTGTGTCATGTAGACCAAATCTATGCAAAATTCTGTAAAGAAAATTCCAATTAACTGAATCAAATGCCTCTTCAGTGTTCAAATTTATCACTATTGCTTCAATTTCATTTTTTTTAATATGATCCATAATGTGAAATGTCCTTCGTATATTGTCTTGTGTTTGGCATTGTTGTATAAAACCTGTCTGATCATTATGTATCAGAGTGGGTAGAAACTCTTCTAATCATGATGGCCAATGATAGAGGTAAATATTCTATAATCCACATTAAGAACAGATATTGGTCTAAATGACCCACATTCCATTTTATCCTTGTCTTCTCTCGGTGTAGCTGAGATTATCGCCTCCTTCCAGCTGGATGGCATTTGCGCCTTTCTTAGGGTCCAGTTCAGTGTGGGGAGTAAAACAGGAATTAACTCACTTCTAAATTCCTTATACCACTCTGCCATATATCCATCTGATCCTGATGACTTGCTTAATTTAAGGCTACTAATTGCAGTTTTTAGTTCAGCTTCAGTTATGTCAGCAGTCATGGTTCTATTTTGTTCTTTGCTTAAAGTGGGTAACTCTGAAGAATTCAGGAAGGTGTCAATTTGGGTTATGCTTCCCCCTGGAACTTTGGAATATAGAGTTTTGTAAAATATTTCAAAAGCTTCTTGAATTTCATTTAGCTTATTTTTTTTATAACTTTTGTTCTTAGATCCCTAATTCTATGAATTGTATTTTCTGCTATCTTTTTTTTTTCAGTTTCCATGCCAGTATTTTCATAGATTTAGATCCACTTTCATAGTGTCTCTGTTTCAGAAACATTAAATTTTTTCTAATTTCTTGTGTAGCCAAACTATTAATTTCATTCCTAATTTTTAAAATTTCCTCTCGTGTATCCTGTGCATCCTGTGTATTGTGTATCCTCAATGTCTTATTTTCTAGTTCCTTCAGCTTATTTTTTAATTCCTCTATCATTCTATTCCTTACTTTTTCTTATATGAAGATATCGCTATAATTTTGCCTCTTAAGACAGCCTTCAGTATCCCATAGAATGGGAGGTGAAACCTCTCTGTTATCATTGAATTTTAAGTAAAGACCAATTTCTTTTTTAATTTGTTCCTTAAAATAAGGATCATTGAGTAGACTTGAATTTAGTTTCCAAATAGTATTCTTTGGTTGTAGGTCAAAATCAACAGATAAATATATAGGTGCATGGTCACTTACATCTATTGTCCCAATTCCACAGGTGATTATTTTGTTCTATCTTTTCCAAATGTTATGAAATAGTCTATTCTTGTATATACGGAATGGGGGGCAGAATAATGAGTGTAATCCCTTCTGTCGGGGGAAAAAGGTCCCTCCATATATCAATTAGACCAACATCCTCAAAAAGAGTGTTAACTTTCTTATGTAAGGACTTTGTTTCATAAGTTTTTCTATTGGAAGAGTCTAACTTTGGTTGTAATTGTAAATTTAAGTCTCCCTGACATATCAAGAGACCTTCTGTTTCCGTTACCATAATATTAGTAATTTTCTGGAGGAAACTAATATCACTTCCTGGGGGTGTATATATATTCAATAAAGTAACTGGATTTCCATCCATATTCCCCCTTACCAGAATATAGCTGCCCTCCTTATCTCCCATTTCGAATACTTTTTCAAAATTTAGCTTGCTTGAGATGAGAATAGCAACTCCTCCTCTATGTCCTGATTTATATGAGGAGAAAAACAAATTAGTGAAGCCCATTCTCTTGAATTTTCCATGCTCATTATCACTTAAGTGAGTTTCCTGTAAATATACTACATGGGCTTGTTCTTTTTTCAGTTTTGATAGAATTCTACTGCGCTGACTGGATTCAACAGCCCCTTGACATTAAAAGAAATGAATTTTACTTTGTCCTTAGCCATGTGTATTTATCTGTTAGTATATCATTGAAATTTGCAGAATATAACTTAATCGGTCTACTCCCTGAACAAATAAGAGCCAAGAAACACGAATAATTTTTTAAAAAGGTAATGGAGGTGTGATTCCAAGGCTGGGGTCTCTAGCTGACCCTGGGTTGAGCTGGAAGAAACGTCTGGCAGTGGGGGATAGCCCCTCCTACCTGTGAGTTGAGGGTCCCTGCTGCAGTACCTATAAAAGTAAGTAAAAAAATCTATGTCCATTACACAGAAATGATTTCCCTGTGTATTCCTCCCATGTATATATTCTCATTTAGGTGGGAAAAAGGAATGAATTAATTAATTTTTAAAAATTGAGTAATATACAATCCACATTATAATACGTATTTCTCGAGATAGGTATATCACCGTTTATTTTTGCTTCTGTTTAGTTTATCAGCACTTTTAAAGTTAGCCAAACCTTATTGCTCTTCTGGAGGAGGTGAACGCTGTCTTCAAATAATTCACAGTCTCTTCCTAATATCCTTCTCTCGTCCTCCTCCCGTCCCCTACTTCCTCGGTTCTCTTACTATTTCCCAAGCAGGTCAGGATAACTGCTCAGCGAGGCTTTCACTAGATCTGACCACGCTAACGGCATATCCTCTGTTGTTTATGTCTGTAGTCGCCTCTTCCACCGTCGGATATAGCTGTATTCCTCCTTCGTAAAACATCCTCAGTTTAGCAGGGTACGGGGTTTGGAATTTAATCTTCCCTTGCTTTAATATTCATTTTGTTTCAGATTATTCCTTCCGTTTCTGTAGGACCGCCGGGGGGGGGGGGGGGTAATCTTGATCGAAGTATATTAACTTCCCGTTCCAAAAAACCCTCTTCTCACCCCAGGCCCTTCGTAGAATCTCCGCCTTGCTCTTGAATGGAAGGAATCTAAGTACAATTGAGCGCGGTTTACTTTCTCTGTCTCCGGGAGGCCGCGGGACGAGCGCACGATGCGACCTCTCAATTTCAATCTCCATATCGGGGGAATCTCCAGCGCTTCCCGCAGCAACTTGTCTACAAACTTCATCATCGACAACTCCTCCGCTCCCTCGGGAACATTATAAATCCTGGTATTTCTCCATTGCGATCTTCCCTCCTGGTCAAGCAATTTACTTTCCTGTTGATTTAATATTTTTATCGTCTTACTTCGTATCTGTTCCACATTTTGCACACGATCTTCCACCTTCTCAATTCGAGTCTCTACCACCGCTATTTTCTGATTGACGTTGGCGAGCTCTGACTTGATGTCATTGAGTTGCTGTTTTATATCTTTTTGGACTTCCCTTAATTCTAACAAAATCCTTATCATATTTGCCGCTTCGCCTGAACGAGGCCTCGCTGCACGCGCACGTGTAGGAGAGCCGTGTGTTGTACCTCTCTCTTCCAAAGGCTCCGCAGTGATGCTTTTTTTTATCTCCATTCTTTTTCCCATTCTTGCCCCCCTTATCAATTCAGATATTTTTGAAAGATCTTATATTTGATGGATTAACTCCAACTACAACTCCAACTACAACATCAGGTATAAACTGTCAAAATTACAGGAATGTGGTCACATTTAATAATCACAAAATCTACCATACTAATGTATTTTTGTGCTTTTGGACATCATGACTGGCAGGGCAATGTCAAGAATGCAAAACCCACAAAACATTGGAGGAGCTCAGCAGGTCAGGGGCACAAGACCACAAGAAGACTTTGGAGCATAACTAGGCCCTCCAGTCCATCAAAGTCTGCTTTGCCATTCCATCATGGCTGATCCTGGATCACACTCAACTCCAAGCACCTGCCTTCTCGCCATATTCTTTGATGCACTGACCTATCAGGAAACGATCAACTTCCGCTTTAAATATACCCATGACCTTGGCCTCCACCACAGTCTATGGCGGAGTATTCCTCAGATTCACTACTCTCTGGCTAAAAAAAAAATCATCCCTACCTCCTTTTTAAAAGGTCACCCTTCAATTTTGAGGCTGTGCCCTCTAGTTCTGAATACCCCCATCACAGGAAACATCCTCCACATATTCATCCTATCTAGTCCTTTCAATATTCCATAGGTTTCAATAAGATCCCCCCCACCATTCTTCTAAATCTCAGTGAGTACAGGCCCAAAGCCACCAAACGCTCTTCAAATGTTAACCTCTTCATTCCCAAAATCATCCTCATGAACCTCCTGCGGACTCTCTCCAATGACAACACATCCTTTCTGAGATGGGGCCCAAGACAATTGACAATACTCCAAATGCAGTCTGACTAGTGTCTTATAAAGGCTCAGCATTATCTCCTTGATTTTAGATTCTATTCCCCTCAAAATAAAGTGCTTGCAACACTGTGTGTCCGACAGAGTGATCAGCAGCACTGGGGCTCCACAGGGGACTGTCTTGTCTCCCTTTCTCTTCACCATTTACACCTCGGACTTCAACTACTGCACAGAGTCTTGTCATCTTCAGAAGTTTCAGGATGACTCTGCCATAGTTGGATGCATCAGCAAGGGAGATGAGGCTGAGTACAGGGCTACAGTAGGAAACTTTGTCACATGGTGTGAGCAGAATTATCTGCAGCTTAATGTGAAAAAGACTAAGGAGCTGGTGGTAGACCTGAGGAGAGCCAAGGTACTGGTGACCCCTGTTTCTATCCAGGGGTCAGTGTGGACATGGTGGAGGATTACAAATACCTGGGGATACGAATTGACAATAAACTGGACTGGTCAAAGAACACTGAGGCTGTCTACAAGAAGGGTTAGAGCCGTCTCTATTTCCTGAGGAGACTGAGGTCCTTTAACATCTGCCGGACGATGCTGAGGATGTTCTTCGAGTCTGTGGTGGCCAGTGCTATCATGTTTGCTGTTGTGTGCTGGGCAGCAGGCCTAGGGTGGCAGACACCAACAGAATCAACAAACTCATTCGTAAGGCCAGTGATGTTGTGGGGATGGAACTGGACTCTCTCACGGTGGTGTCTGAAAAGAGGATGCTGTCTATGTTGCATGCCATCTTGGTCAATGTCTCCCATCCACTACATAAGGTACTGGGTGGGCACAGGAGTACATTCAGCAAGAGACTCATCCCACCAAGATGCAGTACTGAGCGTCATAGGAAATCATTCCTGCCTGTGGCCATCAAACTTTACAACTCCTCCCTTGGAGGGTCAGACACCCTGAGCCAATAGGCTGGTCCTGGACTTATTTCATAATTTACTGGTATAATTTACATATTACTATTTAACTATTTATGGTTCTATTACTATTTATTATTTATGGAGCAACTGTAACGAAAACCAATTTCCCCTGGGATTAATAAAGTATGACTATGACTATAAATGCCAACATTGTATTTGCCTTCTTTACTACAGAGTGAAACTGAAAATTAACCTTCTGGGAGTATTGTACGATGACTCCCAAGTTCCTCTGCCTTTCTGATGTTTCAACCTTCTCCCCATTTAGATAATAGTCTACAATATTGTTCCCTTTACCAAAATGCATTATCATATATTTCCCATCCCTGTAATCCATCTGCCACCTGTTTGCCCATCTTCCAATTTGTCTAAGTCCTGCTGCAATCACATTGCTTCCTCAGCACTACCTACCCTTCCAGCTATCTTTGTATCATCTGCAAACTTTATCCAAATCATTGATAAACAATTTGAAAAGTAGCAGTCCCAATACTGACCCTTGAGGAACACGACCTTTCATTGGCAGCCAACCAAAAAGGCCCCTTTTATATCCACTCACTGCCTCCTGCCTGTCAGACATTCCTCTATCCATGCCAGTATCTTTCCTGTAATGCCACTGGATTCTATCTTGTTAAGCAGCCTCATTTGTGGCACCTTATCATCTATGGAAATAAATGGCAGATGGAATACAGTGTCGGGAAGTGTGTGCTCATGCTCTTTGGTAGAAGAAATCAAAGGGTAGACTATTTTCTAAATGAAGATAAAATTCAAAAACCTGAGACACAAAAGGTCTGTGGAGTCCTTGCACAGGATTCCTTAAGGGTTAATTTGCAGGTTGAGTCGGTGGTAAGGAAAGCAAATGCAATGTAAGCATTCATTTCAAGAGAATATAAAGGAAAGAATATAATATTGAGACTTTATAAAGAACCAGTGAGACCTCACTTGGAATATTGTGAGCAGTTTTGTCCCCCTTTCTTTTAGAAAGAATGTGCTGACACTGGAGAGGATCCAAAGGAGGTTCACAGAAATGATTCCAGGATTGAACAGCTTGATGGAGAGTGTTTGATGGCTCTGAACCTGTATTCACTGGAGTTCAGAAGAATGAGGGGTGACATAATTGAAACCTATTGAATGTTGAAGGTCTCAATTGAGTGGAGGTGGAGAGGATGTTTCCTATGGTGGGAGAATCTAGGCCAAATCTTTATGTATTTTTAAGGCAGAGATTGATAGATTCTTGATTGGTCAGGGCATGAAAGAATAAGATGAGAAAGTGTGCGATTGGGGTGAGAGGGAAAATGGAGCATACTCGATTGTCAAAGTGGCCTAATTCTGCTCCTATATCTTTTGGTCTTATGGACTTCTGAATAGGCAGTTGATGTTTCAGGCTGATACTCTTCTTCAGGACTGTGAGGGAAGGGAAAAGATCTCCAGATAAAATGGGGGGGGGCAGGGGAAGGAGGCTAACTGGAAGGTGATAAGTGACGCCTGGTGGGTGGGAACGGTGAAGAAGGAAACTGAGAGGAGAGGAGAGGAGAGTGGACTGTCAGAGAAAGGGAAGGAGGAAGGGACCTAGGGGAAAGTAACAGGTAGGTGAGAAGAGTTAAAAGGTCACAGCGCAGAATAGAGGAGGGAGGGGGACATTAGTTTACCAGGAGGAAAAAGAAAACATTCATTCCATCAGGTAGGAGACTGTCCAGATGGAATATTAGGTGTTGCTCCTCTGCCCTGAGCATGGTCTCATCTTGGCATGTGAGAAGACCATGGACTGACACGTCGGAACGCGAATGGGAAATGGAATACAAATGTTTGGCCACCGAGAAGCCCCATTTGTGCTGGATAGTGTGGAGGTGCTCACCAAAGTGGTCACACAATTTACGGTGGGTCACACCAATACAGTGCAGGCCACATTCGGCCCACCAGATTTCCAGCATCTACAGACTTCCTCGTGTTTATATGTCAAGAAAATTGTGCAGTTACCTCGATTCTTTAAAAGCTGAGCTGTAGTCAATAAACAGCATCCTGACACAAGTACAAGTATGGTCCAGATCAGTGGTCCCCAAGCACCGGGCTGCGAGGAGACGATATGAGTTTTCGTCATTTCCTGTCACACCCACTGTTGAACTTGAACGCACGCGAGGTCATTAGCCACGCGAGGACATCAGTCTGTCATTAACCTACAACTACTCGATGAGTAAAAAACAAATGTCGCTCGAGAGTTTCTTTGGAAGAGATGGTAGGGGACATAAAAGGCCTAACGATGATGATAACGCAGAGACAGCTGAGGCCGAGACTGCAAAAAAAAAGCTTCCTTCAACAGAAAATACGACGAGTCGTACATAAAATATGGCTTTATTGCAACTGGTGACTCGCACGCTCCAAGCCCCCTGTGCATGATATGTGGAGACAAGCTGTCCAATGAGGCAATGAAGCCCTCAAAATTGCTTCGGCACCTTGAGTCCAAGCACCCTGCATTTAAAGACAAACCTGTTGAGTTTTCTGAGCGGAAAAAAAACGTGAGCAAGCGGGACAGAAGCAAGTGCTGAGAGACACCACCTCCACAAATGCTGCTGCTCTGAGAGCGTCGTACTTAGTGGCTAGCCGTATTACTAAGACTAAGAAGCCTTTCGCGGTTGGTGAAACATTGATTCTCCCTGCTGCCAAGGACATGTGCCGTGAACTGTTGGGAGAAGCTGCAGCTAACAAGATGGCACAGGTTTCTCGTTCAGCCACCACAGTTTCAAGGAGATTCGATGACATAAGCGGAGGACATTGACGCACAGCTGTTGGAACGGCTTAACAAGTCTGGTTTCACTCCCCGAGTCAAAGAGGTAGCTCCTGAATGCCAGTCTACACGCTGTGTCACACACAGGGAAATGCTGGCTCGCCGAAAAATATCACCTGATCTTAACAGCGTCTTGAGTGACGTTGCTGAAGTTATCAATCACATCAAAGCAAAAGCCCTGAACTCACGTCTGTTTGAGCAGCTTTGCGAGGAAATGGATGAAGAGCACAAACGCCTTCTCTTACACACTGAAGTCAGGTGGCTATCAAGGGGGAGAGCCCTGGCCAGGGTTTTTGAGTTAAGAGAGCAGCTACAGAGATTTCTTTCAGGAAAAAGGTCACCACTGGCAGCACACTACAGTGACGAGGAGTGGATAGCAAAACTCGCTTATCTGTGTGACATCTTCAACCTGCTCAATGAACTCAATTTGTCACTTCAGGGGAGAATGACAACTGTCTTCAAGTTAGCAGATAAAGTGTCTGCTTTCGCAGCCAAACTGAAACTGTGGGGACGGCGAGTGCACAGGGGCATATTTGACGTGTTCCCAACATTAGCAGGGATTTTGGGAGAGACTGAAGCTGCACCGTCCTTCTCACAGCTGGTGCGCGAACACCTATCTTTGCTGTCAACGGAATTCGAGCGTTACTTCCCGACCGCAAATGACCCAAGACGTGCAAAGGAATAGGTCCGTGACCCATTTGTGAATGTCCCCGGTGAATCATCCATGTCAGCATGGGAAGAAGATCAACTCCTCGAGCTTGCAAATGACAGTGGGCTGAAAAGTATGCTTGACATAACATCTCTGCTGGCATTCTGGATCAAAGTCAAGGCTGAATATCTTGAGATAGCCACAAAAACACTGAAAACTTTGCTTCCATTTCCAACATATCTCTGCGAAGCGGAGTTTTCTGCAATGAATGCAACGAAAACTAAATTGCAGAATAGACTAGACATAAGGAACCCCTTATCACTATATTCATGCGAGGAAAACATGCGCCGTGTGTCATTAGAAACAAAATTGAGTGTATTAGCCACTGATAAGTGACTTATAGTTGACTTATCACCTATATTCCGTTCGTGATTAACACCACCCCCCGTCGGCCGGTCAGCAAGAATATTGTTGATATTAAACCGGTCCGCGGTGTAAAGGAGATTGGGGGCCCCTGGTCCAAATTATCCAAGGGCACGTGAAGAGCCATTAGGATTGTTTCTGCTGTAGACTTATAGTGACGATAGGCAAGTTGCAGTGGGTCCAGGTCCTTGCTGAGACTAGGGCTGATTCTAGACATAACCAAACACTCAAAGCATTTCATCACCGTGGACGTGAGGGCTATAACCAATAATCGTTAACGCAGCTCACTCTGCTCCACTTGAGACGTTCATTTCAAAATATAACTGTCAATATTGGGAAGCAAGTTAATTCAATGAAGGCAGAAGTGAAATGAATAGACAAGGGGAAACTTCTTTCTCATCATCAGTGACCCAATTTTAATCCAATGCCGCTTTCAATATAATCTTTTTGATCTTGAAATATTAAGAATACAAATCTGGCAGAGGAAAACCTAATGAGATTAGTAATCTCTTCTGAATAAGACCAACTGCTCTTAGATGGGACAGCTTCTCAACTTCTGTGCACTGAGAGATGATGCAATGATATTCTAGTAGTCCATCTATTCACACCATCTACTGTGTTCCTTCCAGCACCAACATCGATCTCAACTTCAACAACAGGTAAGAAATGAACAACCTGCTGTCCATATATGGAGGAATTTAAACTGGCGGGTTATATGGGAGGCAGGGTTTAAGGGTCAGCAGAACATTGTGGGCCGAAGTGCCTGTACTATGCTGTACTGTTCTATGTTCTATAAACCTGGGGAAAAGAGTTTTCAAGTACATAAAACTCTCACTCTTGATATAACTGGGGGGAGAAACATTATATCCTGCATGATAAACAGAAACTTGCAAGAAGTCCACAGTGGTTTAACAGATGCAGACTTCACCAAAAATCAATCCTTCATCCTCAGCAACAAGAATGGCACTCCCTGATGAGAGGCATTGCCCCTGAATGACGACAGAATTCTGAGACTCCACTCAGGAATATTAGGACACTTACTACTCTGATTTTAATCTTTCTGATTTTCAGTAAGTTCATCAACAATGAAAGGAGATACAAATTTTACAGAGAAGTGAAGAGGACTGCAGTGTTGACAGGGGATTCCTTCGTCAGAGGAACAGAGATGTGGTTCTGTGGGCACGATAGACATACCAAGATGGTATGTTACCTCCCTGGTGCCAGGACCAGGGATGTGTTGGATTAGGTCCATGGCATCCTCAAAGGCAAGGGTGAGCAGGCGAGGAGGTCATGAAGAGAGATTTTAGGGAGCGAGATAGAATGCTAAAAGGCAGGATCTCCAGGATTGCTGCCTGTGCCACACACCAGGGAAGGTGAATGTGTGGTTGATGAACTGGTGCAGGGGACAGGGCTTCAGATTTATGGATCACTGGGATCTCTTCTGGAGACCTGTACAAAAGAGACAAATTACACTTGAACCAGAGGGGGTCCAATATCCTTGCAGGCAGGTTGGCTAGAGTTGTTCAGGTGAGTTTAAATTAATTTGGCAGGGGATGAGAACTGGAGTGTGTAGTGAGACTCCAAGCAAGGAGATGCTGATGATAGAGCAAAATTGCAGTCAACAGGATGAGTTGCAATATGAAAGTAGACAAAATCAAAAAGGGTGAAAACAGGACTGAAGGTGTTATATCTGCATGCTTGCAGCACAGTTGCAGTTGCAGATCAGCAGGTATGATATTGTAGACAAGGATACACATTGTATTGAAAGGATAGTCGGGTAGACAGAGGGGTGGTGTTGCTGTTATTAAAAAAAAATAAAATCATCAGAAAGTTACATAGAATCAGAAGATTTAAATCATTGTGGATAGACCTAAGGAACTGCAAGGGTAAAAATACCTTGATTAGAGTTAAATACAGATCCCCCCCAACAGTAGTAAAGATGTTGCCTACAAATTACAATGGGAGATAGAAAATCCACGCCAAAAGAGCAATGTTACAAAAGTCACATGGGACCTCCACATGCAGGTAGATTGGGAAAATCAGACTGATGCTGGATTACAGAAGGAGGAATTTCTGAAGTATCTGTGAGATGGCTTTTTAGAGCAGTTCATGGTTGAGCTCACTAGAGGATCAGCTATACTGGACTGAGTGTTGTGCAATGAACCAGAATTGATTAGAGAGTTTAAGGCAAAAGAACCCTTAGAGCCAAGTGATTATAATATGATCGAATTCACTCTGAAATTTGAGAAGAAGCTAAAGTCAGAAGTATCACTATTACAGTGGAGTAAAGGGAATTGCAGAGGAATGAGAATGGAGTTGGCCAGAATTGACTGGAAAAGAACACTGGCAGGGATGACGGCAGAGCAGCAATGGCTGTAATTTCTGGAAGCAATTCGGAAGGCACAGGATATATACATCCCAAAGAGGAAGTAATATTCTAAAGGAAAGATGACACAACCAGGGCTGACAAGTCAAAGCCAACATTAAAACCAAAGAGAGACCACATAATGGAGAAAAGATTAGTGGGGAGTTAGAGGATTGAGAAGCTTTCAAATACCAACAGAAGGCAACTAAAAAAAGTCATTAAGGTAAAGATGGAATATGAAAGTAAGCAAGCAAAAAATATTAAAGAGGAGACCAAAAGTTTCTTTAGATATTTAAAGTGTAAAAGAGAGGTGAGAGTGGATATTGAACCACTGGAAAACGATGCTGAAGAGGTAGTAATGGGAGAAAGGAAATAGCAGATGAACTGAATAAGTATTTTCTGTTGTATTCACTGTGGAAGACACTACCAGCATGGAGGAAGTTCCAGGTGTCAATGTGAAATTACACTAAGTAGGGAGAAGGTTCTTGGGAAACTAAAAGATCTGAAGGAAGACAAATACCTGAACCTGATGGCATACAGCCTAGAGTTCTGAAAAAGGTGGCTGAAGAGATCCTGGAGGGATTAGTAAGAATCATTAGATTCTGGAATGGTTCTGGAAGACTGGAAAATTGCAAATGTCATTCCACTCTTCCAGAAGGGAGATAGGCAGAAGAAAGGAAACTGTAGGCCATCTGGTCTGACCTCAGTGATTGGGAAGATGTTGCAGTCAATTATTAAGGATGAGATGTTAGGGTACTTGGAGGCACATGATAATCAGCATGGTTTCCTCAGGGAAAGTCTAGCAGATAATTCTGTCAGAATTCTATGAAGTAGTAACAGTAGAAGAGGCAAAGGAGAATCGAATGATATTGTGTACTTGGATTTTCAGAAGGCCTTTGACAAGGTGCCACACATGAGGCTGCTTAACAAACAATGAGCCCATGGTATTAAAGGAAAGATTCTAGCATGGATACAGCAGTGGCTGATTGATGGGAGGCAAAGACTGGGACTAAAGGAGACTTTTCTGACTGGCTGCCAGTGACTAACGGTGCTCTAAAGGGGTCTGTGATGGGTCTTATTCTTTTAACATTATATGTCAATGATTTGGATGATGGAGTTGTTGGCTTTGTTGAAAAGTTTCCAGATAATATGAAGATAGGTGGAGGGGCAAGTAGTTTTGAGGAAGTAGAGAGGCTACAGAAGGACTTAGAGAAATTAGGAGAACAGGCAAAGAAATAACAGATGGAATGCAGTGTCAGGAAATGTATGGTCATGCACTTTGGTAGAAGAAATGGCTGACTATTTTTTTCTGAGGAGAAGATGGTGGCGTGATGCAGCTCGCAGCGGCCACTCCAGTGGTGACGTCTGTTATTTGTCAAGTAGGGTGCCGTACACAATCCTGATTTGATGGAGACGGACATGAGAGCACAGAGGAACATCTGGTGAAACTTCTGAAATGCTTGCTTCGCTGCTGCTGCTACTGTGTGGTCCAGAATCTCTGGAGAAGGCCCCCGAGTCCTCGGCTTTGCTTGTTGCTCGGTGGCAGGGACGGGGTCAAAGCTCTCAGCAGAGGATGGTGCTCGGAGAGGCTGTGTCGGAGGGGCTGGTCGGAGGCTCTAAGTTTTTGAATGGGCTCAAGAGTCAGCTACGGTCGGGTGCTTCCAATGCATCCGCAAGTTGTTGATGCTTGGAGGTTCCTGGCAGGGAGAGTTTCTCCCTTCTGCCACCTGCGTTAGATGATGAGTCAATCGGGACTTTGAGACTTTTTTTTAAACTGTGCCCATGGTCTGCTGGTAATCAAATTATGGTATTGCTTTACACTGTTGAAACTATATGTTATAATTATGTGATTTTGTCAGTTTTAGTCTTGGTTTGTCCTGTTTTTTCTTGTGATATCATTCTGGAGGAACACTGTATCATTTTTTAATGCATGCATTTCTAAATGACAATAAATGAGGACTGAGTGTCCTCAAAATCTAAAAAGTTTGAGAGAAGGTATAAAAAAAATTGAAGTGCAAAAGGACTTGGGAGTCCCTGAGCAGGATTCCCTAAAGGTTAATTTGCAGGTTGAGTCTGTGGTGAGGAAGACAAATGCGATGTTCGCATTCATTTCAAAACGACTAGAATATCAAAGCAAGGATGTAATGTTGAGACTTTATAAAGCACTGGTGAGGACTCACTTGTGAGCAGTTTTGAGCCCCTCATCTTAGATAGGATATGTTGAAACTGGAAAGAGTTTAAAGGAGGTTCACAAAAATGACTCCAGGATTGAATGGTTCGTCATATGAAGACCATTTGATGGCTCTGGGCCTGTATTCACTAGAATTCAGATGAATGAGGGCTGAATTCATTGAAATGTATCGTATGGTGAATACCTTGATAGAGTGGATGTGTAAAGTAAGTTTCCCATGGTGAGATAGTCAAAGATTAGAGGTCACACCCTGAGAATAGAGGGGTGTCCTTTTAGAATGGAGATGAGGAGGAATTTCTTTAGCCAGAGAGTGGTGGCCTCATGACAGGAAGTATGTGCTAACCATAGAAAGGGTGTAGAGGAGATTTACAGGAATGTTGCCTGAATTGGGGAGCATGCCTGAAGAGAATAGGTTGAGTGAACTCAGTCTTTTTTCCTTAGAGCAACAGAGGATGACAGGTGACCTGACAGAGGTGTATAAGATGATGAGAGGCATCAATAATGTGAACAGTCAGAGGCTTTTTCCCAGGGCTTAAATGGCTAGCACGAGAAGGCACAGTTTTAAGGTGCTTGGAAGCAGGTACAGAGGAGATGACCGGGGTAAGTTGTTGTTTTCTTTAAAAAATGCAGAGAGTGGTGAGTGTGTGGAATGGACTGCCAGTAATGGTGGTGGAGACAGAAACAATGAGGTCTTTCAAGAGACCCCTGGACTGGTATATGGAGCTCAGAAAATTAGAGGGCTATGGGTAACCTGAGGTAATTTCTAAGGTAAGGACATGTTGGGCACAGCTTTGTGGGCTGAAGGGCCTATATTGTGCTGTAGGGTTTCTGGTTTCTAAATCAAAGATCTTTTCATCAGAAAATATAAAATTCATGGATAAATGTCACAAGACAATGAGTTGACAATGTCTCTGTGCACTGAGATGATAGTGGAATGATTTCCTAGTCTGTCTATTGACACCATCTACTATGTTCCTTCCAGCACCATCATTGATCACAACTTCAACAACAGGTAAGGAATGAACAACCCGCTGTCCATAAACCTGGGGAAAAAGAGTTTTCAAGAACATATACTTCTCGCTCTTGAACTAGCTGGGTAAAAAATTGGATCCCACATGAAAAACAGAAATTTGCAAGAAGCCCACAGTGATTAAACAGGTGCAGACTGCATCGCATATTCATCCTTACTCCTCAGTAGCAGAAGTGGCCTTCCCTGATGAGAGGTATTTCTCGAGAATGATTAAAGAATTTTGAGACTTTGCTCATAATTATTAGACTACATATTACCCTGATTTAAAATTTTTTGATTTTCATTAAGTTCATCATCTATGAAAGGAGATACTAAATGTAAATTAGATAAAATTATGGATATGAAAAAAAATTGTGTTTTGCATGGTTACTGACTCACGTTGAATCATGTCTCTGGTGCTATCTGTGAGGAATTTCATTATGTTCTCCCGGTGACCACCGGGGAAACTCCTTGATGTTACCACAGCTTTCCAGATTCCAAAAACATTCACGTTGATAAGAGTAATTCTACATAAACTTGATGTCAGTGTGTTTGTGAGTGGCAGAATCTGAAGGGAGTTGGTAGGATTATGAAAAGAACAAAATGTATAATTGTGTAAATGTGTTCTTAATGGCAGGGATGCTCTTGGTTGGTAGAAGAGTTAGTTTCTGTGCTATGTAACTCCATGACTCATAAACCCATCAATGAGGGAACCATGAAATTCAAGCTTAAACATTCTCTACTTTCACATGAACAAAGTCATTCTCTTTCACTTGTAAATTATGTATCTCTACTTGTTATATAGCCATGATGATCAAATATTGCTATGATGATTATACGTTCTAGTATCAATTGTTTGGTGACAATAAAGTATAAAGTTAGTTTCTGTTGTACTGCAGAACATGGTCTTTCTTGGGGGCTTTGCTTGGAGAGTAGAGGGTGCTGATGCTTTTTTTGTTGAAGTTAGTGGGGGAGGAGGAGGGTTGTTGCTTTGCTCTGCCTGTGTGTGGGACATGGAGGAGTAAGGGGCTTTGGGGTTCCAATGTTTTTACTGTCTCTCATTCTTCAAAACACTCTTCTGATTTTGTGAATCTGTGAAGAATAAGAATTTCAGGTTGGACATTGCTTACGTTCACTAATGTTAAATGGATTATTGAACTATTGGTTATTCCCCCTTCTCCCAATGTGCTGATTTTACAAACAGTATTTCACATTATGTTATAATACTTGATAAACATTGGAACTCTGCTTCAGTCATAGACAAGTGTGGTTATCTTGGGAACTGGCATTCTATTACCAAACACACTGGTGAAATTCTACTTTCTTTCCTGACAGGGCCAGTTGTAGCCTTCCCTTCATCGACAATTACTTCAACTACAACAAGAGGTATGGGATCAGCTGTAATGCAACAGGGTGATAGCTGTGATGGAAATGGACGACAACAGTAATGATACACTCCTGACCCACTGCGGAGCTTGTCCTGGATTCATGTTTCACTCCTTCAGTTCAGCTTGCACTCCACCCACTCCAGAGAGAGCACTGGAAGCTGTTGATCCATTACCTACACTGACGTTTCCCATGTTCAACAACAATGGAAATACTCAGTATCCTGCTCAACTAAACTGACAGATCTTTACTTCCAATGTAAACAGCACCAAACAACTCTTCGACTTCAACTGACACCAACTTTACAGAAGATCATTGATAATTTTGGGTGAACCTTACATATTAGTGGCTGCTTCATTCTACAATATCAGCATCAATCATTGATGGACTTGATGTGAATTTGCTAATTGTTTCAATTCTCTCTTTTCCAGAATCAACATCAGCTGGAACTTCAATAACAGGTATAAACCCTTTCTCATTCCTCAAGATCAAAGTTCAAAGTTACAAGTAAATTTATTAAAGTACCTCTGGAATATGTTGTCATATACTTAGTTAATAAAATCTACAAAAAGAACATACAGGTACATAAATAAAATCTGACAAATTAAAGTGCAAAGGAAGGCAAACAATAATATAAAAAATAGCACTGAGCACAGGTTGCAAAATTCTCCTTGAAAGAGAATCAGCCAGTCATAGAATCAGATTAAAATTGTGTAAGCATCTCCACCAACCATGTTACCCGTCATATTCCCCAACAGTTACTGTGTATCTTAACATATCCCCAGTGCGGTGACTATGCAGACCAAGAAGGTTACATGTGAAAAGGCATTCTGCGATCAATCACACAGTGATGATATTGTACACTCTACACTGACACAAGCTTCAACAACAGATACAAAATGAGTTCTTCTTTCAAAATCTCTGTGAATCTCTTGCTGAACACGGATGGAATTGCTCAGTATCCTCCTCAACTAAGCCGACAATTTCCAGCCATAACACCAACATCATCCTCGATCCCATTGACAAACACAACAGTAACACCTATCGAAGCATTTTGCATGAACCACAAAAGTTACTGCATGTGTCAATCCAATCGCTTATTAATATCTTCACCAGATATTGATGGAATTGAATTAATTGAACTTACTGTTTCTTCTGTCTTTGATCCAGGGTCAACGCCGACTCCAACTACAACATCAGGTATAAAGTCTATCAAAATTACAGGAATGTGGTCACTTAACAATCACAACATCTACCATACCAACATATTTTTGTCCTTTTAGACATCATGACTGGCGAGGCAATGCCAAGAAAGTTTGTGCAATTTCCTTAATACTTTACCCAATCTTTCGCATCGCAGTGGAGACTGGTGACTACTACTGTGAAGCATATGTCGATGTTGGGACCCTTGTTATCCGTTATTTATACAAATGATTTGGGTGTGAATACAGACAGCTTATTGAAGGAATATGCACTGAAATTGTAGCGAGCTAGGTAGAAACTTGAAAGGCAGAGTCTTTGGGCTGAAGGGCTGTATCTGTGCTGTGTTGGTTGATGACTCCCTGACAATGATTCAGCTCACCTTTAAGAAACTTCCCACTGGAGAGGAACGAATAGGAAACAAATCATGGTATATCATCTCCATTCCAGAACAAAGGTCACCAGAAGTCGGTGGGAGAAATGAATTCAGCAGATGTAACACTGGCATTTGCTCTCGTTACAAGGCTGAGCTCAAAGTCATCGTGAACTCATTCACTGAAGTACATGAGGCGCATTACATTCAGCATTCACAAAATACAGCTTCCCCCACCACTTTCCTTCACTTTACAACAACTCTTTCTGATGTAGAATTTCACAGAAAATGCAGACTTTTCCGAGACCTAGACAGCTGCCCTTCAAACAGGCATAGTCTATGACCGATCATATAAGATTTCTTTTAAATCAGAGATTGCAGAAGTTTCTTTAGCCAGGGAGTGGTGATTTTAATGAGTTTATTACCACTGACAGCTATGGACAGCAGGTGTATTTAAGGCAGAGATTGATAGGTTCCTGATTGGGCACAGCATCAAAGGTTATGGGGAGAAGGCTGCGGTTTGGGGCTGAGGAGAAGAGGAAAAAAAGGATCACCCATAATTGAATGACAGAACAGACTCAATGAGCCTAATGGCCTAATTCTGCTCCTCGGTTTTATGGTCTTATGGTCTGAAGGAGAAATTACAAACGATCCATCAAAATTATTGTTCTATTCCTTGTTTACAAACTATATTTAAATAGTAGCATCATGCATCTTGCAACGAATTATCATCCACTGAGGTAACCATTCCTACCCCTTGTCCCTCTCACATGTTATCCCCTTGCCTGCCCATCACCTCCCTCTGGAGCTCCTCCCCACCCCCCCTTTCTTCTTTCTTCCATGGCCTTCTGACTCTTTCACCAATCAACTTCCTAGCTCTTTGCCTCATCCGTCCCCCTCCAAGTTTCACCTATCACCTGGTGTTTCTCTCCCCACCCCCACCCCACCTTTCAAATCTACTCCTCAGCTTTTTTTCTCCAGTCTTGCCAAGGGGCTCTGGCCTGAAACATGGACTGTACTTTTTTTCCCCATAGATGACACCTGGTCTGCTGTGTTCCTCCAGTATTTTGTGTGTGTTGCTCAGATTTCCAGCAGGTAATGCTGCAGCTATATAGGACCCTGGTCAGACCCCACTTGGAGTACTGTGCTCAGTTCTGGTCACCTCACTACAGGAAGGATGTGAAGCCATAAAAAGGTTGCAGAGGAGATTTACAAAGATGTTGCCTGGATTGGGGAGCATGCCTTATGAGAGTAGGTTGAGTGAACTTGGCCTTTTCTCCTTGGAGCAGCAGAGGATGAGAGGTGACCTGATAGAGGTGTATAAGATGATGAGAGGCATTGATCATGTGGATAGTCAGAGGCTTTTTCCTAGGGCTGAAATGGCTGCCACAAGAGGACACAGGTTTAAAGTGCTGGGGAGTAAGTACAGAGGAGATGTCAGGGGTAAGGTTTTTACTCAGAGTGGTGAGTGCGTGGAATGGGCTGCCGGAAACGGTGGTGGAAGTGGATACAATAGGGTCTTTTAAGAGACTTTTAGATAGATACATGGAACTTAGAAAAATAGAGGGCTATAGGTAAGCCTAGTAATTTCTACTAGGACATGTTCAGCACAACTTTGTGAGCCGAAGGGCCTGTATTATGCTGTAGGTTATCTTTATGTTTCTATCTGCAGACTTTCTCTTGTTTGTGATAATAAATTCTGTAATTCTAAGTCAATCCTGGCAGAAAAGCAGAAATCTTACATGTTATATTTCATACCCAAAAGCATTTAATTCTGTCTCGCATTCATGGTTAATAGGAGTTCTTACTATATATTAACTACACCGAATACTAGGGAAATTCCTTCAACACCTGATGAAGTATTGGTGGTACTATAGTCACCTTATCTATTAACAACCAAAAAAGAACCAACACCATTACCAAAATAAATCAAGGGATTTAAATAAGAACTGAAGTGATAAATTTTAGAAAACACTGTTTACACTCGAATGCGCCTAGGTTACCACTAACTTGGACAAAAGGAGGAAGACAAATAACACATAAAAAATATACACAGTCGGCAGTTAAGAATTCCAAGGATAAATTTTCACCTACAAAAACAGAATTAAGTCCTCCATATGAGCATGTGCAATTCTGATAAGTACACACAACTAAACATAAATGAAATTATTTGAAAAATGATCACTTTAGAAGAAAAAGTTAACCAATGGAAGAGCATGACCCTCCATGGAAGATATCCCCACAATCTGAACAGATGAGATCAGACTAACCAATCGAATGGTGAAAGGCCTGGATAGAGTGGATGTGGAAAGGATGTTTGCGATGGTGAGAGAGTCTAAGACCAAAGGACACAGCCTTGAATAGAGGGGCATCCTTTCAAAATGGAGATGAGCAGGAACTTCTCTTGACAGAGAATGTTAAATCTCTGGAATTCTTTGCTACATGCAGCTGTGGAGGCCAAGTCTTTATGTATATTTAAAGCAGACGTCCATAGATTTTTGAATGGTCAGGAGATGATGGGACCTGGGGAGAAGGCAGGAGATTGGGGCTGAGAGGAAAAATGAATCAGCCATGACGAAATGGCAGAGTGGATGCAATGGGCCAAATGGCCTAATTCTGCTCCTACATCTTATGGTCTTATGTCAACAAGGAAGCTTCAAACACCTGGCTCAGAGTTGGAGACCTCTTCACAGAAACAGAAGGGTTCCTTGTAGCAATACAGGACCAGGTAGTTACCAAAAGTATTACAAAAAATATATGATAAGAGACCCACAATTTCAAGACAATAAATGCAGAACACAGGCACAATCAAGTGGCAAACATATTTCACCAAAGAAGTTGCTTTAAAATACAAATTCGTAAACATAGAAACATAGAAAATAGGTGCAGGAGTAGGCCATTCGGCCCTTCGAGCCTGCACCGCCATTTATTATGATCATGGCTGATCATCCAACTCAGAACCCCGCCCCAGCCTTCCCTCCATACCCCCTCTTAAACATAGCCAATGAACTGGCCTCAACAGTTTCCTGTGGCAGAGAATTCCACAAATTCACCACTCTCTGTGTGAAGAAGTTTTTCCTAATCTCGGTCCTAAAAGGCTTCCCCTCTATCCTCAAACTGTGACCGCTCGTTCTGGACTTCCCCAACATCGGGAACAATCTTCCTGCATCCAGCCTGTCCAATCCCTTTAGGATCTTATACGTTTCAATCAGATCCCCCCTCAATCTTCTAAATTCCAACGAGTACAAGCCCAGTTCATCCAGTCTTTCTTCATATGAAAGTCCTGCCATCCCAGGAATCAATCTGGTGAACCTTCTTTGTACTCCCTCTATGGCAAAGATGTCTTTCCTCACATTAGGGGACCAAAACTACACACAATACTCCAGGTGTGGTCTCACCAAGGCCTTGTACAACTGCAGTAGTACCTCCCTGCTCCTGTACTCGAATCCTCTCGCTATAAATGCCAGCATACCATTCGCCTTTTTCACCGCCTGCTGTACCTGCATGCCCACTTTCAATGACTGGTGTATAATGACACCCAGGTCTCGTTGCACCTCCCCTTTTCCTAATCGGCCACCATTCAGATAATAATCTGTTTTCCTATTTTTGCCACCAAAGTGGATAACTTCACATTTATCCACATTAAATTTCATCTGCCATGAATTTGCCCACTCACCCAACCTATCCAAGTCACCCTGCATCCTCTTAGCATCCTCCTCACTGCTAACACTGCCACCCAGCTTCGTGTCATCCGCAAACTTGGAGATGCTGCATTTAATTCCCTCATCCAAGTCATTAATATATATTGTAAACAACTGGTGTCCCAGCACTGAGCCTTGCGGTACCCCACTAGTCACCGCCTGCCATTCTGAAAAGGTCCCGTTTATTCCCACTCTTTGCTTCCTGTCTGCTAACCAATTCTCCACCCACACCAATACCTTACCCCCAATACCGTGTGCTTTAAGTTTGCACACTAATCTCCTGTGTGGGACCTTGTCAAAAGCCTTTTGAAAATCCAAATATACCACATCCACTGGTTCTCCCCTATCCACTCTACTAGTTACATCCTCAAAAAATTCTATGAGATTCGTCAGACATGATTTTCCTTTCACAAATCCATGCTGACTTTGTCCGATCATTTCACCGCTTTCCAAATGTGCTGTTATCACATCCTTGATAACTGACTCCAGCAGTTTCCCCACCACCGACGTTAGGCTAACCGGTCTATAATTGCCCGGTTTCTCTCTCCCTCCTTTTTTAAAAAGTGGGGTTACATTAGCCACCCTCCAATCCTTAGGAACTAGTCCAGAATCTAACGAGTTTTGAAAAATTATCACTAATGCATCTACTATTTCTTGGGCTACTTCCTTAAGCACTCTAGGATGCAGACCATCTGGCCCTGGGGATTTATCTGCCTTCAATCCCTTCAATTTACCTAACACCACTTCCCTACTAACATGTATTTCACTCAGTTCCTCCATCTCACTGGACCCTCTGTCCCTTACTATTTCTGGAAGATTATTTATGTCCTCCTTAGTGAAGACAGAACCAAAGTAATTATTCAATTGGTCGGCCATGTCCTTGCTCCCCATAATCAATTCACCTGTTTCTGTCTGCAGGGGACCTACATTTGTCTTTACCAGTCTTTTCCTTTTTACATATCTATGAAAGCTTTTACAGTCTGTTTTTATGTTCCCCGGCAGTTTTCTCTCATAATCTTTTTTCCCCTTCCTAATTAAGCCCTTTGTCCTCCTCTGCTGAACTCTGAATTTCTCCCAGTCCTCAGGTGAGCCACTTTCTCTGGCTAATTTGTATGCTACTTCTTTGGAATTGATACTATCCCTAATTTCTCTTGTCAGCCATGGGTGCACTACCTTCCTTGATTTATTCTTTTGCCAAACTGGGATGAACAATTGTTGTAGTTCATCCATGCAACCTTTAAATGCTTGCCATTGCATATCCACCGTCAATCCTTTAAGTGTCATTTGCCAGTCTATCTTAGCTAATTCACGTCTCATACCTTCAAAGTTACCCCTCTTTAAGTTCAGAACCTTTGTTTCTGAATTAACTATCTCACTCTCCATCTTAATGAAGAATTCCACCATATTATGGTCACTCTTACCCAAGGGGCCTCTCACGACAAGATCGCTAATTAACCCTTCCTCATTGCTCAAAACCCAGTCCAGAATAGCCTGCTCTCTAGTCGGTTCCTCGACATGTTGGTTCAAAAAACCATCCCGCATACATTCCAAGAAATCCTCTTCCTCAGCACCTTTACCAATTTGGTTCACCCAGTCTACAAGTCACCCATTATAACTGCTGTTCCTTTATTGCACACATTTCTAATTTCCTGTTTAATACCATCTCCGACCTCACTACTACTGTTAGGTGGCCTGTACACAACTCCCACCAGCGTCTTCTGCCCCTTAGTGTTACACAGCTCTACCCATATCGATTCCACATCTTCCCGGCTTATGTCCTTCCTTTCTATTGCGTTAATCTCCTCCTTAACCAGCAACGCCACCCCACCTCCCCTTCCTTCATGTCTATCCCTCCTGAATATTGAATATCCCTGAACGTTGAGCTCCCATCCCTGGTCACCCTGGAGCCATGTCTCTGTGATCCCAACTATATCATAATCATTAATAACAATCTGCACTTTCAATTCATCCACCTTATTATGAATGCTCCTTGCGTTGACACATAAAGCCTTCAGGCGCTCTTTTACAACTCTCTTAGCCCTTATACAATTATGTTGAAAAGTGGCCCTTTTTAATGCTTGCCCTGGATTTGTCAGCCTGCCACTTTTAGTTTTCTCCTTAGTACTTTTTGCTTCTACCCTCACTTTACACCCCTCTGTCTCTCTGCACTGGTTCCCATCCCTCTGTTGTGAACTAACCTCCTCACGCCTAGCCTCTTTAATTTGATTCCCACCCCCCAACCATTCTAGTTTAAAGTCACCTCAGTAGCCCCCGCTAATCCCCCTGCCAGGATATTGGTCCCCCTGGGATTCAAGTGTAACCCGTCCTTTTTGTACAGGTCACGCCTGCGCCAAAAGAGGTCCCAATGATCCAAAAACTTGAATCCCTGCCCCCTGCTCCAATCCCTCAGCCACGCATTTATCCTCCACCTCATCGCATTCCTACTCTCACTGTCGCGTGGCACAGGCAGTAATCCCGAGATTACTACCTTTGCGGTCCTTTTTCTCAACTCCCTTCCTAGCTCCCTATATTCTCCTTTCAGGACCTCATCCCTTTTCCTACCTATGTCATTGGTACCTATATGTACCACGACCTCTGGCTCCTCACCCTCCCACTTCAGGATATCTTGGACACGATCAGAAATATCCCGGACCCTGGCACCAGGGAGGCAAACTACCATCCGGGTCTCTGGACTGCGTCCACAGAATCGCCTATCTGACCCCCTTACTATCGAGTCCCCTACCACAACTGCCCTCCTCTTCCTTGCCCTACCCTTCTGAGCTACAGGGCCAGACTCTGTGCCGGAGGCACAGCCACTGTCACTTCCCCCGGGTAAGCTGTCCCCCCCAACAGTACTCAAACAGGAGTACCTGTTGTTAAGGGGCACAGCCACCGGGGTACTCCCCATCACCTGACTTTTCCCCTTCCCCCTCCTAACCGTGACCCACTTGTCTGCCTCCCATGGCCCCGGTGTGACCACCTGCCTTCCACTCCTCTCTATCACCTCCTCGCTCTCCCTGACCAGACGAAGGTCATCGAGCTGCAGCTCCAGTTCCGTAACGCGGTCCCTAAGCCCGGTGAGCCGAAGCCCTTAAGTCTTCACTCTGCTCCCGGCTCACTCCGCCGCCCGCAAACTACGCTGCCCGCTCTATGAGGCTTTGTTCCTTTTAAATCTGCCGCTCTGCACTGCCCGACATCACACACCTGCACAGTCCCGCCTCTCAGAAAGCCGTTGGAGAAAAAAAAATTACGAAAATTTCAAAAATCTCTTTCTCGGCACTCCCACTCAGACTCTCAGACTCCTTCTTCGAATCAAACCCGAAGCAGGATGTCTGCCCTTTTAAATCTGCCGCGCTGCACTGCCCGACGTCACACGCCTGCGCAGTCCCGCCTCTCAGAAAGCCGTTGGAGAAAAAAAAATAACGAAAATTTCAAACATCTTTCAAAAAAAGAAACACCTTACTATAAATACTAGCCTGAACCAGTTTTATTGTCAAAAATTCCACAAATTATATTACTGACAGTTATTAGAAATTAGACAATCCATAATAATTGTCTGGATATAAAAATACAGGATGAACAAGAACAACTTAATAGATAGAGCCATTCCAAACACACATAGCATACAGAAATCAATGTGAAAATCAAAAGAAATTTGCCAAATTAAAAGAGGAAATTGAAAGACTATGGAACATGAACAGTGTATATATTGACCCAACAGTAAGATAACTGGTAACATCTCAAGATCACTGCACAATACAATTAAACAATTAGGCTTACTCAGCAAAATTTATGTAAATCTCCAGAAAGACAAACTAAACATGGGAAACCTGAAACTTCCAGGAAATTGAGAAATGAGTGTGCTTGGCTATGCCCATACCTCAGGTTTTATCAGCTTGGGCTGAGAAAAAATAATAATAAATAGCTCAATCAAGATATCTTCGGTTGTCCATCGAAATCCGATGACGATGTCCCCACCTCTAACGGTGAGATCTTTGATGACTATACAGTCCTATCCTGGACCCACAAGCTCTATTGCAGGTGGGACATGTATATGTGGTAGTGGTGGCAACCATGGCTGTATTTCTCCTGGCGCTCTTCGGCTGTCTTCTGGTTGTTCTTTCCATCTCCAGAATATGAACCCCGTCCCTACACAGCTGTCGCCAAGTGGTACGGTCATTAGCAACCTCCTCCAGGTCCTCGGGGCTGATCTTGCACTTTCTTAAAGCATTCTTCATCTGATCCTTATAGCGCTTCTTCAGCCCTCCAGCTGAGCGTCAACCATGATGTAACTGGCCGTATAACACTCTGCGGGGTAGCCGACATGGGGGCATCCTTATCACATGCCCCAGCCACTGCAGCTGACGCTGGGTGATCATGGCCTCAATACTCCTGCAGTTGGTCCTTTAAAGTATTTCAGTGTGAGATACCCGCTCACACCAGGTAATTCCCAGGATGCGCTGGAGGCAACTTATGTGGAAGCGCTCCAAGGACTTGATGTGACGGCTGTAGGTTACCCAAGCTTCACAGCTATAGAGGGTGGTGACACAGACCGCTTGTTATACGGCGACCTTTGTGGAGGGATGAAGGCTCCTGTTCTGAAAGACTCTACGCCGAAGCCTCCCAACAGCAGCTGATGCCTGTTTAATGCGGCTCTGGATGTTGTTGTCAATACCGCTATCCTCAGAGAGAATGCTCCCCAGATATTTGAAAGATGGCACTACAGACAGCTTTTCATCACCAACAGTGAAGGCAGGTAGAGTGGGTGGGACACTAGTATTTCATTGGCAAACCACTTCTGTCTTGGTGGTATTGTCAGTCAGCCCATTCTGCTGTATGCTCTCACTGCCACAGTGAGGACAGTCTGAAGATCCTCCGGAGTATGGGCCACAAGAGCACAGTCATCTACGTACTGCGGCTCCAGGACCCGCTCTCTACAGAGTTTGGTAGTTGCGTGGAGCCTCCTGATGTCAAAGAGGCTGCCATCTAATCTGGCATCCACTGCCACACCACTGCTGTATTCAACCTCGTTGTGGAGAAGCTTGGTAAAACACAAGAGGAAGATGTTACAGAGCACTGGCGCTAGTACACACCCCTGCCTCACCTGTGCGTACAAGGAAGGGCTCGGAATCTTGTCCTGCTATGGCCACCCGAGCAGTCATCCCATCGTAGAACTGGCGGAGGATGTTAACAAATTTATTGGGACAGCCAAGCCCAAGGAGGACATCCCATAAGAGCTCTCTTTGCAAGTGTCGTATGCTTTGGAGAGGTCGACAAAGGCCATAAACAGGTCCTGATGTTGCTCCAGGCACTTTTCCTGAAGCTGCCGGGCTATAAAGAACACGTTGATCGTGCTCCTGTCATTCCTAAATCCACACTGCGATTCAGGCAGCTTTGGCTCGATGATGTTGCTAATGAGTCTCTGAAGCATCGCCTTAGCCAGGAACTTTCCAGCAACAGAAAGGAGTGATATGCCCATACTATTGCCGCAGATGGCCTTGTCACCCTTGTTGTTATAAATGTCTTCGATGTTTGCATTTCTCCATTGCTTCAGTAACTTAGCAGGGATGTAGAGTACAGAGCCTCTCAATCAAGATATCACATCTTACTATAAATACAAACCTAATCCAGTTTTCGAGTCCTACAAATTAAGTTATGACTGACCCATTACTACAGATAGAACAACCCATAATAACCTTCCGAATATCATATGGCACGAGAACAACTTGTCTTTAAAGACTTTATCCTCAGCTACCTTCCTCCTTCTCCAAAAATATGGACTGCCCATGGCCCCACTCTCCAGGGTCTCCTAATGTATTGGGCAGCATTACTTTAGTCCCATCACTGCGAGTCTGAAATAACATGACATCCTTACCAGCTCTCTGGTCAAAACGCCATTCAATCAGTGTAACTTTCCCCCATACTTTTACAGAACTCAGCACTCTTAATAGCAGTCCACAGGGAATTCGGATATCCACCCCACTCAGAACACCAGCATTATTTGTGGAAAATCCCTTTCTGAGTGACACCAAACTTTAATCCCTGCAGCCATAATAAAGTACCTTAAATGCTTCACCCGACTCTAGTTTAAACACAAGCTTAACATACAAACCACTTAATCAATTCTAAACAGTAGCTACACGACATCCTAAATATCTGGAAAATGGTCCCCACAAATGTAACCCCCTCACTGGGCTCGCATACAAACTTAGCTTGTTAGCTACCTCGGCTAACACCACATGACTCAACAGTGAGGAGGGCAACTTACACAAAAACAATATACATCTAGGGTTGGTATGATTTGGGGTTTAACCAAACAGGAATGTTGTATTGTTCTAATTAAAGAAACCTCAATTTTATCAAATGCTGGGTAAATACTGCCTATGCACAATTAGCAGTCAGAAAGAAATAACAGATCGTGCACTGTATAAAATTATAAAGAAACTATATTTACTAATATCAGTTTTATCAAGCTTTTATTACATAGAAACATAGAAATCTACAGCACATTACAGGCACTTCGGCCCACAATGTTGTGCCAACCATGTAACCTACTCTAGAAACTGACTAGAATTACCCTACTGCGTAGCCCTCCATTTTTCTAAGCTCCATGGAGTTATCCAAGAGTCTCTTAAATGACCCTATTGTATCTGCCTCGACCATCGTCACCGGCAGTGCATTCCATGCAGCCACCACTGTGTGTGAAAACATCCCTTCTCTACCTACTTCCAAGCACCTTAAAACTGTGCCCTCTTGTGTTAACCATTTCTGCCCTGGGAAAAAACCTCTGGCTATCCACACAATCAGTCCCTCTCATCATCTTATACACCTCTATCAGTTCACCTCTCATCCCCCATCGCTCCAAGGAGAAAAGGCTGAGTTCACTCAACCTATTCTCATAAGGCATGCTCCCCAGTCCAGGCAACATCCTTGTAAATCTCCTCTGCACTCTCTCTATAACATCCACATCCTTCCTGAAATGTGGTGATAAGAACTGAACACAGTACTCCAAGTGAGGGCTAACTATTCGAATAACTGTTCGAATAACAGTATCTTCAGATTCAGTGAGGGTCATGACCAACCTTGCTTTGGTGCATTTGAATTCTTCCACAAGACTTGCAATTGGTAATTCCAATTTGCCGTTCCCGTACGCAGGACTTAAGCATCGTGGAAGTCCAAGCCACTGTTTTACATGTGTGCTGATCATTCTTTCAAGCTTTTCAACCTTGCTGATGGGGATTTCATACACTGTTAAAGGCCACATGAGTCTTGGGAGTATGCCGAACTGGAAGCACCACAGCTTGAGTTTTCCTGGCAGCCAGGTCTTGTTGACGTGAGCTATGTACATGATGGTATCCTTTTTGAGTTCTTCAAACTGTTCAGTGTCCTTGAGCTTAGCATCATATCATCGGCCCAAGCTCTTCACTGGCATTTCTGAAACAGTTGGGACAGGTGTCCTGTTAATCTGAAATCTTTTATCGGTGACTTGACCTTTGACAATGGAGATGCTTCTGCACTTGCTGGGTTTGATATTCATCCTCGCCCATGTGATGTTTTGATGAAGCTTTTCCAGCAGTCTCTTGGTGCAGGGGACAGTTGTGGTCAGTATTGTTATATCGTCCATATAGGCTTGTATCGGTGGTAACCGTTGACCAAACTGTAGCCCTTTTCCTCCCGCAACCCATTTTGAGGCTCTGATAATCAGCTTCATTTCCACAGTAAAGGCCAGTGGGGAGATGGTGCACCCCGCCATGATGCCTACTTCCAGTGGTTGCCACGCTGTGGTGAGGTCTGATGTTGTGAGACAGACTTGCAGATCCTGGAAGTAGTGTTTTACCAGATTTGTTATTGTTGCAGGCACCTGAAAGAATTCAAAAGCAGTCCACAGTAGGGAATGAGGAACTGATCCATAGGCATTGGCCAGGTCGGGGAACAAAACATGCAGATCCTTTCTTTCTTTCTTAGCCATCTGGAATTGATGCCATATGACGCTGGTTTGTTCAAGGCATCCCGAGAAGCCTGCTATGCCAGCCTTTTGGATTGACGTATCAATGAAATGATTTTGTTTCAGATACTTCGTAAGTCTTTGCGCCAACACGCTGAAAAAGATCTTGCCCTCTATGTTCAGAAGGTTTATTTGGTGAAATTGCTCGATGGTAGACGAATTCTTTTCTTTTGGGATCAGAACTCCCCCCGCTCTTCTCCAGGCTTTGGGGATAATTTGCTTTACCCACGCAACCCTCATGTTTTTCCAAAGGAATTTCAGAACATCCGGGGTGTTCTTGTAGACACAATACGGAACACTGTTAGGGCCTGGCGCTGATGCCGATCTTGCCTTCTTCACTGCCTCTTTCACCTCGCTCAGCTTGGGAGGGCTGATGTTAAACTGACGTTGTGGGGGTGGGATTGGTGGGATGTCAGCTGGGACAAATATCAGTTCATCTTTTCGCTTATTGGTGTGGATGATTCTGAGATGTCTTTCAACCTCCTCTTTTGATACTTTCAAGTATCCGCTTTTCTCTTTTGTGAAAATGCCTTTCACATATTTAAAGGGATCTTCGTAGAAGTCTGTTCTTGCTTTCTCCTTCTTTTTGCGTCGTTTCGTTAAATTCTCTGCCTTGCACAGTTTTGAAAGCCTCTGTCTTAGCTCCTCTTGAAGGAGGTTGATGCCGTCCCTTTCTTCGGCTGCTGCTTTTCTCCACACCTTCCTCAGGCCTCTTCTCTCTTTAACAAGTCGTTGGATTTCCTGGAGACAACGGAATTTGGGGGGAGGAGGCATATCTTTCCTGCTGACTTGTTCCTTCACTCCAGATTTCTCCTTTCCGTAGCTGTAGATCAGGTCACCCATCCTCTCCGACTTCTTTTCTGCTGATCCCTTGATGCCACAAGATCAGACTCACATCTGCATTGATGGTTTCACACTCCGTGCTGGTAGACTTCGGCCATTTCACCAACGGTTTACGTCCTTGCATGTTCTCCACTTTACGATGTGCCTGGCTATGTCTTGGACTGCTGCTTGTGCCTGAAACTTCTTCCACATCCCGTAGGGTGCTGATACTCTGCGAACTGTGGGTTTCTTCCTGCCACTGAGTTTCATCTGACTGATTTGACCTTCCTCTTAATAGAATCTGGTCAATGCGGGGCCCTGGGTTGGAGATTTTCAAGCATTTCTTCCGTCCTTGATGAATTTTTAGACCACGAGTTGAAATTACTTTAGTCCAGCCACACCTACAGGTCTGAAGAACATATCCAGCTGCTGGAAGGTATACGGTGTATTGGCCTTCATCAATCATGGAATTGAATTTAGGAGCTGAGAGGTAATGTTGCAGCTATATAGGACCATGGTCAGACCCCACTTGGAGTACTGTGCTCAGTTCTGGTCGCCTCACTACAGGAAGGATGTGGAAACCATAGAAAGGGTGCAGAGGTGATTTACAAGGATGTTGCCTGGATTGGGAAGCATGCCTTATGAGAATAGGTTGAGTGAACTTGGCCTTCTCTCCTTGGAGTGACGCAGAATGAGAGGTGACCTGATAGAGGTGTATAAGATGATGAGAGGCATTGATCGTGTGGATAGTCAGAGGCTTCTTCCCAGGGCTGAAATAGTTGCCACAAGAGGACACAGGTTTAAGATGCTGGGGAGTAGGTGCAGAGGATGTCAGGGGTAAGTTTTTTACACAGAGAGTGGTGAGTGCGTAGAATGGGCTGCCAGCAATGGTGTGGAGGTGGATACGATAGGGTCTTTTAAGAGACTTTTGGATAGGTACATGGAGCTTATAAAAATGGAGGGCTATGGGTAAGCCTAGTAATTTTATGGTGTGGTGCACATGCTTGGCATGACTTTTTTGGGCCGAAGGGCCTGTATTGTGCTGAAGGTTTTCTATGTTTCTATCTTTACCACAATATCTACTTGTTTTGCATCTTTTAGGGAGCTATGGATTTGCACCTCGAGATTCCTCTGAACATTAGAGAATGGCCCTGTATACATTCTTACATTTCTCCCAAAATTAAACACCTCACCTGTCTGGATTAGACTCCATCTGCCAACTCTCCACACAAATTTGCAAGTGATCTTCATCCTACTGCATCCTTTGACAGACCTCCTCACTTTCCACCACTCCTGCATTTATATATAAATCTATATCAGCAAAGGTCTCAGCACTGATCACTGAAGAACACTACTGTTCTCAGATTTCAATTCAAAGGAAAGCTCCTCCAACACCATCCTTATTTTTGAATTTGGAAGGGATATTGGTGAACTTGACAAAGGGAACTCAGTTTTCACTCTCATAGTGTTTATTCTGTATTCCTCACACATGCTGGCATTTATAGCAAGAGGATTCGAGTACAGGATCAGGGAGGTAACACTGCAGTTGTACAAGGCCTTGGTGAGACCACACCTGGAGAATTGTGTGCAGTTTTGGTCCCCAAATCTGAGGAAAGACATCCTTGCCATAGAGGGAGTACAAAGAAGGTTCACCAAATTGATTCCTGGGATGGCAGGACTTTCATATGATGAAAGTCTGGATGAACTAGGCTTATACTCATTGGAATTTAGAAGATTGAGGGGGGATCTGATTGAAACGTATAAAATCCTAAAGGGATTGGACAGGCTAGATGCAGGAAGATTGTTCCTGATGTTGGGGAGGTCCAGAACGAGGGGTCACAGTTTGAGGATAAAGGGGAAGCCTTTTAGGACCGAGATTAAGAAAAACTTCTTCACACAGAGAGTGGTGAATCTGTGGAATTCTCTGCCACAGGAAACAGTTGAGGCCAGTTCATTGGCTATATTTAAGACGGAGTTAGATATGACCCTTGTGGCTAAAGGGATCAGGGGGTATGGAGGGAAGGCTGGTACAGGGTTCTGAGTTGGATGATCAGCCATGATCATACTGAATGGCGGTGCAAGCTCGAAGGGCCGAATGGCCTACTCCTGCACCTATTTTCTATGTTTTCTATGTCTAAGTTCTATGTTTTCATGCCCTCAATTATATCCCTTACAGAATCAAAAATTATACTTTCCACAGTTCTGTGATATCTGCCATACAACATGCCAATGCTCTCTGTACAAATGGTACACATAGGAATCACAGAAGAATGATGTACTGAGGTTGCGTACAGGTTAGTGTTGGTTTACCAGAACCACACCTGAAATTCAATGTAGAATTAGGAATTCGAATTGCACAATGGAGTATGGTGCACATGTGGAATATGGAAGGGAAGGGACGATTGTTGAAAGTTAAAATAAATGCCAGTAATGCTCAGCAGGTCAGGCCATATCAGTGTGATGAGAAGCAGAGATGCTTCAGGTTGAAGACCTTTCATCATAACTAGGAAGGAAAAAGAACCTTATTAAACTACAGAGATGTTGAAGGGGACTACCGGAGTCTCTGATAGGTTAACACTGCAGTGATCATGGGGATAAGCTGTAAACAAGGTTACTGAGTCAGTGAATGGGAGCAGTCAGAGGGTAAGGACATAGAAAACTGGAGCAGAAAGTGAACAATCTGTGCCAAATCACTGATAAATGATTGTACAGACAGAGAAATCAAAGTTACCCGGACTGTAGAATTTAATGTTGGTAATCCACAATTTATGAAGTGCTGTTTACAGATTTGTGGTGGACCTCAAATGGATAGATCAAGGTTGGAAAGGATGGGAATTTAAAGTGAAAGATCACTGCCACAGATGGGGTGTGGGTGTTCTATGAATTACCCAATCTATGTTTGCTTTATCCAATGTAGAAGAGTCCACATTCTGAACAGCGAACCCAGTACACTACAAAGTATTGCATACTACAGTCTTCCCAAATTGCTATTAAGTTGTATAACATCAGGTAATCAGTATTTTTATTTTTTTTTTAATTTTTATTGAAATACAGCCACACCCCCGATTTTAATCACAGGACCATTTATAATGACTTGTTAATCTAAAAACTGGTACATCTTTGGTCTGTGGGAGGAAACCAGAGCACCCAGAGAAAACCCATGCAGTCACGGGTAGAATCTACCATCTCCTTACAGGCAGTGGTGGGAATTGAACCAGGGTCACCTGTACTATAAAGTGTTGTTTCTCTTCAAGCAATGTGCAAGGGAACAGCATCAAACAAGAGAAAATCTACAGATGCTGGAAATCCAGACAACACACACAGAATGCTGGAGGAACTCAGCAGGCCAGGCTGGAAAACAGTACAGTCGACATTTCGGGCTGAGACCCTTCATCAGGATTGCATCTGACATTAGATTCTGTGCAAAAGGGCTGCATGAGAATCAGAACAAAATAAAATATTGCGAAGGTAGTCTCATGTACAGGCATAATAAGTGAAATATAGATCCTCCAAGACACAATAACTTAATTCTACACCCTCTTGTGACAGATTAATTTCACAGTCTCCATAATTACATCCTGAACTGTTTCTTTTCTAGAGTCAACAACGTCACCATTGACCACAGGCAAGGACATGATGAGAGGACACCATTTGATGACTCTTCTGTTTTGAACATCAGATGGTTTATTCTGTAATTCTCACATACACATCTTGCTCAATCAACGGCATTGTTGTCAAACTGCATCTAATCAACACTCGGCTCCAACTAACAGTGGGATATCAGGGGCTCCTACTTATGCTGTGGCTTTTGAGACAGTTCGTTGAGCCATTTTCACAATGAACCTAATTGCTTTAATCAGGGAACTGGGCAAAATGAAAGGACAATATTGAATTGCTCGTTTGCTTTCAATATCACATTCAACCCACCAACAACAACTACGGGCATGCAGACTCCTCACAGCTATCCTATCATATTCCAATCTCCCAGTTCCTCCTTCCCCATCATACTTGCCCCAATGAAGATGTTGTCCACACAGATGCCCTGGAAATTTCTTGCTTCCTTCGAGGCCTTCCCTCAACCAGAGTTGATAAAGAACTTGACTACATCTCATCTGCTTCCATCCAGTCTCAGGACCCATCCATCTTTTGATGTAAAAGAGTTGAGGGTGTAAGCCTGAGTAGGACTGAAAAAAATACTGTTTCTTGCACAAAAACATAGAGGTAGCTTGAACCCATGTGAGTTCTCAGTGCTACAGCTTGCATCTGGAGATACTGCTGTGGAATTGAC
The DNA here is from genome assembly GCF_963921235.1 of Mobula hypostoma. NCBI lineage: Eukaryota > Metazoa > Chordata > Chondrichthyes > Myliobatiformes > Myliobatidae > Mobula > Mobula hypostoma. Next base: position 76,856,045 of record NC_086107.1, on the reverse strand, counting down.
TGAATCTCTACTTAAGGAAGAAGCAGAGAGCCCTCAGATCATGCTGATGTGGGAAGAAGATGTAGATTCTTCAAAGTAAAACTGAGCTAGTTGGGACTAAGAATTGGAAACTTGCAGTGGACATAGAGATGGCACAAGATGTAAAAGGGAAAGGACCAGAAAGAGGGAGACATAAAGGGAGACATAAAGTAGGGAGAAGTAAGGTGGATGGGAGACCAGCAACAGAAAGAAGAGCTTTGTCTGCACTGTCCTGCTTGTAGATCTCCAGCAGTAAGTAGAAGAGGATCGTGCAAGACTGGAAGTCTATAAATCTGGATGGGAAAATCTTTCAAGGATATGATTGCTACAATACATTATAGCATGTAGTGAGTCATAGTCCAGAGGGAGCAATGAGGATATACCTGAAATTGAGAGGTAAAATCTCTCTTCACTAGACCAAATTAGTGCCACTTTTGTGGGAAGTGTGATGACAGCATTATGACTATTCACAGTGAGACCTCTTCACAGGATTATTCAGACTTCTGGATCAATGGGACCTGTACAAAAGAGATGGGTTGCACTTGATCTGAGGAGGACCAATATCTTTGCGACAGGTTTGGTAGAGCTGTTGTGAGTGGTTTAAACTAATATGGCAGGGGGATGGGAACCAGTATGATAGAGCTGAGGATGAGCCAGCAGGTTTACAATTAGATGTTATAATGTGTAATATGAATGTAAAGAAGGACAAGGCAAAGATTCGGTTCAAATGCAGACACAGCAAAGAGTTAAGTTATACTATGGAGGCAAAATTCAAAAGAGTGAAGAATGAAGGACTGAATGTGCTGTATTTAATTGTGTGCAGCATTCGGAATGAGGTGGACAAACTCACGGCGCAACTAGAGATTGGTCAGTATGACGTGGTGGGCATCACTGAGTTGTGGCTGAAAGAAGGCCATAGTTGGGAGTTTAACAGCAAAGGATATACTTTGTATCGAAAGGACAGGCAGGAGACATAGGGGTGATGTGGCTCTATTGGTAAGAGATGGAATTACATCTTTAGAAAGAGGTGACATAGGGTCAGAGAATGTTGAATCTTTATGGGTGGAGTTAAGAAACTACAAGGGTGAAAAAAAACATTATGGGAATCATATTGAGGCCTCCAAATAGTAGCCAAGATGTGGGGTTGAGATTGCAAAGGGAGCTGGAAAAGGCATGCAATAAGGGTAATGTCACAATTGTAGTGGGGGAATTCAATATGCAAGGGGACTGGGAAAATCAGATTGGTGTTAGATCACAGGAGAGGGAATTTGTTGAATGCCTATGAGATGGCTTTTTAGGACAACTTGTGCTTGAGCCTACTAGGGGGAATGCTGTCTTAGATTGGGTGTTGTGTAATAACTCAGATTTTATTAGTCAGCTAAACGTAAAGGAACCCCTAGGATCATAATATGATTGAATTCATGCTACAATTTGAAAGGGAGAAGCATAAATCACGTGTATCAGTATCACAATGGAATAAAAGAAATTACAGAGGCATGAGAGAGGAGCTTGCCCAGGTGGGTTGGTGGGGATGACGGTAGAACAGAGCTGCCTGAAGTTTCTGGGAATAGTTTACAATGTGCAGGATAGATACGTCCCACAGAAGAAGTTCTCAAATGGCTGGGGTAGGCAACCATGGCTGACAAGGGATGTTGAGGACTGCATAAAAGCCAAGGAAAGGGCAGATAAGGAAGCAAAAGTGAGTGGGAAGTTGGATGGTTGGGAAGCTTTTAAAAACCAACAAAAGGCAACTAAAAAGCTCTAAGAAAGGAAAAGACAAAATATGAAGGCAAACTAGCCAATAATATATAGCAAGATACTAAAAGTTTTTCAGTTATATAAAGAGTAAAAGGGAGGTGAGAGTTGATATTGGACCACTGGAAAATGATGCTGGTGAGGTAGTAATGGGGGACAAAGAAATGACAGATGAACTTAATAGGTAATTTGAATCTATCTTCATTGTGGAAGACACTAGCAGTGTGCTAGAGGTCCATGAGTGTCAGGAAGCAGGTGTGAGTAACATTGCTATCCCAAAGGAAAAAGTGCCAAGCAAACTGAAAGATCTTAAGTGAATAAGTCACCTGGACCAGATGGACTACATGATCTTTCAAAATCACTTGATTTTGACATGGTCCCAGAGGACTGGAAGATCGCAAATGTCACTCCACTCTTTAAGAAGGGAGGGAAGGCAAAAAAGAATAAATCATAGGCCAGTTAGCCTAACATCAGTGGTTGGGAAAGTGTTGGAGTCCATTATTAAGGGCGAGGTTTCAGTGTACTTGGAGAATAATGATAAAATAAGTCCAAGTCAGCATGGTTTCTGTAAAGGGAAATCTTGCCTGACAAATCTGTTATAATTCTTTGAGGAGCCTGTTTCCGTGCTGTAATTGTTATATGATTATATGTTATATGGTTAAGTGACAATCAGGGTGGACAAAGGAGGGGCAGTGGATGTCATTTGCTTGGATTTTCAGAAGGCATTTGATAAAGTGCCACACATGAGGCTGTTTAATAAGATAAAATCTTATGATGTTACACAAAAGTTCCTGACATGGATAGAGGAATGTCTGACAGGCAGGAGGCAGTGAGTGGGAATAAAGGGGGCCTTTTCTGGTTGGCTGCCAGTGACTGGTGGTGTTCCTCAGGGGTCAGTATTGGGACCACAACTTTACACATTGTTTGTCAATGAATTACATAGTGGAATTGATGACTTTGTAGCAAAGTTTGTAGATGATACAAAGATAGGTTCAAACATCAGAGGTGCAAAGGGACTTAGGAGTCCTCATGCAAGACTCCCAGAAGGTTAATTCATAGGTTGTGTCTGTGGTAAAGACACTAGTCAGACTGCACTTGAAGTATTGTCAACAGTTTTGTGCCCCATATCTCAAAAAGGATGTATTGTCATTGGAGAGACTCCAGAGGAGGTTCACTAGGATGGACAGAGGAATGGCTGACAGGCAGGAGGCAGAGAATGGGAATAAGGTTAATTCACAGGTTGAGTTGTGGTACAGAGGCAAATGCAGTGTTGGCACTTATTTCAAGGGGAATAGAATATTAAAAGCAAGGAGATAATGCCAAGACTTTACAAGACAATAGTCAGGCCGCACTTGGCTGCAGGTGTATGGGGTTAAATGGAATCTGGGATCAGCCATGATGAAATGACAGAACAGACTCGATGAGCTGAATTGCCTAATTCTGCTTTTATGTCTTATAGCGCATGGACTGCTGCCAGTTCATTAGATGGTAGGTTAGAAAAGGGAATGAGAGTGGAAAAATCAAGACTAAACTCTGATTTGATGGTTATCAGTCCTTATCTATCTCCAACACCTCTGTTCTCACCTTATCTTCAGTGCAAAAGAAAGATGCACTTACTTGCTCCATGACTTTAACTCAACCAAAACCTGTGTTCAATGAATCATCTTTTTACAATTTCCATCCTGTTCAATGAGATTCCCCTAGCTGACACAGTCCCTTTATAGTACTCTGGTCCAATTTTCTGTCTTCACCAAACCAATTCTATTCTTTAAACTCATTCTCATGCAACTGTAAGAGATACAATTTCATATATCGTTACCATCCAAACCAGCCAGGGGCCGAAGGATCCCCTCCAAGTAAAGCAGCAATTCACTTGCAGTTCTTCCAGTCTAGAGCACTGCTTTCTGTGTTCACTGTATGCTGTCCACATTGGGGAAAGCAAACATGGGAGTCGGTTTCCCCAATGTGGCCATCCACATTGGGGAAAAGTTGGCCAGCTGCTTTATGGAGCACTTGCTTTTAGTCTGTAGAGGTGAGCCAGAGCTCCTATTGTCAACCACTTTCACTTTGACCTACCTGTAGCCTCCTGCACTGTGGCCCTGTGTCAACGTGATGAACAGAACCTACAACAATGTTTTCTGGACTCAACATTGAACTCTCCAACTTCTGGTAAATAACTAACTGTCAGTATTAGAATTGGCCATTTCTGTTGTCAGATCAAGTTCAAACTAACTTGTTTTCTCCATTCCATTGTTCTGATAGAGCCTTTGAAATGAAATGTTAACTCTGTTTCTCTGTTAAGGTGACAGTTGGCCAGTTGATTGCTTCAGCATTTTTTGATTTATCTTTCAGATTTTCAGCACAAACCTGCAACAGGGTCTTCAGCCCACTGGCCCATGCCAACCAAGATTACCATCCAAGCCAATCCCAATTGCCTGCATTTGACCTATGTAGTTCTAAACCTATCCACCCTCTTATCCAGTTCACTGTCTTTTAAAAGTTAGTTAATTCACACCAATCTGATTTATCTGGTCATGAATAGATGTCTTCCACAGCTCAGTGCTGAGTTCCTTTTTAAAAAGTGACAGCTTGGGAAATGTTGATATTCAAAGGAAATTTTGCAAGTATTCTTGGGCAGTAGATGCTAGCCTAATGCCATGGTCACATTCACCTAAATTAATAAATGCCACATAGTTTTATTCAACTGTTGTATTCTTCCCATCTTTCTTTCAGAACTTATTGTCGGAGGCACCCGTAAGTGTAAGTAGTAATTCGTTTTAATTTATCCAAATATTCCCAATATTGCAAATGGACAAACAGATTTAACGGATTAGTTAGTGACAGATACTTACAGAGCTCAATACTGAATTTGATTTAAGTGTTGAGAGATTGTGAACCTGGCCTCTATTACAGAAGGATTCTAATACAAGCAATGTCTCTCTAGAGATAAGGATCTGGTCCAGTGGGGAGGGAAGAACACGTGACCTTTTATTGTAAAATCACATGAGGCAGGTGGCTGAGGTGTCATTGCAGGAGCAGTGACCATAAGTGACCAGAATTCGGTTTATTTTTAAACAACTATGGAAAGAGATAGAACAGGTCCACAAATCGAATTCTAAATTGGCTGATCGCATTCCCACCTAATCTAGCCCCACTTACCCATGTTTGGTCACTTTATAGCTTTCCAAGCTATCTACAACTCCAATTACCTTTCTCTGACATCTTACTACTTTCAATTACCACCTTGTCCCCTCAGTTTCTGATTACATCTTTCCCCTGTTACCATAAAACTCTGCCCTCTCGCTCTTGATTCTCGAATTCTGTGGAAAAGAATGTGCATATTGACCTTATCAATGGTGTTCATGATATTATATATCATAGTTCATGGCTTCAAAGAGACTTTCATGAAAAACTACTTTCCAAACTTTAATTGTTCTTTTCACTGTAGCCTCTCCAATCCAACAAAGAATGGCAATAACTTAGAACATAGAGCATTACAACACAGTACAGGCCCTTCAGTGCATGATGTTTTGCCAACTTTTTAATCTACTCGAAGATCAATCTCACCTTTTCCTCCTACATAGCTATCTATTTTCCTATCTGAGCCTTTCTTAAATATTGCTAATATATTTACTTCTACCACCACCCTTCATAGGCCGTTCCATACACCTACCATTCTCTGCATAAAAATACTTCTGACATCTCCCTATATTTTCCTCCAATCATCTTAAAGCTATGCTGCCTCATATTAGCCATTTCTGCTCTATCCACTCAATCAGTGTCTCTCATCATCTCGTACACCTCTATCCTCCTTCACCCTAGACAGAAAAGCCCTAATTCACTCAGCCTATCCTCATAGGGCATGCTTTCTAACCCAGGCAGCATCCTGGTAAATCTCCTCAGCACTCTCTTTAAAGTTTCAACATTCTTCCTATAATGAGGCAACCGGAGCTGAACACAATATTGCAAGTGTAGTCTAACCAGGGTCTTATACGTAGAGCTGCAACATTACCTCACACTTCTTGAACTTGGTCTCCTGAATAATGAAGGCCAACACAGCATACACCTTCTTAACCATCATATCAAGTTGCTCTGTAACTTTTGGAGATCTGCGGACATGGACCACAAGATCCTTCTGTTCTTGCACATGCTCGACAAAATCCAATGTCTCCTCAGGAACTATGGCCTGTGACTAGTGAAACTCCCGATCAGGATATTGGTTGCCTCCAGTTAAGATGCATCTTATCCCCCTGTGCCAGAGGAGGTTCTAATGAACCAAGAAATTGAAACTCTGTCCCCTGCACCGGTTCCTCAGCCAGTCTTTCCTGCCCGGACTAGCACATAGCATCAAGCTAATCCAAAGATGCTGCTCTTCAGCTACTTTCCTAACTCTGTATACTCACTCTACAGTGTAGGTAATGGATCAACAGCTTCCAGTGCTCTCTCTGGAGTGGGTAGAGTGAGAGCTGAACTGAAGGGGTGAAACATGAATCCAGGACAAGCTCTGCAGTGGGTCAGTCATAGTTATAGTCATAGTCATAGTCATAGTCATACTTTATTGATCCTGGGGGAAATTGGTTTTCGTTACAGTTGCACCATAAATAATAGACAGTAATAAAACCATAAATAGTCAAATAGTAATATGTAAGTTATGCCAGTAAATTGTGAAATAAGTCCAGGACCAGCCTATTGGCTCAGGGTGTCTGACCCTCCAAGGAAGGAGTTGTAAAGTTTGATGGCCACAGGCAGGAATGACTTCCTATGACACTCTGTGTTGAATCTCGGTGGAATGAGTCTCTGGCTGAATGTACTCCTGTGCCCAACCAGTACATTATGTAGTGGATGGGAGACATTGTCCAAGATGGCATGCAACTTGGACAGCATCCTCTTTTCAGACACCACCGTCAGAGAGTCCAGTTCCATCCCCACAACATCACTGGCCTTACGAATGAGTTTGTTGATTCTGTTGGTGTCTGCTACCCTCAGCCTGCTGCCCCAGCACACAACAGCAAACATGATAGCACTGGCCACCACAGACTCGTAGAACATCCTCAGCATCGTCCGGCAGATGTTAAAGGACCTCAGTCTCCTCGGGAAATAGAGACAGCTCTGACCCTTCTTGTAGACAGCCTCAGTGTTCTTTGACCAGTCCAGTTTATTGTCAATTCGTATCCCCAGGTATTTGTAATCCTCCACCATGTCCACACTGACCCTCTGGATGGAAACAGGGGTCACTGGTACCTTAGCTCTCCTCAGGTCTACTACCAGCTCCTTGGCCTTTTTCACATTAAGCTGCAGATAATTCTGCTCACACTATGTGACAAAGTTTTCTACCATAGCCCTGTGCTCAGCCTCATCTCCCTTGCTGATGCATCCAACTATGGCAGAGTCATCCGAAAACTTCTGAAGATGACAAGACTCTGTGCAGTAGTTGAAGTCCGAGGTGTAAATAGTGAAGAGAAGGGGAGACAAGACAACCTGTGGAGCCCCAGTGCTGCTGATCACTCTATCGGACACACAGGAGTGTATCATTCCTGTTGTCGTCCACTTCCATCACAGCTATCACCCTGTTGCATTACAGCTGATCCCATACCTCTTGTTGTAGTTGAAGTAATTGTCAGTGAAGGAAAGGTTGCAAATGACCCTGTCAGGATAGAAAGTACAAGTTTATCAGAATGTGTTTTGCAGTAGAATTCCCATTCCCAAGATAACCACACCTGTCTAGGTCTCACTCGTAGTTCCCATGTGTTTCATGGTGAGATCAGAAGGGTGTGAGAAAGGCACAAATAAAATAACTAGGTGGTGATCATGAATCTTCAGGGAACAAAGAGAATTAAATTGTTCCTGTAAAGTTAGAGAATGTTGATACCTGGCCCCCTCATTAATATATTTATGGGTTATGGACATATGCAGCTTAGAAACAGACTCTTTGACCAATGAGTCCACTCGACCTATCAAGAACAATTTTATGTGAAATCCCCTCAGATGACGCCATTAAGCAGCAGCTCTTTGCATGCAGCTCCAATAGGAATCATCAAATATTCCCCATTAGGACTACTACAGCAGGGCCAGTTGTATCCTTTCCTTCATCGGTAACTTCAGCAACAAGTAATGAATTGACTGTAATGCAGCAAGGTGATTACTGTGATGCAAATGAACATCAGGAATGAATCATAAAAGCAATAGAGAGGGAATATAATGTAGCCAAAATTAGTGGGAGGTTAGAGGATTGGGAAACTTTTAAAAACCAACAGAAGAAGGCAACTAAAAATTATAACTGGGAGGATAAAATGAAATATGAAGCTAAGCTAGCCAACTTTTTTCAGATATATAAAGAGTAATTGAGAGGTAAGAGTGGATATTGAGCTGCTGGAAAATGACACTGGAGAGATAGTATGGGGGACAAGGAAATGATGGATGAACTGAAGAAGTATTTTCACTGTGGAAGACATTATTAGCATGCCGGAAGTTTGAGAGTGTCTAGGGACAGAAGTGAGTGCAGTTGCTATTTCTGGTGTGGGATCTCAGTAATTTTTCTGATCACCGGGTTCTCTTAGGAGTCCAAGAATGACTGAAAACTTATTTCTTCATGATCAGTTACCTTAAAGTTTAAGCATAGGAACAGACACAGTGCATGTGAAACTAAGTAAGGAGCTGAGAAACAAAGGAAACAGGATGATACAAAGATGGCACTTTGGCAAAATCTGGCAAAATACTCAAAATAACACAAATTTCTGAGGTCTTGCAAGAGCCTATTAAGGCACACAGTCTTATCACAAATAAGAGAAAGTCTGCAGATGCTGGAAATCCAAGCAACACCCACTAAATGCAGGAGGAACTCAACAGGTCAGGCCGGATCAGCTGAAGGGTCTCGGCCCAAAACATCGACTGTATTCTTTTCCATAGATGCTGCCTGGCCTGCTGAGTTCCTCCAGCATTTTGTGTGAGTTATACAGTCTTGTTGTGTTTGTCATCTGCTAACACTTAGCCAATGAAAAATGAAAAAGGCGATAAACCGTTATGTAACTGCTGTACTGCTTTCCCACCAGTAAGTGGAGACAAAACAACATATATTGTGAATATATACAAGTTTGTTAAACATACATATCTTGTGTCAGTAAAACTATGATTTTATTCTTGCATTATTTCAACTAATATCTTAACAAAAACATAAAAAACAGCTAATTCCAACACTAGGGAGATGATGCTTGGGAAGCTGAAAGATCTGAAGCTCGATACTGTACGTCACCTGGACCTGATGGACAACACCCCAGGGTTCTGAAGGAGATGGCTGAGAGATTGCAGAGGCATTAGTAATGATCTTTCAGAATCAGTTGATTCTGGCATGGATCTGGATGACTGCAGTATTGTAAATGTCACCCCATTCTTCAGGAACGGAGGGAGACAGAAGAAAGGAAACAATAGTCCAGTGAACCTGACCTCAGTGGTTGGAAAGATGTTGGAGTCGATTGTTAAGGATGTAGTTTTGGAGTACTTGGAGTCGCATGACAAAAAAGGCCAAAGTCAGTATGGTTTCTTAAAGGAAAATCTTGCCTGATAAATCTGTTAGAGTTCTTTGAAGAAATATCAAGCAGGATAGTCAAAGGAGAATGGTGGATGTTGTGTACTTGGATTGTCAGAAGGCCTTTGACAAGGTGCCTCACATAAGGCTGCTTTGCAAGATAAAAGCCCAGGGTATTACAGGAAAAATACTAGCATTGATAGAGCACTGGCTGTTTGGCAGGAGACAAAGAGTGGGAATAAAGGGCTGCCAGTGACTAGTGGTTTCTATAGGGGTCTGTGTTGAGACCACTTCTTTTTATGTTATATGTCAATGATTTGGATAATGAAATTGATGGCTTTGTGATCAGGTTTTTGGACAATATGAAGATTGGAAGGGCAGGTAGTGTTGAAGCAAAGAGATTGGAGAAGGACTTAGACAGATTAGGAGAATGAGCAAAGAAGTTGCCAAAGGAATAAAGTGTCTGGAAGTGTCTGATCATACACTTTGGTAGAAGGAATAAAAGCACAGACTATTTTCTAAACCAGGAAAAAATCAAGAATCTGAGGTGCAAAGGGATTTGGTAGTCCTCATTCAAGATTCCGTAAAGGTTAATTGTCAGGTTGAACCGGAGGTGAGGAAGACAAATGCAATGTTAGCATTCATTTCAAGGGGCCTGGAATATAAAAGCAAGGATGTAATGCTGAGGCTGGGGGCCTCACTTGGAGCATTGCTAAACACAAACAACAGGAACTCTGCAGATGCTGGAAATTCAAGCAACACACATCAAAGTTGCTGGTGAACGCAGCAGGCCAGGCAGCATCTGTAGGAAGAGGTACAGTCGACGTTTCAGGCCGAGACCCTTCGTCAGGACTAACTGAAGGAAGAGTGAGTAAGGGATTTGAAAGTTGGAGGGGGAGGGGGAGATCCAAAATGATAGGAGAAGACAGGAGGGGGAGGGATAGAGCCAAGAGCTGGACAGGTGATAGGCAAAAGGGGATACGAGAGGATCATGGGACAGGAGGTCCGGGAAGAAAGACGGGGGGGGGGGACCCAGAGGATGGGCAAGAGGTATATTCAGAGGGATAGAGGGAGAAAAAGGAGAGTGAGAGAAAGAATGTGTGCATTAAAATAAGTAACAGATGGGGTACGAGGGGGAGGTGGGGCCTTAGCGGAAGTTAGAGAAGTCGATGTTCATGCCATCAGGTTGGAGGCTACCCAGACGGAATATAAGGCATTGTTCCTCCAACCTGAGTGTGGCTTGATCTTTACAGTAGAGGAGGCCGTGGATAGACATGTCAGAATGGGAATGGGATGTGGAATTAAAATGTGTGGCCACTGGGAGATCCTGCTTTCTCTGGCGGACAGAGCGTAGATGTTCAGCAAAGCCAATGAGCTCTGCATGTATGCAGGAAGCAGCGTCAATGCAGTCGTCGATGTAGCGAAGGAAAAGTGGGGGACAGATACCAGAATAGGCACGGAACATAGATTGTTCCACAAACCCAACAAAAAGGCAGGCATAGCTAGGCCCCATACGGGTGCCCAGAGCTACACCTTTAGTTTGGAGGAAGTGGGAGGAGCCAAAGGAGAAATTATTAAGAGTAAGGACTAATTCCACTAGACAGAGCAGAGTGGTGGTAGAGGGGAACTGATTAGGTCTGGAATCCAAAAAGAAGAGTAGAGCTTTGAGACCTTCCTGATGGGGGAAGTCCCCCACTTTTCCTTCGCTACATCGACGACTGCATTGGCGCTGCTTCCTGCACGCATGCAGAACTCGTTGACTTTATTAACTTTGCCTCCAACTTTCACCCTGCCCTCAAGTTTACCTGGTCCATTTCCGACACCTCCCTCCCCTTTCTAGATCTTTCTGTTTCTGTCTCTGGAGACAGCTTATCCACTGATGTCTACTATAAGCCTACTGACTCTCACAGCTATCTGGACTATTCCTCTTCTCACCCTGTCTCTTGCAAAAATGCCATCCCCTTCTCGCAATTCCTCCGTCTCCGCCGCATCTGCTCTCAGGATGAGGCTTTTCATTCTAGGACGAGGGAGATGTCTTCCTCCTTTAAAGAAAGGGGCTTCCCTTCCTCCACTATCAACTCTGCTCTTAAACGCATCTCCCCCATTTCACATACATCTGCTCTCACTCCATCCTCCCGCCACCCCACCAGGAATAGGATTCCCCTGGTTCTAACCTACCACCCCACCAGCCTCCGGGTCCAACATATTATTCTCCGTAACTTCCGCCACCTCCAGTGGGATCCCACCACTAAGCACATCTTTCCCTCCCCCCCCCCCGCATTCCGCAGGGATCGCTCCCTACGCAACTCCCTTGTCCATTCGTCCCCCCCATCCCTCCCCACTGATCTCCCTCCTGGCACTTATCCGTGTAAGCGGAACAAGTGCTACACATGCCCTTACACTTCCTCCCTTACCACCATTCAGGGCCCCAAACAGTCCTTCCAGGTGAGGCAACACTTCACCTGTGAGTCGACTGGGGTGATATACTGCGTCCGGTGCTCCCGATGTGGCCTTTTATATATTGGCGAGACCCCACGCAGACTGGGAGACCGCTTTGCTGAACATCTACGCTCTGTCCGCCAGAGAAAGCAGGATCTCCCAGTGGCCACACATTTTAATTCCACATCCCATTCCCATTCTGACATGTCTATCCACGGCCTCCTCTACTGTAAAGATCAAGCCACACTCAGGTTGGAGGAACAACACTTTATATTCCGTCTGGGTAGCCTCCAACCTGATGGCATGAACATCGACTTCTCTAACTTCCGCTAAGGCCCCACCTCCCCCTCGTACCCCATCTGTTACTTATTTTAATGCACACATTCTTTCTCTCACTCTCCTTTTTCTCCCTCTATCCCTCTGAATATACCTCTTGCCCATCCTCTGGGTGCCCCCCCCCCGGATTTCTTCCCGGACCTCCTGTCCCATGATCCTCTCATATCCCCTTTTGCCTATCATCTGTCCAGCTCTTGGCTCTATCCCTCCCCCTCCTGTCTTCTCCTATCATTTTGGATTTCCCCCTCCCCCTCCAACTTTCAAATCCCTTACTCACTCTTCCTTCAGTTAGTCCTGACGAAGGGTCTTGGCCTGAAACGTCGACTGTACCTCTTCCTACAGATGCTGCCTGGCCTGCTGCGTTCACCAGCAACTTTGATGTGTGTTGCTTGGAGCACTGTAATAGTTTTGGGCACCTTATTTAAGAAAGGATGTGCTGACATTGGAGAGAGTTCAAAGGAGGTTCATGAGAATGATTCCAAAATGAAATTGTTATTGGCAGAGATTGAAGGCTCTGCATTCTGTACTGCTGGAATTTAGAAGAATAAGGGGAGACTCACTGAAACTTATCAAATGTGAAAGGCCGAGATAGAGTGGATGTGAAGAGGATGTTTCTTTTGGTGGGGGAGTCAAAGACCAGAGAACACAGCTTCAAAATAGAGGGACGTCCATTTAGAAAAGAGATGAGGTGGAATTTCTTTAGCCAAAGGGTCATGAATCTGTGGAATTTGTTGCCAAAAATAACTGTGGAGGCCAGGTCACTGGGTGCTTTTAAGGCAGAGGTTGAAAGATTCTCGATTAGTTGAGGCCTGAAAGGTTATGGGGAATGACAGGAAAATGGGGTTGAGAGAGAACTGATCAGCCATAATGAAAAGTTGGTATACACTCAATGGGCTGAACAGCCTAGTTCTGCTCCTGTGTCTTATGGTCTTATACTCTACAGAGCTTGCCCCATTTTCACCCCTGTAGTTCACCGCACACTCCACCCATTCCAGAGACAGCGCTGGAAGCTGTTGATTCATTTCCATCCCAATTCCCTGTTCCAACAATGATGGAATTACTCTGCATCCTGATTAACAAAACTGACAAATCTTTAGTTCCAGTAATACATAGAGCATAGAACATACAATAGTACAGCACAGTACAGGCCCTTCAGCCCACAATGTTGTGCCGACCCTCAAACCCTGCCTTCCGTAAAAGCCCCCACCTTAAATTCCTCCATATACCTGTCTAGTAGTCTCTTAAACTTCACTAGTGTATCTGCCTCCACCACTGATTCAGGCAGTGCGTTCCACGTACCAACCACTCTCTGAGTAAAAATCTTTCCTCTAATATCCCCCTTGAACTTCCCACCCCTTACCTTAAAGCCACGTCCTCTTGTATTGAGCAGTGGTTCCCTGGGGAAGAGGCGCTGGCTATCCACTCTATCTATTCCTCTTATTATCTTGTACACCTCTATCATGTCTTCTCTCATCCTCCTTCACTCCAAAAAGTAAAGCCCTAGCTCCCTTAATCTCTGATCATAATGCATACTCTCCAAACCAGGCAGCATCCTGGTAAATCTCCTCTGTACCCTTTCCACATCCTTCCTATAGTGAGGTGACCAGAACTGGACACAGTACTCCAAGTGTGGCCTAACCAGAGTTTTATAGAGCTGCATCATTACATCGCAACTCTTAAACTCTATCCCTCGACTTATGAAAGCTAACACCCCATAAGCTTTCTTAACTACCCTATCCACCTGTGAGGCAACTTTCAGGGATCTGTGGACATGTACCCCAAGATCCCTCTGCTCCTCCAGACTACCAAGTATCCTGCCATTTACTTTGTACTCTGCCTTGGAGTTTGTTCTTCCAAAGTGTACCACCTCACACTTCTCCGGGTGGAACTCCATCTGCCACTTCTCAGCCCACTTCTGCATCCTATCAATGTCTCTCTGCAATCTTTGACAATCCTCTATACTATCTACAACACCACCAACCTTTGTGGCGTCTGCAAACTTGCCAACCCACCCTTCTACCTCCACATCCAGGTCGTTAGTAAAAATCACGAAAAGTAGAGGTCCCAGAACAGATCCTTGTGGGACACCACTAGTCACAATCCTCCAGTCTGAATGTACTCCCTCCACCACGACCCTCTGCCTTCTGCAGGCAAGCCAATTCTGAATCCACCTGGCCAATCTTCCCTGGATCCTATGCCTTCTGACTTTCTGAATAAGCCTACCGTGTGGAACATTGTCAAATGCCTTAGTAAAATCCATATAGATCACATCCACTGCACTACCCTCATCTATATACCTGGTCACCTCCTCAAAGAACTCTATCAGGCTTGTTAGACATGATCTGCCCTTCACAAAGCCATGCTGACTGTCCCTGATTAGACCATGATTCTCTAAATGCCCATGGATCCTATCTCTAAGAATCTTTTCCAACAGCTTTCCCACAACAGACATAAGGCTCACTGGTCTATAATTACCTGGACTATCCCTACTACCTTTTTGGAACAAGGGGACAACATTCACCTCCCTCCAATCCTCTGGTACCATTCCTGTGGACAACGAGGACATAAAGGTCCCAGCTAGAGGCTCAGCAATCCCTTCCCTTGCCTCGTGGAGCAGCCTGGGGAATATTCCGTCAGGCCCCGGCGACTTATCCGTCCTAATGTATTTTAACAACTCCAACACATCCTCTCCCTTAGTATCAACATGCTCCAGAACATCAACCTCACTCATATTGTCCTCACCATCATCAAGTTCCCTCTCATTGGTGAATACTGAAGAGAAGTATTCATTGAGGACCTCGCTCACTTCCACAGCCTCCAGGCACATCTTCCCACCTTTATCTCTAATTGGTCCTACCTTCACTCCTGTCATCCTTTTTTTCTTCACATTATTGAAGAATTCCTTGGGGTTTTCCTTTACCCTACTCGCTAAGGCCTTCTCATGCCCCCTTCTTGCTCTTCTCAGCCCCTTCTTAAGCTCCTTTCTTGCTTCCCTATATTCCTCAATAGACCCATCTGATCCTTGCTTCCTAAACCTCATGTATGCTGCCTTCTTCCACCTGACTAGATTTTCCACCTCACTTGTCACCCATGGTTCCTTCACCCTACCATTCTTTATCTTCCTCACTGGGACAAATTTATCCCTAACATCCTGCAAGAGATCTCTGAACATCAACCACATGTCCATAGTACGATTCCCTGCAAAATCATCATCCCAATTCACACCCACAAGTTCTAGCCTTATAGCCTCATAATTTGCCCTTCCCCAATTAAAAATTTTCCTGTCCTCTCTGATTCTATCCTTTTCCATGATAATGCTAAAGGCCAGGGAGCAGTGGTCACTGTCCCCCAGATGCTCACCCACTGAGAGATCTGTGACCTGACCCGGTTCATTACCCAGCACCAGATCTAGTATGGCATTCCCCCTAGTCGGCCTGTCCACATACTGTGACAGGAATCCGTCCTGGACACACTTAACAAATTCTGCCCCATCTAAACCCTTGGAACTAATCAGGTGCCAGTCAATATTAGGGAAGTTAAAGTCACCCATGATAACAACCCTCTTATTTTTGCACCTTTCGCAAATCTGCCTCCCAATCTGCTCCTTGGTATCTCTGCTGCTACCAAGGGGCCTATAGAATACCCCCAATAGCGTAACTGCTTGCTTCCTGTTTCTGACTTCCACCCACACTGACTCAAAAGAGGATCCTGCTACATTACCCACCCTTTCTGTAGCTGTAATAGTATCTTTGACCAGTAATGCCACCCCTCCTCCCCTTTTTCTGCCCTCTCTATCCCTTTTAAAGCACTGAAATCCAGGAATATTGAGAATCCATTCCTGCCCTGGTGCCAGCCAAGTCTCTGTAATGGCCACTACATCATAATTCCATGTATGTATCCAAGCTCTCAGTTCATCACCTTTGTTCCTGATGCTTCTTGCATTGAGGTACACACACTTCAGCCCTTCTACCTTACTGTCTTTACACCATTTATTCTGCTTCTCTTTCCTCAAAGCCCCTCTATATGTTAGATCTGGCTTTACTCCATGCACTTCTTTCACTACTCTATCGCTCTGGGTCCCACCCCCTTGCAAATTAGTTTAAACTCTCCCGAACCATGCTGGCAAACCTACCTGCAAGGATATTGCTCCCCCTCACGTTCAGGTGCAACCCATCCAATCTGTACAGGTCCCACCTTCCCCAGAAGAGATTCCAATGATCCAAAAATCTAAAACCCTGCTCCCTGCACCAACTCCTCAGCCACGCATTCAACTGCCATCTCCTCCAATTCTTACCATCACTGTCACGTAGCAGTGGCAGCAATCCTGAGAATGCCACCCTTGAGGTCCTGTTCTTCAGCCTTCTGCCTAATTCCCGAAATTCACACTTCAGGACCTCATCCCTCTTCCTGCCTAGGTCGTTGGTCCCAACATGTATCACGACTTCTGGTTGCTTTCCCTCTCGTACCAGGATGTCGTGCACCTGGTCAGAGACATCCCGGACCCCGGCACCCGGGAGGCAACAAACCATGTGGGTGTCCTTCTCACGTCCACAAAATCTCCTGTCTGCTCCCCTGACTATAGAGTCTCCAATGACGACAGCTCTCCTCTTCTCCGTCCCACCCTTCTGCACCACCAGGTCAGACTCAGTGCCGGAGGCCCTGCCACCGTGGCTCGCACCTGGTCGGTCATCCCCACCAACAGTATCCAGGACGATAAACCTATTCTTCAGGGGAATGGCTACAGGGGTGCTCTACACTACCTGTCTGCTCACCTTCGCTTTCCCCTCTCTGACTGTCACCCAATGACCTGCTTCCGACAGCCTAGGTGTGACTACCTCCCTGTAGCTCTCATCTATGACTGCCTCATTCTCCCTTATGAGTCAAAGGTCATCCAGCTGCTGCTCCAGATTCCTTACACGGTCTTCCAGATCACCCAGCCATACGGCAAATGTGACTCTGTGGGAGAGGGGAGTTCCCCCAAGACTGCCACATCTCACATGAGAGGCACATCACCGTCTCTGGAGACATTGTAAAGACTAACTGCGAGCAAGCTTGTCCTCCGCCTCTTCTCGTCGAAGCCTCTCGAGTCACTCACGGCCCACTCACGCACTGGCCGCTTTCCACAGGCCGCTTCGCTTGAGCTATCCCTCTATTTATCTGTTTGAGCTTTTCAAAATTCTTGGTTACATGACCTCGATTGCCCAATCAGCTGCTTTCTGCTGAGTTTGATCTATTCAAATATTGATTGACTTGATTGCACAGACCAACTGCCAAAACTGCCAGAATCTCTCGAGAGTACTAACAGTACCAACAGTAAAAGTACCAACAAATTTGATGCTTCAGTAAAAATAGAGAATGAGGTAAAAAGGGTGGGGGGGTACAGTTGTACTATTAATCAGGGACAATATGACAATTGGAATCCAGGTCCACAGCTCCCTGAAAGTAGTTACATGGGTTGATAAGGTGATGAGGAAGGCATTACGGTATTCTTCTAGGAATTCAGTTCAGGGGTCAGGATATTATTCTGCAACTTTATAAAACTTGAGTTAGAATGTCTTTGGAGTATTGCATTCAGATCTGGTTGCACCATTACAGGAATGGTATTCAAGCATCGGAGAAAGTGCGGAAGAGGTTACCGGAGTGCTGATTTTGATTAGGAAGCTTAAGGTAAAGGAGCCATAGGAGACAGTTTTCAACAGTTTGAGAGGGAGAAGCTAAAATAAGATCAATCAATATTACAGTGGAGTAAAGGGAACTACAAAGACATGAGTGAGGAGATGCCCAAAGCTGATTGGAAGAGGGCACTGGCAAGGATGACAGCAGAACAAGCCATGGCTGGAGTTTCTGGGAACAGGATAAATTCAGCCAAAAGAAGTATTCTAAAGGGAGGATCAGGCAACTGTGACTGACAAGGGATGTCAAAGACAGCATTAAAAGCAAAAGAGGGGGCATATAATATAAAACTAGTGGGAAGCTAGAGGATTGAGAAGATTTAGAAACCCACAGAAAACAACAAATAAAATAATGAGATAAATGGTGAAATACAATGGTAAGCTAGCCAATAGCTTAAAAGAGGATACCAAAAGATTTTTCTTTTTTTTTTGGCATGCGCCTGCGTGCGTGCGAGTCTGTGCGTGTGTGTCTGCGTGTGCCCGTGATAATGTCTTTTTCATGGCTTTTCACAAGGCGCGGAGCGAGCGAGAGAGACTGTGTGGCGAGCCACTCCTCACACAGACATTTCACAGTATTTTTCCATTTATTTTATGAGGTCGAGTTGCGATCTCGACACTCAACCCAGCACGGATGGAAAGCATACTTGGGAGCGGACCCAACTGGTTTCGAACCCGGGAATCTCCGCTTCCGGGTCCGGCGCCAATGTCATTTCGCCACCAGCCGGCCCACTAAAAGATTTTTCAGTTATGTAAAGAGTAAAAGAGAGGAGAGAGTGGATATTGGACTGTTGGAAAATGATGTCAGAGAAGGAGTAATTGGGACAAAGAAATTACATATAAACCCTATAAGTATTTTGAATCACTCTTCATTATGGAAGGCACTAGCAGTGTGTCAGAAATTCAAGTGTGTCAGGGGGCAGAAGTGAGTGTAGTTGCTATTACTTAGAAGAAGAGATTGGGAAACTGAAAAGTCAGAAGGTAGATAAGTCACCTGGACCAGATGGACTACACCCCAGGGTCTGAAGGAGATAGATAAAATGATTGTGGAGACAATAGTAGTGATCTTTCAGGAATCACTAGATTCTGGAATGGTTCTGCAGCTCTATAAAACTCTGGTTTGACCACACTTGGAGTACTGTGTCCAGTTCTGGTCGCCTCACTATAGGAAGGATGTGGAAGCATTGGAAAGGGTGCAGAGGAGATTTAGCAGGCTGCTGCCTGGTTTAGAGAGTATGCATTATGATCAAAGATTAAGGGAGCTAGGGCTTTACTCTCTGGAGAGAAGGAGGATGAGAGGAGTCATGATAGAGGTATACAAGATATTAAGAGGAATTGATAGAGTGGACAGCCAGCGCCTCTTCCCCAGGGCACCACTGTTCAATACAAGAGGACATGGCTTTAAGGTAAGGGGTGGGAAGTTCAAGGGGGATATTAGAGGAAGGTTTTTTACTCAGAGAGTGGTTGGTGCGTGGAATGCACTGCCTGAGTCAGTGGTGGAGGCAGATA
This sequence comes from Mobula hypostoma, assembly GCF_963921235.1. Lineage (NCBI taxonomy): Eukaryota > Metazoa > Chordata > Chondrichthyes > Myliobatiformes > Myliobatidae > Mobula > Mobula hypostoma. Next base: position 76,836,797 of record NC_086107.1, on the reverse strand, counting down.
CACTAGTGAAATTTAAGAGACTACTGGACAGGTATATGGAGGAATTTAAGGTGGGGAGTTATATGGGAGGCAGAGTTTAAGCACAACATTGTGGGCCGAAGGACCTGTGCTGTTCTATGTCTAGAAAATGACATCAATCCACATTATCAACGTCCATCAGTGATGGACCTGTTGTGACATTGATTATCATTTCAATGTTCTGTTTTTCAGGGTCGACATCAACTGCAACTTCAACAACAGGTATAAACTCTATCATCCAATCTCACATCAACAATGCATGACGAGGCATTAAAATCTAATATTTCCTGTGGAAAATTTGTTGATGAATTTAAAGTTAAATATTAACAACACTCAAGGAAAGTGAATTCTATGTTCCTGTTTCTTCAGTGAAGTCCTTGATGAGAACTTTACATCAGTATTCATCAAGGAGAACATGGAAGATAGGGAGATCAGTGCTGATATGCTTTGGCAATTGGGTAAAAGAAGTAGTGTGGGTTATAGTCTTAACCTGTTCAGACTTTCCTTATAAATCAGGTCCTCCAGACCCGGAAAAATCCTCGTAAATTTCCTCTGTACTCTTTCAACCTTACTTACATCTTTCCTGAAGGTAGGTGACTAAATCCGCACACAAGTCAGCCTCACCAACAACTTCAACGTAACATCCCATCTTTTGTACTCAATGCTTTGATTTATGAGGCCAATGTGCCGAAAGCTTTCTTTACAACCCCAGCTACCCTGTGGCACCAGTTTCAGTGAATTATGTACCTGTATTCCCAGGAACCCTTCATCCTACCACACTCCTCAGTGCCTTATTGTTCACTGTGTAAGACCTACCCTGGTTGGTCCTACCGAAGTGCAAAATCTCACACTTGTTCGCATTAAATTCCATCTGACATTTTTCAGCCCAATTTTCCAGCAGGTCCAGATGCCACTGCAAACTCTGGTAGTCTACTTCGCTGTCCACTACATTCCTAATCTTGGTGTCACTCGCAAATTCCCTGATCCAGTTAACCACATTATCACCCAGATCAGTTATATGGATAACAAACAACAATGGACCCAGTACTGATCCCTGCAGCACTCCACATGCCTCCAGTCAGAGATGTAAACATCTACTACCACTCTCTGGTTTTTCCTACAAAGTCAATATCTAATCCAGCTACCTCATCCTAAATGCCATGTAACTGAACCTTCTTGACCAGCCTCCCATGTGGGATCGTGTCAAATGCCTTGCTAAAGCCTATGAAGACAATATTCATGGCCTTGTCTTCATCCACTTTCCTGGTATCTTCTTCAAAAAACTCTATAAGATTGGTTAGCCATGACCTACCACACACACTATCCCTAACCAGTCCTTGTCTATCCATATACTCATATATCTGGTCTCTCAGAATACCTTCCATAAAATAACCTGAAAATTACTGGAAGACTTTTCAGGAGTTGAGGTGAGGAACACATAAACATGCCGATGTTTGTTTACAGATTGGAGTTTATTTTGTAAGCAACAACTAATGCTAGATCAATGTTGTTTTCATGGATGTCATACAGCATAGAAACATGGACTTTCACCCTCCAGCTCCATGCCAAGTTCCTATCTATACTCATCCCATATTACAATACTTTTCCCCTAGCTTTCGATGTATATAAACCCCTTCTAAAGCCTTTAATATTTTGCAGAGCTTGTTCAAGTGCTGACTTGGCCACTTCTGCCCCAAGGTAAACAAGCCCAGCCTGTCCAGACTCTCATCAGAATGCAACACTCCATCCCAGGAAACATACTGGTGAATCTTTTCTGCACCCTCTCCAAAGTAGTCATGTTGCAGTTACAATTGTACCATAACCTTCCAGTTGAAAGCAGTCTTACCAAATGACTTCTTCACTGCTTATGTGCTCTCACCTGCCTTTGCTCTCACAACCTGTGCCCTCAGTTGCAGGGATCCTTGGACTTATACCTCTGTTCCTCAGTACTCCACAGGGCTTGGCCATTGATTGTATTTGCCTTTGCCTTATTAGTTGTCTAAGCAGCTACATCATAAAACATCATCTCTTCACACTTTTCAGCAATTCTGCCACTCTCTTCCCATCTGAGTGACTCATCAATATTGGCATGGGGCTGAAAGCTATCCTGCTCACTATCAAAATTACATCACATCTACTATATCTTCCTACATCCATTTATAAAGTATTAACATCATAAACTACGACTGTCCCAGCCTTGTGGTATACCTAGACCACTACGGTATACCACTGTTACAGGCTTCAAATTACAAAAGCAATCCTTACTATCATTTTTTTATGTGCCTATCGTACCAGTTTTGGATCCAATTTGCCCACCTGCCTTGGATACCATAGGCCCTTAACTTTTGCATCAGTCTCCCCTGTGGGAACTTGTCAAAGGCCATATTGAAAGCCATGTTAACAGCACTGACCTCATTAATACACTGTGTTAAATGTTTTAAAAATACCATTAAATTTCATAGTATCAACCACAAGCCAAAAATGCCATGTTTGGTCAATATGATCCCACTTATCATTACACAGGAGTCAGCAAAGGTTGGGTAGGAGAGGACATTTGCTGGTAAAGTGATACCTGACAGCGATAGGCTTTTATAAATGAGATAGGCAAGTTCAGGCTCAACATGTACCTCTCAAAGTGAGGACAATTCTGACAGGAATATAGAACCTTGGTTCACTAGGATTATTGATGTTCCTGTTAGGGAAAGGAAAGATGTGTATGTCAGTTTGTCACAACTGGAATCAGGAGCATCTACTGGGGAGTATAAAGGGCATAGAGGTATATTTAAGAGGGAAATCATGATGGCAAAAAGCAGAGATGAGATAGCTTTGGCAGATAAGTAATGAGAATCCTAATAGTTTCTGTAAGAAATATTAAGAGCAAAAGAGTAACAAGGGAGAGGGTAGGTTTTCTTGAGAATCAATGTTCTCATATATGTGTGGAGAGGAAAGAAGTGGGCCAAGTCTTAAATGAATACCTTTTCTGTATTTACTGTGGAGAAAGTCGTAGAAGTTAGGGAATTCAGGGAAAAGTATAATGATGCGTTGAAACATATTTAGAATATACAAGAAGATGTCCACATGTATTCACAGGACCTGGCACATTTAATTTAACTTATCGATTCCTGAGTCTATGGCAGTACCTTCCTTAATGAGTCTATGTTTGGGCATTCCCAGAAATCATGGGAAGGCACACTGCTTCTACCTCAAGGACCTGAGGCTCATGTTTTTGCCTTTATTGTTTACCAGAAGATATTGGCCTGTCCAGTTGTTGGCAATACTAGGTCAGTTATTGACACTGATTCATGGCATCCCTAGACCCCTACTAAGGCTGTTCTGTTCATAGAAACTTAATGTCATACTCCACGGTATGCAGACCAGAATTCATATGTCCTACCTTGCCATATTTGCCTTAATTGGTCCCATATTACTGGAAAACTTTCTTAACTTTATATACTGCCTCAACCACTTTCCTGCCACCTCAATCCATCTACTGACCCCATTCCCCAATGTTCTAACGAAAAATTCCCAACCTGCAAAACCCCTACATAAATCAGTCCATCAAATCCAGTAAAGTCCTTGTAAATCAGCTCTGTGCTCTTTGCCACTTAATGGTTCTTTCCGAAAATGCTCTCCAGCATATGTAGCTGAGCATCAAGAACATGACTGAAATCACATGGAAATACTGTACTAGTGACACCTACCTCTCTGACACTCTAAGTAACTGTTATCCACACTTTGGGGCGTGCAACACAATGCTGGCCACAAAAGCTAGCCCCTCCCAGGTGAGAAGCCACTGTCTGCAGCAGCAGCAGACATAAGAAGGAATCAGCAGAGAGTCAACCCCCATACTGCAGCTGAGGCAGACAGCGTCCCAGGCTAGGTACTCAGAGAGTGTGCACACCAGCTCACTCATGTCTTCACATACATCTTCAACATTTCACTCATCCAGGCGGCTATGTCCACATGCTTCAACTCAGCTACCACCAATGAACTCTACACCTTCAGAACTAAATGACTACTGCCTGGTGGCAAAATGCTAATCATCATGAAGTGCTTTGAGTGGCTGGTCACAGCACATATCAAAAAATCTGTTCCTGCCACACCGGACACTCACCAATATGCCTACCGACAGAACTACTCTATGACAGATACTATAGCATAGCATCTGTCATGTACCTGGCCCTGACACTCCTAGAAAACAAGGACACTTGTGTCAGAATGCTGTTTCTCAATTTTATTTTGGCATTCAACACTATTGTCCCACAGACCTTGGTGAGCAAACTCCTACTCCTTGGTCAAGTACATTACTGTGCAAATGCGTGTTGCACTTTCTAACGAACAGATGTCTTCCAGTTGGGCTGCACCACCACTCCTCCCTCCCCATCAGCAACACGGGTGCCCCCACAGGGCTGTGTGCTGAGCCCACTGCTGTACACTCTGCTCACACATCCGAGTAATCACATTGGCAAATTCACCAATGGCACAACTGTGATAGGGATCATTACCAAAAACAATGAGAAGGCCTACAAAGAGCAGGTGGAAGAGCTCGAGCTCTGGTGACAGGCAAATAACTTCTTCCTCAATGTCAGCAAACTAGGGGGATGATTATCGACCCAGGGGAGCTTGCATCACTCATACCCCCTTTATATCAGCAGCACAGCAGTGGAAACTGCAAGCAGTTTCAAACTCCCTGCAGTGCACATCTCGCACAACCTCTCATGGTCCCAGAACACATCCAACACAGTCAGGAAAGCTCATCAACACTTGTATTTTCTGAAGAGAATTTAACAGTCATTCATTCTTTGGGGCACTCCTCTGTTTTCATGGATGACTGCAAAGAGAAAGAATTTTGGGATGTATATTGTATACATTTCTCTGACACTAAGTGTACCTATTGAACCTATTGAATCTATTGAGCTGGACTATGCAAATCTATACTCATGTCATTCTACAGATGCGCAGAGCAGAGTATCCTGACAAGCTGCATCACTGCTTGTTATGGAAACTGCACTGCGACAGACAGGAACACTCTACAATGGGTAGTTAAAGCTCCTAATGCATCATTGGTACCAGCCTACGCACTGTCAAGGGCATATACAGAGAAAGATGCTAGAAAAGGGCCGGTAACATCATGAAGGATCCCACCCTGCTCATGGTTGCAGGAAACTGGGTGACTGTCAGGAGAGGGAGGGGAAATGGGCAGCCAGTGCAGGGTACCCTTGTGACCGTTCCCCTCAATAATAAGTGTACGACTTCAGATACTGTTGAGGGGAATGACCTACCACGGGGGAGTAGCAGTGGCCGGGTCTCTGGCAGTGAGTGTGGTGCTGTGGCTCAAAAGAGAAGGGAATTGAAGAGGACTGGAGTAGTGATAGGGCATTCCATAGTGAGAGGAATAAAGACGAGATTCTGTGGACGTGAAAGAGACACCCAGAGGGTATGTGGCCTCCCTGGTGCTAGGATCAGGGACATTTCAGATTGGATCCACGGCATTCTAAAGGAGGAGGGTGAGCAGCCAGGAGCCTTGGTACATATTGGAAGGGGACACCAGCAGGAATGACAACAGACCAACAATGGCTGGTGTTTCTGGGAGAAATTTTGAAGGTGCTAGATGGATACATCCCAAGAAGAAGTATTCCAAAGGCACGATGCAAACAAGACATATCAAAGACAACATAAAAGCAAAAGGGAAGGCATGTAATAGAGCAAAAAAGAGTGTGAAGTTAGAATATTGGGAAGCTTTTAAACAGCAGCTGAAAGTAAGTAATGTACAAATGCCATTAGAATCAGAATAAGGTTCAATATAACTGACATATGTGGTGAAATTTGTTGTTATGCAGCAGTACACTGCAATGCATAATAATAAAGACTGTAAGTTACAGTAGAGTGAAAAAGTAGTGAGGTAATGTTCATTGGTTTAATGTCCATTCAGAAATCTGATGGCTGAGGGGAAGAAGCTGTTCCTGAATCATTGAGTGTGTGCCTTTAGGCTCCTGTACCTCCTCCCTGATGGTAGCAATGAGAAGAGGGCATGTCTTGGGTGATGGGGTCCTTAATAATGGGTGCTGCCTTTTTGAGACATCGTTCCTGGAAGATGTCCTGGATGCTGGGGAGGCTGGTGCCCATGATAGAGCTGACTGAGGTTACAACTTTCTGCAGCTTGTGTGCTCACATCCCGTGCAGTGCCACTCTCCCATATCAGAAGGTGATACAACCAGTTAGAATGGTACATCTGTAGAACTTTCTGAGTGTCTTTATTGACATACCAAATCTAATGAACTTCCAAATGGCATGCCTTCTTTGTAACTGAATTGATACGTTGGGCCCAGGATAGGTGCTCAGAGATGTTGATAGCCAGGAACTTGAAATTGCTCACTCTCTCTACTTCTGATCCCTGCATGAGGACTGGTGGGTGTTCCCTCGTCTTACACTTTCTGAAGGCCACAATCAACTATTTCGTTTTGCTGTCATTGCATCAAAGTTGTTGCTGTGACACATTCAGCCAGCTGATCTAGCTTGCTCTTGTTTGCCTTCTCGTCACTATGTGAAATTCTGACAACAATAGTTATGTCAACTTGCAGGTTGAGTCGATGGCTACCATTCATTTTGAGAGGATTAGAATACTAGAACAAATATGTAATGTTGAGGTTTTATAGGGCACTGGCCAGATCTCACTTGGAGTTTTGTGAGCAGCTTTGGGCCCCTTATCTAGGAAAGGATGCTAGTATTGCAGAGGGTCCAGAGGAGTTTCACGAGAATTATTCTAGGAATGAAACAGTTATCATATGAAGAGCATATGGTAGCTCTGGGCCTGTACTTGCTGGAGATTAGAAGAATGAAGAGAGATCTCAATGAAACCTATCAGATGTTGAAAGGTCTTGATAGAGTGGATGCGGAGAGGATGTTTCCTGTGGTGGGAGAGTCTAAGCAGTAGATGTAGTGTATATGGATTTCAGCAAGGCATTTGATAAGGTACCCCATACAAGGCTTATTGAGAAAGTAAGGAGGCATGGGGATCCAAGGGGACATTGCTTTGTGGATCCAGAACTGGCTTGCCCACAGAAGGCAAGGAGTGGTTGTAGACAGGTCATATTCTGCATGGAGGTCAGTGACCAGTGGTGTGCCTCAGTTCTATGACCCTTACTCTTCATGATTTTTATAAATGACCTGGATGAGGAATTGGCGGGATGGGTTAGTAAGTTTTCTGATGACACAGAGGTTGGGGGTATTGTGGATAGTGTGGAGAGCTGTCAGAGGTTATAGCAGGACATTGATAGGATGCAAAACTGGGCTGAGAAGTGGCAGATGGAGTTCATCCCAGATAAGTGTGAAGTGGTTCATTTTGGTAGGTCAAATATAGAAACATAGAAAATAGGTGCAGGAGTAGACCATTCGGCCCTTCGAGCCTGCACCGCCATTCAGTATGATCATGGCTGATCATCCAACTCAGAATCCTGTAACTGCCTTCTCTCCATACCCCCTGATACCTTTAGCCACAAGGGTCATATCTAACTCCCTCTTTAAATATAGCCAATGAACTGGCCTGAACTGTTTCCTGTGGCAGAGAATTCCACAGATTCACCACTCAAATGGCAGAGCAGAGCATAAGTGGTAAGACTCTTGGCAGTGTGGAGGATCAGAGAGATCTTGGGGTCCGAGTCCATAGGACGCTCAAAGCAGCTGTGCAGGTTGACTCTGTGATTAAGAAGGCATACAGTGTATTGACCTTCATCAATCATGGAATTGAATTTAGGAGCCGAGAGGTAATGTTGCAGCTATATAGGACCCTGGTCAGACCCCACTTGGAGTACTGTACTCAGTTCTGGTCGCCTCACTACAGAAAGGATGTGGAAACAATAGAAAGGAGGAGATTTACAAGGATGTTGCCTGGATTGGGGAACATGCCTTATGAAAACAGGTTGAGTGAACTCAGCCTTTTCTCATTGGAACAATGGAGGATGAGAGGTGACCTTATAGAGGTGTATAAGATGATGAGAGGCATTGATTATGTGGTGTTACGTACCCCGTAACTGGGTTGCCAAACCAGCAGAAATGGACCACTTAGTTGGAGTCTGGATTACTGGAACTAAGAAAGTTTTATTAAAGAAATAAGTAACACAGACTCTAATAGTAAGGATATAAATGCAACAGGTTAGCAATGAATAAACACACATGTACACAGAACTAGGATAATAGCATCAATCAAGCTCTATCGCAGTCTAGGGGTAAAATGATCAGTCTCAAGTGACACAGAGTTCAGTTCAGTTTCAGTTCGTAGTAATCGCCGTCGTACCGTTGGGGAGAGAGAGAGGGTGCGAATGCTGATATATTCAAATCGGATTCAACAGACCTTTGATATTCCTCGCAGTTAGCTTTCAGCGCAAGCCCTTTTTAATGTCTTCTGAGGTCACCGACTGTGACCCCTCCGTTCCGGATACGATCGTTCTTCTGCGGTGAACCCGGCACCCAGGCAAGGGTGGACACACACACCAGGTTCCCACCAATCGTACCGTCTCACCCTGTTTGTCTATGGGTGGTCCCGCGACCAGACCTCCAAAACTTCCACTAACTTGTGGGGGCACACCGCACTTGTTATCTCATTATCTCGTGGTGTCGTGGTGTGTCTTGCCTTAGCGAACCTGTTCCTTTTATCCCCCTGCTGGGGTATCGCCTGTCCATCAAACTTCAAAAAGTTCAGGTTCAAAGCAACCGGTCTCTGACAATACTCGGAACTGTGTCTCCTTTTCGTTAATCCCTCTCGTCTCTCTCTTATTAGCATTTTGAATGTTTCCCCCATTTGTCTCTTGCTTATCTCTCTTATCAGCATCTTCTGATAACTTGGTCACACCCCTACCCTTCAAAGGATTTTTACCAGGGTAAAAATTATAGGCATGAATACATTATTAGATACACACAAACACAGCTATTTGGCTAATACAGAGAATTTTAAGTTGCCAACACCTTCACAGACAGTCAGCAATCACATTTTCCATTCCTTTTTTATGTGTTATTTTAATAATCCTCTAAGACCAGGCTCCAACTTAGCAATCTTTTGTTTTTATCTTTCATAGTGGCCAAAAACACTAATGAGTTGTGATCAGTGTAACTTCTCAGTGGTTTTCGTCCCGGACCAAGATAACAAGGGTCGCCCCATACCAACTTCGCATTCTTTGGCAAGAGCTTAGTAAGAGGGAGGGTAATATCCGCAAAGTTTTTTTTCTGCAAAACTTCCGATAGTACCCCACCATCTCCAAGAACCTTCTCAGGGCTCTCTTGTCTGTCGGGGTGGGGACTTCAGAGATAGCCTGCACCTTAGCCTGCATCGGTGCCAGCTGCCCCTGTCTTACCACAAATTCCAGATAAGTGATTTTTCCATGGCCGAATTCACTCTTTGCGAGGTACACTGTCAGGCTGACTTTAGACAGCCGTTCAAACAGTGCCACAATGTGCTCTTCCCACGCGTCACTCCAGACCACTACATCACCAATATACACTTCTGTGTTCTTTAGCTCTTTTGTCACTGAATTAATCATCCTATAGGGGTGTTGCTCACTAGGCTAACCTGATGTGACAACAGCTCCATGTCCCCGCTCTTTGCATCGCCTCGGGACATCTGGACATACGTGTGTGTGCCGTTTAATTAGCTCTCTTAAGGGGTCGCTTTGTTCGGGGATTAAGTGAGAGAACTCATCAGCAAAGTTGGTCAACACAATAGAGTTCTCCCATCTGGTCAGCACCACACTTATCTTTTCAAAATGGGTCCTCCCCTTATCAGGTGGCACCCTAGCCTCATTAATTTTCATGATATCACCAGCTAGACCTGTTTTCTGATCGTGGTGAGCTTTTAACATGTTAATAGCCTCTAACTGTGTTAACTCAGGTCTACAATAGTCAATAACATCCTTCCTCCTGTGCAGCCAGTAAAACTCTTTCATGATTCCGCCGACTGTTTTCCTCCCCCCAAAATGTCCACCGAGGGGTATCTTGTGGGCCAGGTTAAGAATCTCATCCCCATAAATTTTTGGCACCACCCCCCATTCCTCATCTGTGGGCACGGTACATGGTCTCCATTTCTTCCTTAGTACTCCCTCCTCCACACAATAGCCCACTGACTCTCTTTTTAATTCTGCTTCAGAGAGAGCTGTCTCTGCCGAAACCATCAGCTCCTCGTCTCGCTCCTGTGCCTGTACAAGTTCCTGCCTGGCTAATGCTAAGTCTGCCTCAGCTCCCTCACTTCCTCCTGTTCCACTACGCTCCTTCTTTTCACTTTCTACCTCCTCCTGGTACAAGGCTGGTAGAAACGTCTCAGCTAAATTTACTTTGGCAGCCTTTCTGGACACACGCTGAGTCACTGCGCAAACGGGATAAACCTGTGAGTCCATGGGCGGGGCCTCAATGCTGGCAGGCTGACTTGTCAGTTTTACTGCTGAGAACACATTTCCGCCGGCGAGGTCATTACCGAGTAAGACCTCCATGTCTTTCATCAGTAGTTCGGGCCTCACCCCAATCGTGACCGGTCCGGAGACCAAGTCGCTTTTTAGGTGTATCTGGTGCAAAGGTACTGCTTCAGTCCCTTTCCCAATGCCTTTTATGATCCTGACCACCCCAGTCTGGGTCTCTGAACTAAAGTCTAACGCACTCTTTAATATCAATGACTGACACGCTCCCGTGGCTCTCCAGATCTGTACTGGAACTGGGTTTAACCCCTCCTTCACCGACACCCATCCGGCCGAGATAAACCTCTCGCGCCCTTCCTGAACTTTATCAGACCTCTTCTCTCCTAGCGGTTTGCTTACCAGCTCAATACAGCCAGTCAGAACCACCGTTTTCCCTTTTCCCGTCTCCTGCTTTGGGGCAAAGCACCTGGACGCAAAGTGTCCGACTTTCCCACAATTATAACAGACGACCCCAGGAGACTTCCTACCAGACTGCTCCCGGTCTACCTTATCCTTCTCACTAGTCCCCGGCTTACTTTCTGGCTTTTCTGGCGGACTTTCCCCGCTGTCCTGACTACACTTCTGGTAGCCTTTACTCGGGGCAAACTTCATTTTATGTGTCAACACGTACTCATCCACTAACTTAGCAGTTGCGGCTAAAGTGTCTGCCTCTTTCTCATCTAGGTAGGGTCTCATACCTTCAGGGACACAACCTTTAAACTGCTCAATCAGGATTAGCTGTAGCGGTCTGTCATAATCCCCATTTACCCCCTTTGAGGCGCACCAACGCTCACAATATGTCTGCATCTCACGGGCAAACTCTAAATACGTGCGGTCCCACTACTTCCTCACATTCCGGAACCTCTGCCGGTATGCCTCCGGGACCAACTCATAAATCCTGAGGATGGCCTCTTTCACCACCTCATACCTCTGGGCATCTTCTGCGGACAAAGCCGAGTAAGCTTGTTGGGCTTTCCCTTTTAGTACACACTGAAGCAAAACAGCCCATTTATCCCTCGGCCATTCCTGACTTGTAGCAACTTTTTTGAAATGGAGAAAGTACCGATCAACATCGGTCTCGTCAAATGGGGGAACCAGCCTAATCTCCTGGGTTGCCCTGAACCCTCCACCTTGGTTCGGCATGGGCCCCTGCACTGCCATCATCTTTAACTTCTCCAGCTCAAATTCCCTTTCCCTCTGTTTCTCCAACTGCCTCTCTCTCTCTTGCCGTTCTAACTGTTTCTCTTCGTGTTCTAGCTGTCTTACCCGGAACTCGTGCTCGAGTCTCAATTTTTCAAGCTGCAGCTGTACTGCGTCTTCACCTGGTTTTCCATTAGACATCACCTCCAGCTCCCCTTGGGGAAACACACCTTTAGACACATAATGCTCTATGATAGCTCTGTGCATCTCCTCTCTCCTCATTGTCGACTTCCCCTTAAAAAGATTCAACCGTTTGGCCACAGCTGCCAATTCTGATTTTCTGGCATCCTCTAATGCCTCCAAGGTCGGCGCCTTTAGAAATTCCTCAATCTCCATTTCTGCTGTTTGTCTTTTCTTTCTTTCGGGAATTTTAACCCAATCAATTTACCCCGTCCCAAATTTAGCATTCAAAATCGCGGACGAGAACCCCACTTATTTTACGTACCTCGTAACTGGGTTGCCAAACCAGCAGAAATGGACCACTTAGTTGGAGTCTGGATTACTGGAACTAAGAAAGTTTTATTAAAGAAGTAAGTAACACAGTACTCTAATAGTAAGGATATAAATGCAACAGGTTAGCAATGAATAAACACACATGTACACAGAACTAGGATAATAGGATCAATCAAGCTCTATTGCAGTCTAGGGGTAAAATGATCAGTCTCAAGTGACACAGAGTTCAGTTCAGTTTCAGTTCGTAGTAATCGCCGTCGTACCGTTGGGGAGAGAGAGAGGGAGTGAATGCTAATATTCAAATCAGATTCAACAGACCTTTGATATTCCTCGCAGTTAGCTTTCAGCGCAAGCCCTTTTTAATGTCTTCTGAGGTCACCGACTGTGACCCCTCCATTCCGAATACGATCATTCTTCTGCGGTGAACCCGGCACCCAGGCAAGGGTGGACACACACACCAGGTTCCCGCCAATCATACCATCTCACCCTGTGCATCTATGGTTGGTCCCGCGACCAGACCTTCAAAGCTTCCACCAACTTGTGGGGGCACACCGCACTTGTTATCTCATTATCTCGTGGTGTTGTGGTGTGTCTTGCCTTAGCGAACCTGTTCCTTTTATCCCCTTGTTGGGGTATCGCCTGTCCATCAAACTTCAAACAGTTCAGGTTCAAAGCAACCGGTCTCTGACAATACTCGGAACTGTGTCTCCTTTTCGTTAATCCCTCTCGTCTCTCTCTTATTAGCATTTTGAATGTTTCCCCCATTTGTCTCTCACTTATCTCTCTTATTGGCATCTTCTGATAACTTGGTCACAGTGGATAGTAGGGGCTTTTTTCCCAGGGCTGAAATGGCTGCCACAAGAGGGCACAGGTTTAAGGTGCTTGGCAGTAGGTACAGTGGAGATGTCAGGGGTAAGTTTTTACACAGAGAGTGGTGAGTGCGTGGAATGGGCTGCTGGCAACAGTGATGGAGGCGGATACGATGGGGTCTTTTAAGAGACTTTTGGATAGGTACATGGAGCTTAGAAAAATAGAGGGCTATGGGTAATCCTAGTAATTTCAAAGGTAGGGACATGTTCAGCACAACTTTGTGGGCCGAAGGGCCTGTATTGTGCTGTAGGTTTTCTATGTTTCTAAGACCAGAGGACACATCCTCAGAATAGAGGGACATCTACAGTATTTAGAATGGAGATAGAGAGAAAATTCTTTTGAACATAGAACATAGAATAGTACAGCACAGTACAGGGCCTTCAGTCTACAATGTTGTGCGGACCCTTAAACCCTCCCTCCCATATAACCTCCCAACTTAAATTCTTCCATATACCTGTCTAGTAGTGTCTTAAATTTCACTAGTGTATCTGCCTCCACCACTGACTCAGGCAGTACATTCCATGCACAACCACTCTCTGAGTAAAAACACCTTCCTCTAATATCCCCCTTGAACTTCCCACCCCTTACCTTAAAGCCTTATCCTCTTGTATTGAGCAGTGGTGCCCTGAGGAAGAGGCACTGGCTATCCACTCTATCTATTCCTCTTAATATCTTGTACACCTCTATCATGTCTCCTCTCATCCTCCTTCTCTCCAGAGAGTAAAGCCCTAGCTCCCTTAATCTCTGATCATAATGCATACTCTCTAAACCAGGCAGCATCCTGGTAAATTTCCTCTGTACCCCTTCCAATGCTTTCACATCCTTCCTCTAGTGAGGCGACCAGAACTGGACACAGTATGGCCTAACCAGAGTTTTATAGAGCTGCATCATTACCTCGCGACTCTTAAACTCTATCCCTCGACTTATGAAAGCTAACACCCCATAAGCTTTCTTAATTACCCTATCTACCTGTGAGGCAACTTTCAGGGATCTGTGGACATGTACCCCCAGATCCCTCTGCTCCTCCACACTACCAAGTATCCTGCCATTTACTTTGTACTCTGCCTTGGAGTTTGTCCTTCCAAAGTGTACCACCTCACACTTCTCCGGGTTGAACTCCATCTGTCACTTCTCAGCCCACTTCTGCATCCTATCAATGTCTCTCTGCAATCTTCGACAATCCTCTGCACTATCTACAACACCACCAACCTTTGTGTCGTCTGCAAACTTGCCAACCCACCCTTCTACCCCCACATCCAGGTCGTTAATAAAAATCACAAAAAGTAGAGGTCCCAGAACCAATCCTTGTGGGACACCACTAGTCACAACCCTCCAATCCAACTGTGCTCCCTCCACCACAACGCTCTGTTTTCTACGGGCAAGCCAATTCTGAATCCACCTGGCCAAACATCCCTGGATCCCATGCCTTCTGACTTTCTGAATAAGCCTACCGTGTGGAACCTTGTCAAGCGCCTAACTAAAATCTACATAGATCACATCCACTGCACTACCCTCATCTATATGCCTGGTCACCTCCTCAAAGAACTCTATCAGGCTTGTTAGACACGATCTTCCCTTCACAAAGCCATGCTGACTGTCCCTGATCAGACCATGATTCTCTAAATGCCCATGGATCCTATCTCTAAGAATCTTTTCCAACAGCTCTCCCACCACAGATGTAAGACTTACTGGTCTATAATTACCCAGACTATCCCTACTACCTTTTTTGAACAAGGGGACAACATTCACCTCCCTACAGTCCTTCGGTACCATTCTCATGGACAACGAGGTCATAAAGATTCTAGCCAGAGGCTTAGCAATCTCTTCCCTTGCCTCGTGGAGCAGCCTGGGGAATATTCCATCAGGCCCCTGGGACTTATCTGTCCTAATGTAGCTTAACAACTCCAACACCTCCTTTCCCTTAATATCAACATGCTCCAGAACATCGACCTCACTAATATTGTCCTCACTGTCATCAAGTTCCCTCATTGGTAGGTACCGAAGAGAAGTATTCATTCAGGACCTCGCTCACTTCAACCGCCTCCAGGCACATCTTCCCACCTTTATCTCTAATCGGTCCTACCTTCACTCCTGTCTTCCTTTTGTTCTTCACATAATTGAAGAATGCCTTGGGGTTTTCCTTTACCCTACTTGCCAAGGCCTCCTCATGCCGCCTTCTTGCTCTCCTCAGCCCCTTCTTAAGCTCCTTTCTTGCTACCCTATATTCTTCAATAGACCCATCTGATCCTTGCTTCCTAATGCTCATGTATGCTGCCTTCTTCTACCTGATGAGATTATCTACCTCACTTGTCACCCACCCATGGTTCCTTCACCCAGCCATTCTTTATCTTTCTCACCGGGACAAATTTATCCCTAACATCCTGCAAGAGATCCCTCAATATTGACCACATGTCCATGGTACATTTCCCTGCAAAAACAGCATCCCAATTCACACCCACAAGTTCTAGCCTTATAGCCTCATAATTTGCCCTTCTCCAATTAAAAAAGTTCCTGTCCTCTCTGATTCTATCCTTTTCCATGATAATGTTAAAGGCTAGGGAGCGGTGGTCACTGTCCCCCAGATGCTCACCCACTGAGAGATCTGTGACCTGACCCAGTTCGTTACCTAATACTAGATCTAGCAGCCTCCAGATCCAGCACATTATCCTCCGCAACTTTTGCCACCTTCAACAGGACCCCACCACTAAGCACCTCTTTTCCTCTCACCACTAGCACATCTTTTCCTCTCCATCCCTCTCCGCTTTCCGCAGGGATCGTTCCCTTCACGACTCCCTGGTCCACACATCCCTCCCCACGGATCTTCCACCCAGCACTTATCCTGTAAGCGTAAGTGCTACACCTGTCCCTACACCTCCTCTCTTGCCACCATTCAGGGCCCCAAACAGTCCTTCCAGGTGAGGCAACACTTCACTTGTGAGTCTGTTGGGGTCATCTATTGCATCTGGTGTTCCCGGTGCGGCATCCTCTACATTGGTGAGACCCAACACAGATTGGGGGACCGCTTCGCCGAGCACCTCCGCTCCATCCGCCACAACAGACAGGATCTCCCAGTTGCCATCCACTTCAACTCTGCTTTACATTCCCATTCGGATATGTCCATACATGGCCTCCTCTACTGCCATGATGAGGCCAAACTCAGGTTGGAGGAGCAACACCTCATATACCGTCTAGGTAATCTCCAGCCCCTTGGTATGAACATTGAGTTCTCCAACTTCCGGTAATTCCCTCCCCCTCCCTTCCCCTATCCCAGTTTCACTCTGCCCCCTCCCCCAGCTGCCTATCACCTCCCTCATGGTTCTGCCTCCTTCTACTACCCATTGTGCTTTCCCCTATTCCTTCTTCACCTTTCCTGCCTATCTCCTCCCTGCTTCCCCTCCCCCACCCCTTTATCTTTCCCATTACTGGTTTTTCACCTGGAACATTCCAGCCTTCCCCTTCCCACCCTCCCCCCACCTTCTTTATAGGGCCTCTGCCCCTTTCCTCTTCAGTCCTGACGAAGGGTTCTGGCCCGAAACGTTGACTGATCGTTTCCACGGATGCTGCCGGACCTGCTGAGTTCCTCCAGTGTGTTGTGAGTGTTGCTTTGACCCCAGCATCTGCAGAGTATTTTGTGTTTAGATCTGCTATGGCATTCCCCCGAGTTGGCCTGTCTACATACTACGACAGGAATCCGTCCTGGACACCACTTAACAAACTCTGCCCCGTCTAAACCATTGGAACTAAGGTGCCAATCAACATTTGGGAAGTTAAAGTCACCCACGATAACAACCCCGTTATTTTTGCACCTTTCCAAAATCTGTCTCCCAATCTGCTCCTTGGTATCTCCGCTGCTACCAGGGGGCCTATAGAATACTCCCAATAGAGTAACTGCTCCTTTCCTGTTCCTGACTTCCACTCATACTGACTCAAAAGAGGATCCTGCGACATTACCCATCTTTCCTGTAGCTGTAATAGTATCCCTGACCAATAATGCCACCCCTCCTCCCCTTTCCCCACCTCTCGATCCTTCTTAAAGCACTATTAGCCAGAGAGTGATGAATCTGTGGAAGTTGTTGCCACAGGCAGTTATGGAGGGCAGGTCATTGAGTATATCTAAGCCGGAGGTTGATAGGTTTTTGATTAGCAAGGTGCGAAAGGTTATGGGGACAAGGCAAGAGAATGGGACTGAGAGAGATATAGATCAGCCATGATGAAATGACAGAACAGACTCGATGAACTAGATCTGCTCCTATGTCTAATTGTCTTATGTTGTATAGAATGTGGGGAGATTTGAGATACAGGTGTCCCCCGCTTTTCGAACGTTCGCTTTACGAAACCTCACTGTTACGAAAGACCTACATTAGTTCCCTGTTTTCGCTAACAGAAGGTGTTTTCACTATTATGAGAAAAGGCAGTGCGTGCCCTGAGCAGCCGCTCTCCCCTGTATTCGGAACTGCATTCCCACCGGCATTGCTTAAACACGTGCCTGCGAGCAGCCGTTAGCAAGATGAGTTCTAAGGTATCGGAAAAGCCTAAAAGAACTCGTAAGGGTGTTATACTTAGCGTAAATCTAGACATAATTAAGCGTTTCGATCATGGTGAACAAAGTAAGGACAAAGTGAGTTTGGCTTGTGGAAGTTGACGAAGAGGATGTTGAAGAGGTTTTGGCATCCCATGACCAAGAACTGATAGATGAAGAGCTGATGCAATTGGAAGAGGAAAGGATAACAATCAAAACCAAATGAGTAATGATAAAGTACAACTTTAATTTTGAAAGGGTACGTTGGTTTAGGCATATTTGCAAGATGGTTTGAGTCCTTACAAGGAACTGTATGATAGAAAAGTGTGCGAGGCTAAGCAGTCAAGCAAGCCTTCCACATCAGCCACAGCAGACAACGAACCTCGACCTTCGACATCGAGGCGGGCAGTCATAGGAGAAGATGAGCTGCCTGCGCTAATGGAAACAGACGACGATGAGATGACACCCCAGTGTCCCATCACCCCAACCCCCAGGCCGCGGACAGATACCAATTCGCGGAGAATGCAGCAGTAGCCAGGAGGCACACAGCACGTCTTTAAGAAAAAGGCCAAAATAAACAAGCTCATTAATTAGGTGCCGCCCAGCACGTAAATGTCGGCCCAGATCAGAGGCGATGCAATCGGCAATTGCCTCTGATCTGGGCCGATAATTACGTGCCGGGCGGCACCTAATTAATTAGCTTGTTCATTTCGGCTTTTTTCTTAAAGATGTGCTGGATGCGTCCCAGCTACCGCTGTACCCCTGCATGCTTCGCGGATCAGTATTGGTTCGCTGCCTGGAGAGTGGGGGCCACTGCACCACCCCAGCCCCCGACGACTCAGCCTAACACACCATCATCAGTGTGCTTGCTGTCTTCCCGATTCCCATAAGTGATACTACATTATTTCTACTTTATATCAGCTGTGTATTTTTACGTGTTATTTGGTATGATTTGGCAGCTTCATAGCTTAAAGGTTACTGGAGAGCTCTTGCGCCATGTTTTTTCCGACGGCGCTTGCGTGAGATTTTCGCTACGGAGAACAGTTCAGGCAATGATTGTGGAAAAGTATTTCTACTTTATATAGGCTGTGTATTTATCATATCATTCCTGCTTTTACTATATGTTACTGTTATTTTAGGTTTTATATGTTATTTGGCATTTTTTTGGGTCTGCGAACGCTCATAAAATTTTCCCATATAAATAAATGGTAATTGCTTCTTCGCTTTACGACATTCTGGCTTACGAACCATTTCATAGGAACGCTCTACCTTCGGATGGCGGGGGAAACTTGTACAATTGGAGCAAATAGGATGTTGATATGTAGTTTGGACACAGTGAATCGGGGCCAGTTTCCATGCCATGTAACCCCATCACTCGGTATCATGATAATGAGATAGTCATGAAATGGAAGGTCCAATGTCTTCCTTTTAACTTGAATAAAGTAATTCCCTTTGCAACCTGAATATTAAAAATCTCTGCATTGACCTATCATTTCCCTGTTAGTTTGCCACTTTCCCACCTGACTGATTTCGCACCCAAACTTTCAATATGTGTTGCAATTTTTGTTATATATGGCAACCATAGCGAAGTCAGGCATGCTTATCTTGGGAGCAAGTATGCCACCCTCCGGTAGACTCTGGTGAATTTGTACTCTCCACACTTCATACTTTTTGTTTCTTTATTCTCAAATAAATTGAGAAGAAAGAAATACTTACTGCATCAACAACTTTAACCTCAAAATGTATCAAGTTATTCAGAACAATTTTGTATGAACCTCACAAGTCATTGCATATTACAGCCCCAATCACCCACTCGTGTCATCATCGGGCATTAATTGACTTCAGGTGACTCAACTTATTCTTTCACATCTCTCATTTCCAGGGTTGACATCAACTGCAACTTCAGCAGGTATAAGCTCCGTCATCCAATCCAACTGGATGCATTTAACAATCACAAAATCCACTGTATTAGTATTTTATCATGTCTTTGTACACCATCACCGACAGATGATAATTCTCAGTTCTCATGTTCTTCACAATAAAAATACATACCAGCTGTGCATGACTAACATGCATTGAGATTTAAATATTTCCTGTGGAAAATTTGCTGATGATTTTAAAGGTTGGTATCAACAGCTCACAAAGCCAGTGGACCAGTGAATTCTGTGTTCCCATCCTCCAACTGTGTATCAGCAACCACAATACTCCAGTGATATTATCCTACTGTCTTCATATTCTTCAGTCATTATTTCACAGCCTCCTTAAAGTTGCAATAGTTTCTACTTCATTTAATTGCTATAAGAAATTATGTTCTAATCAAACACTAAAATATTTCCATAATCCTCTTTCTCACAACTTCAGTGCCCTCTACAAAAAGTCCAATCTTGCAGAAACAAGTGCAAGATATTTTCTCCACAATAATCCACATCATTAATGAGAGGGGCAGAGTGGTGTAGCAGATACCATCAGGGACCCTGACAGATAACACTGTTCCATTGCATCTTCAGAACCATGTTCCATCACATCTTCAGCAATCCTAGCAGATACAACTGTTTCATCACATCTTCAGGGACCCTGGCATATAACACTGTTCCATCACATCTTCAGGGACCCTGAAAGATACCACTGTTCCATCACATCTTCAGGGACCCTAGCAGATACCACTGTTCCATCACGTCTTCATAACCCTAGCAGATACCATTGTCCCATCACATCTTCAGAACCCTAGCAGATACCACTGTTCCATCACTTCTTCATAACAATTATAGCAATGTTATAGCAATTAGTGAAACTTGGCTACAGGAGGGGCAGGACTGGCAGCTTAATATTCCAGGGTTCCAATGTTTCAGATGTGATCGAGGCAGAGGAATGAAAGGTGAGGGAGTAGCATTGCTTGCTAGGGAAAATATTACAGCAGTGCTCAGGCAGGACAGATTAGGGGGCTTGTCTACTGAGTCCTTATGGGTGGAGCTGAGAAACAGGAAAGATATGGCCACATTAGTGGGATTGTATTACAGACCACCCAATAGTCAACGACACTTGGAAGAGCAAATCTGCAGAGAGATAGCAGGCAACTGAAGGAAACATAAAGTTGTGGTGGTAGGGGATTTTAATTTTCCATACATTGATTGGGACTCCCATACTGTCAGGGGTCTAGATGGTTTAGAGTTTGTAAAATGTGTTCAGGAAAGTTTTCTAAATCAATATATAGAGGGACCAACTAGAGGGGATGCAATATTGGATCTCCTGTTAGTAAACGAGTTAGGACAAGTGACGGAAGTCTGTGTAGGGGAGCACTTTGGTTCCAGTGATCATAACACCATTAGTTTCAATTTGATCATGGATAAGGATAGATCTGGTCCTAGGGTTGAGGTTCTGAACTGGAAGAAGGCCAAATTTGAAGAAATGAGAAAGGATCTAAAAGGCGTGGATTGGGACAGGTTGTTCTCTGGCAAAGATGTGATTGGTAGGTGGGAAGCCTTCAAAGGGGAAATTTTGAGAATGCAGAGTTTGTATGTTCCTGTCAGGATTAAAGGCAAATTGAATAGGAATAAGGAACCTTGGTTCTCAAGGGATATTGCAGCTCTGATAAAGAAGAAGGGGGAGTTGTATGAAATGTATAGGAAACAGGGAGTAAATCAGGTGCTTGAGGAGTATAAGACGTGCAAGAAAATACTTAAGAAAGTAATCAGGAGGGCTAAAAGAAGACATGAGGTTGCCTTGGCAATCAAAGTGAAGGATAATCCAAAGAGCTTTTACAGGTATATTAAGAGCAAAAGGATTGTAAAGGATAAAATTGGTCCTCTTGAAGATCAGAGTGGTCGGCTATGTGCGGAACAAAAGGAAATGGGGGAGATCTTAACTAGGTTTTTTGCGTCTGTATTTACAAAGGAAACTGGCATGAAGTCTATAGAATTGAGGGAATCAAGTAGTGAGATCATGGAAACTGTACAGATTGAAAAGGAGGAGGTGCTTATGGTCTTGAGGAAAATTAAAGTGGATAAATCCCCAGGACCTGACAGAGTTTTCCCTCGGACCTTGAAGGAGACTAGTGTTGAAATTGCGGGGGCCCTGGCAGAAATATTTAAAATGTCACTGTCTACGGGTGAGGTGCCGGAGGATTGGAGAGTGGCTCATGTTGTTCCGTTGTTTAAAAAAGGATCGAAAAGTAATCTGGAAAATTATAGGCCGGTGAGTTTAATGTCAGTAGTAGGTAAGTTATTGGAGCGACTACTAAGAGACAGAATCTACAAGCATTTGGATAGACAGGGACTTATTAGGGAGAGTCAACATGGCTTTGTGCGTGGTAGGTCATGTTTGACCAATCTATTGGAGTTTTTCGAGGAGATTACCAGGAAAGTGGATGAAGGGAAGGCAGTGGATATTGTCTACATGGATTTTAGTAAAGCCTTTGACAAGGTCCCGCATGGGAGGTTAGTTAGGAAAATTCAGTAGCTAGGTATACATGGAGAGGTGGTAAATTGGATTAGACATTGGCTCGATGGAAGAAGCCAGAGAGTGGTGGTAGAGAATTGCTTCTCTGAGTGGAGGCCTGTGACTAGTGGTGTGCCACAGGGATCAGTGCTGGGTCCATTGTTATTTGTCATCTGTATCAATGATCTGGATGATAATGTGGTAAATTGGATCAGCAAATTTGCTGATGATACAAAGATTGGAGATGTAGTAGACAGTGAGGAAGGTTTTCAGAGCCTGCAGAGGGACTTGGACCAGCTGGAAAAATGGGCTGAAAAATGGCAGATGGAGTTTAATACAGACAAGTGTGAGGTATTGCACGTTGGAAGGACAAACCAAGGTAGAACATACAGGGTTAATGGTAAGGCACTGAGGAGTGCAGTGGAACAGAGGGATCTGGGAATACAGATACAAAATTCCCTAAAAGTGGCATCACAGGTAGATAAGGTCGTAAAGAGAGCTTTTGGTACATTGGCCTTTATTAATCAAAGTATTGAGTATAAGAGCTGGAATGTTATGATGAGGTTGTATAAGGCATTGGTGAGGCCGAATCTGGAGTATTGTGTTCAGTTTTGGTCACCAAATTACAGGAAGGATATAAATAAGGTTGAAAGAGTGCAGAGAAGGTTTACAAGGATGTTGCCGGGACTTGAGAAACTCAGTTACAGAGAAAGGTTGAATAGGTTAGGACTTTATTCCCTGGAGCGTAGAAGAATGAGGGGAGATTTGATTGAGGTATATAAAATTATGATGGGTATAGATAGAGTGAATGCAAGCAGGCTTTTTCCACTGAGGCAAGGGGAGAAAAAAAACAGAGGACATGGGTTAAGGGTGAGGGGGGAAAAGTTTAAAGGGAACATTAGGGGAGGCTTCTTCACAGAGAGAGTGGTGGGAGTATGGAATGAGCTGCCAGATGAGGTGGTAAATGCGGGTTCTTTATTAACATTTAAGAATAAATTGGACAGATACATGGATGGGAGGTGTATGGAGGGATACGATCCGTGTGCAGGTCAGTGAGACTAGGCAGAAAATGGTTCGGCACAGCCAAGAAGTGCCAAAAGGCCTGTTTCTGTGCTGTAGTTTCTATGGTTCATGGTTCTATAACCCTAGCAGATACCATTGTCCCATCACATCTTCAGAACCCTAGCAGATACCACTGTCCCATCACGTCTTCAGGGACAGTGCTATTTTGTACAAGTTTTGTTTGTGTCCTTTCTAGTTTCACAAGTGGATTATGACCTGAAGTGCTCTCTGTTTCTCTTCAAATGATGTACATTACATTAGAATCTTGGCACAGGGACTGTGTTAGAATTAGAGCCAAGTGAAATGTTCAGAAAGCAGTTTAACATACATATGTGAAATGCAGATCCTCCAGGGCACAATAACTGCTATTCTGCATTCTCTGGTGTCAGGTCATTTTCACAGTCTCCACAATTATGTTCAGTGGCCACTTTATTAGGTACACCAGTACATCCACTCATTAATGCAGATATATGTAATCTGCCAGTCATGTGGCAGCAACTCAATCCATAAAAACATGCAGACATGGTCATAATTCCTGAGACCGTACATCACAATGGGGAAGAAAGGTGATTTAAGTGACTTTGACTATGGAATGATTGTTGGTGGATTGAGTATCTCAGAAACTGCTGATCTCCCAGATTTTCATGTACAACAGTCTCTATAGTTTACAGAGAATGGTGCAAGAATAAAACATTCAGTGAGTGGCAGTTCTGTGAAAGAAAATGCCTTCTTAATGAGAGGTCAGAGGAGAATGGCCAGATTGGTTCAAGCTGACAGGAAGGCTACAGGTATGGGCATTAGGCAAGAACAGCAGTTGACAATTGTTCCTCTGTTTCCAATATCACAAGGTTTATGCTGTAATCCCCACATACGCATCAATAATTTTATTCCTTCCACAGTCAGTCTTGTTATCAACCACAGTTATAATCATAGCCAGATTAATTCCATACCCTGCTCCAACTAACAGTGGTAAACTGGGGTTCTAACCTCAGGTGTACCTTCTGAGACAGTTCATTGATCTGTGAGTTATAATTTGTCTTCGTCACAACCAATCTAATTACATCTTCAACAGCAGCAACATCAGTGTGTACATTAACAGTGCATCTATAATCAACCACCTAACTACTTAACGTTTTTAGTGAGGATCTCAAATTTCAGATTTTTGTCTGCCCAACATGCTCTTTGTATGTGTCCTAATTTGTTGTATTTTCTGCATTTCACCTTTAAATCTGCACTGGTCTGGTGTATGTCACAATGGGAACACAATTTGTTCAGCCAGACTGGTTTCTGTGTAGATGTTGCAATTCTGTCATGCTCACTTCTATTCCTGGCTGCAGCTCAACTGCTCCTCTGCCTGCTGTTTCCATTGACACAGCTATTTCAACTTCTCTTTTCAATGTAAGTTGTACTTCAGTTAGGAGCCATTTTTGAATGCTTTCTTGTAAGATTTGACAAACCAAACAATCTGTCAGAGCATCACTGAACTGACAATACTCAGTCAATCCCTTCAATTCAGCTACATAAGCTGAAGTGAACTCCCCTTCCTTTTGAATCCACTTATGAAAAGTTGACAGCATCCCACAGCTCTGCTCTCAACCACTCTCAGAAGCCATGCTGTTGGTGATCTATTAAAAAATGAGCTAAGGGAGAGGACCAGAGTAGGACTGAATTCAATACTTTTATATTTATTGCACAAAAAATATAAGTGAAGCTTGAACTCATGTGAGCTGCTAGTGCTATAGTTTAGATCTCAAGATAATGATTGTGAAGTTGAAGTAGAAGTTAATCAATGTGACAATGTGTTTGGCGATGTCCTATCAGAGAACTGACTGAATTTCTGTTCGAGGTTAAGGAGAGGGCCGTCAGACCACCCTCATGTGGAATGGAGGTGTAGGTTGTACAGAATAAAATTGAGCTGGTTGGGACTTGCAGAGGACATCAGAGGTGGACAGCTGTCAAGAAAAAGACCAGAGGAAGGGAGAAAGAAGGAGTATGTAGGAAGAAATAGGGTTAATGGGCAGGTGCAGCTGAGGAAAGAGCATTGCCTGAATGGTTCTGCTCATGGATGCTGAACAGAAAGTAGAGGGTAAATCTACTTTGTGAAGGTAAATTTTTTGTGGAAATAATATCTCTAGCTGTCTAGCACAATGATTGAGAGTGAATCATACTCCAGAGAAATTTGTAAGATATATCTGAGAGCTGTGAGCTAAAATCTCTGTTGGCCAGATCAAATCAGTGCCACTTTTGTGGGAAGTTTGATAGTGACATCGGGATTGGTACACTGCAAATGGCCCAATTGCCTTTCCAACTGTCTTTTAAAAATTATTCAAATCACTGCCAATCTGATTTAATTGGTCACTGATAGATATTTGCCACAGTTCCACAGTGAATTCCTTTTCAAACGGTGAGAAGTTGGGAAAAGTTGATGTTCTCAGGGACATTGGAATGTCTCCTGGAGCAATAAATGATGTTCTTGCCACTGTGGCCACATGCCTCTAAATCAATAAATACTAAATAGTTTTATTCTGCCAACGTATATTCTCATCTTTCAGAATTTATTGCTGGAGGCTCCCATAACATAAGCAGTGATTCATTTTACTTTTTTCCCCAAAATGCAAAGTATTAACCAGTCAAACAGTACAACTGATCAGTACAAATGCATCATGAGCTCAATACTGAGTTTGCTTTTAAACAATGAGACATCGGGAATATTTCTCAAGTGATATAGAGATGGCCCAGTAGGGAGAGGGCAGCACTCAACCTCTAATTTTGGAACGAGTTGGGGCAATTGACTAAAGTGTCAGTGGGGCAGTAATTTAGACAGTGACCATAATTCCATTCATTTTAAAATAGCTATACAAAGAGATAGGACTGTCCCATGAGCTAAAGTTTTCAAAGGCTAATCTTGATGGTGGCAGATATTGGTGTTTAAATCTGAGGTTGTTATAGAAGTCAGGAAAGAGGCATAAACTTGTTGCTTCACAATTGTTTTATTAAGAGTTGATAGTAAAAATTACTATCAATTTTTACTGCAGTAAAAATTAACCAATGAGAAAATACATTCACCTAATGCAAAACAAAGCTTCCAGAGTTTTCCAAAATTATACCTGGCATAAACACTAGAGGCATATTAAACTGCTATGTATATAAAGACTACTTAAAATACAAGCAGATAATTAATTATTAAACTGTAAAGAAAATGACAATTAAACAGTCGAATCCAAAAAACCTTCTCCCTTTTGATTCTAAATCACACATTTAGAATCATTACATCTAAAAATTCAGAGGCAGAAAAATATGTGGGATCTATGATATGTATAAAATAATCAAAAAATTACTTGGGTTATGAAGTATCTAAGAATATGCAGTATATGTTCTTCAAAGTATCCATAAGATTATAATCATCGTTAGGTAAATTAGCAAGCACACTTAAATGAGTTGACTTATTTTGTCAATGATTGCCTTTAAAATTTACATCATATTTACTTATGTGGTGTAAATTACAATGACACATTAGTATGAATATTATGACTCGTAATATTGAGTAATGGCAGCTTCCCAGACGTAAATGAATCCAGTCAAAGAAATCCCATTCATCAGATTGATGTATTTTAGTTACTTCTTTACGAATATGATCAGCCAAATTAGTTATATCTTTAGATTCGTCAGGTATGTACTGTAAGTACAACACTTTTGCCTCTAACCACACGTTCCCCCCTTAGTTGCTAAGATCTTATACCGTACGATTTTGAAGAACCATCTTACGCACGACAACCATTTCTGTTGTTACTTTTCCCAGGGCTTCAACGGTATCATTGCTTACTCTTTCTAAGGCTGAAACAACATTTTAAAATCTCTATTATACTCCTTGCAACACCATAAAATGGTAATAGATTTGATGTAAAATGATTTTCATTTACTCCTAGACTCAGGAGGTAAAGGTAAAGTGTGTGTACATCATGTTGCAGAAAAAATAACAAGTTCCTAACCAATTATGTGGAAGAGTGATATAAGCTCCATTTCTGCACAAGAAATACATATTGCTCCTTCAGTTTAGAATATTTATTAATACTTGACAGGAGCTTTGTTGAATTGTAATAATTTTGATCATCATTAATACAAGTACACATTATGAGTCATCTCAACTGGTACATTAAATAGAGAAAGTTGGCAAAAATATTGCAAACTTTATAATGTCCAGTAGTTGTTGACTTGCTTGAAGACTCCTGGTTGGTTAGTGATATGTTCACTGTAGCCCAGCAGTGTAGGCACTGAGTCAGAGGTTACTAGCACATTAACCACAGTGCTTGTTGTCTTCGTTGGGTACCACTTTAGCTCACTTGCAGCGGCTGGTGTGTATTGACTTACTTTTACCTTCTGCTTTCACTGCTGAGTTGGTAACTAACAGTACTTGAGCTCCTTGAATGCTCCGGATGGCTCTTGACGTGAGTTGGCAACAGCATATGACAAACATTGAGCTCTATAACAACCTACCGATGCTCTCCACTAAAATTGAGGCGAGAAGACTACAATTAGCAGGGCACTGTCTATGCCACCCCGAGCTACCTGCCAGCCTGGTCATCATATGGGAGCCCAAGCACGGGAGGATGAACCCTGGGCGCCCTCCCAAAACTATGGTCAACATGCTCCTAGAAGACAGTGGTGCGGCTAATGTAGATGAACTGAACACACTGATAAGGGAGAGGGAGAAGTGGAGAGTCTGTCATCGTGCCCGACGCCGGCCCCCTAGGCCTGAGTAGTACTAGTAGTAGTAGTAGTAATAGTGAGCTCCTGGTGGTTCCTTAAGTGGTTTCATAATCAGGACCCACTCACCAGGAATCAGGATCTGTCCTCCTGCTGGGTCTTCCCAAGTGGCAGAAACCCGTTGAGAAGCAGACTGTACAGCTTGAGTTAATTTCACATAATAGTAACTGTCTGCCATAATGTGTATATCAGCCTCTCGGAGTTCGAGGGCTCCCGGCAGTGACATAGGATGCCTTGTTCCACCTCAGATGGACAGCTTAGTTTTCTTGTTTGAGGTTGCTCTGGGAAGGTAGCCTTCCTCATGATATTTGGTCAGTCATTGTTTGATGGTTCCATCCATTCAGTCCACTTGTCCTGATGACTCTGGCTGATGATGACAAGCATAAGATCATTCAATGTTCATCAGTCAACATCCTTCCTGACAAACAGTCCCAGTGAAACATGTTCCTTGGTCAGAGTCAAAGTGACATGGCAAACCCCATCTAGGAATATACCTCCTGATCAAAGATTTTGCTGTGTGTGTGGCAGTGGCTTTCTTTGCTAAAATAGTTTGCTGAAAACCTGTCCACTATTACCAGTACCTCTGAGCATACTTGACACTTTGGAAAGAAATGTAGTCCACTTGTAAGTGTAAAAATGGAGCGGCAGTGGCAGGAGAATTGATTGTGGTAGTTTTTCTGCTGCTCCAGGAACTGTTTTCTGGCATGTCGTGCACCTTTCAAACATTTGTCAAGGTTGTGCCCTGAGCCACCATTGGGAGAATCTGTCGATTGCCTTTTGCACTCCAATGTTCTTATTGGAGTGTATTTGCTGTTCCAGATAATCTTGTACTGTATGCTTGTCTGTGAACCAGTTCAACCTCATTTCCATAATTCCAGTTGTCAGACTCTCCATATTTATTTAATTTCTTTCGTTTCTTCTCATGCTGCCTTTTTTGCAATTCCATCTGCGAATGAATTTCCATGGCTTTCCATTGTAGAAACTTTTACATTTTAATACAGCAACTTCTGATGGCAGTTGTATGAGATCCAAAAGTTTTTGTACTAGTTGACCATTCTTGATTGGGGATCCTGGAGCAGCAAGAAATCCCCTTTGCCTCCATAAGTTTCCAAACTCATGAACAATTTCAAAAGCATGTCGAGAATCAGTGTAGATAGTTGTTGGTCTTCCTTCTGCCAACTTACAAGCTTCAATCAAAACTTTTCAGTTCTGCAATTTGCAGAAAGGTAGCAGGAAGCATACTTCCTCACACCAGTACTTCATTTCCAGAATTTACCTTTCGAATTTCCCTCCCAACCATTGAGGAGCATCAGTGTATACAGACAGATCTCTGGCAGAGTAAAACCAACAGGATGCTGTCAGTCTCCATGTTCTTGAATTAAAACTGCCATCATATGTTTCTCATTAACATACAGGGTAAATGGTCTATCTGTATCAGGGATTCTTAATGCAATGTCACCTTTAAAGTTTGAAACACTTTTAGTTGATCTTTATTAAAAGTCACAGGGTCATCTGAGAACTTGCTGTCCTTCAGCAGATTGTTGAACAGTTGAGTAATTGTTGATGAATCTGCCACTAGCTTGTAAATACATTGATTAGCAATGGTTTCATCTTCAGTCCTGTGTGTCTTCACCTCTTTGAACTTTATTGGAGTAAACTGGGACATAACAGTCAATCATATAGTTTCATCACTGTCATTCTTACTTGAGTCGCCAGAGGCCGCTGTAGAATCCATGTCACGTCCATCCTGTAATCCTTTGCAGTTCAGATGCTGGTGCTGCTTCCGGAATCTGTCTGATGTAGGCTGTAATTCTCCAGTGTTCTAACGGTGGTGCTGTATTGGGAGACTGCCCGATGTAAACTGTAATTCCTTCAAAAATAGGTGCTTTCCCAGTGAAGCACTTGCACTAATGTAAGTAGCGGGACCGTCCTATTCAAGTCACAGTTACACTTTCTTACATTGTTTCAGTTTCTAAGCCCCAAACAATACACTTTGATTGAATTAAAAACACAAGAGATTCTGCAAATGCTGGAAATCCAGATCAAAACACACCAACATCCAGCACTTTGTGTGTGTGACTTTGATTGAATTATCATGTTTTTTTTTGCTTATTTGGTTAATGCAAAGATTTGCTCTTAAGACTTTTAACTCTATCAGCTGTTCTTGTATTTTATCACAATTTTCACATTTCTTTCTGTTAGTAAAAGACTTTGCATGTCCCATTTACTCTTTCAATCACTCACACATTCAATCAATCTGACCACATGGTCTTATCTCTAAAGCAATTATTCATTGGATCAAACACATGCCTTCATATTCTTAATAAACTTAACATTGTTGCTATTTTACATTCAGACTTTTTTCATTAACTATCAAACTTAAATGTTTTATTCAGGTAAGATTTCTTAGTTGGTTTCACAACTTTGGCTATTGTTTTGATTCGGTCTTAATTCATGCACACTTTTTATGACTTTGATCGCGATCTCAAAATATTCAGAGTTTGCAGCCAAAATTTTAACAGGTTGCTCTGCAACCCAAATTTAATTCTTTTTACCCATGCACCACCAGGATGATGTATTGAAATTTTGGCATGCACTCTATTAGCTTGTATAAATTTATTAACTTTTTAATCTGTGCTCACTGCTTGTATGAATTTAATTTTTGATGCCTTGCCGCTTTGTGTATTTAGTCCACACTCTTCCAGTTTTGCACATGACTCTACCAAATTGTGTTTCTGTTTTACAGATCTTTTTTTTTAATTACAATATTTTGGTTCCGCGATCCTAAATCCCTACTGATGATGAGCCAATTCTAGTTTTCTCTCAGACAGTTAGGAACATAAAAAGGAAGTTCTGTCCCCTTTTGTTGTGTGCTAAAATTCCACCATTGGGTAATCCCTCCAAGCTCTAACTCATGCTGCTGACTATGCCACTTGACAGTTTTGGTGTGTAAATCTGAGTTGATAGAACAAAGGGAAGTTGAAACAAACAGGGACAAAGGTCTACTACTGGAAGATGAGAGAAACTAAAAATATGCCTTACATAAAACAATTACTTTTATACCCTGAGACAGAAAAAAATCCATTCATATCTACTGATAATAATAAATGAATTAGAAAATCTTATTCAATACTGAAGTAAAAACTAACCAATGAGAAAATACTTATTCACCTAATGCAGAACAAACCTTCCAGAGCTTTCCAGTATTATATTTGGTATAACACTGGAGGCACTAAGCCATTATGCATATAAAGGCTACTTAAAATACAAGCAAATAATTTTTTCTTAAACTGCAAAGAAAATGACAATGAAGTAGTGGCATTACACAGGAGTATGCAAAGGTTGATTGAAAGAGGTTGTTTGCAGGCATGGAGATACCTTGCAAGTGGAGGCTTTTAAACATGTGACATAGAGTGTTCAGGATCAACATGCTCCTGTTAGAGTAAAAGAAATCCTGGTTGACTAGGAATAGTCATAGTCATAGTCATAGTCATACTTTATTGATCCGGGAGGAAATTGGTTTTCGTTACAGTTGCACCATAAATAATTAAATAGCAATAAACCATAAATAATTAAATAGTAATATGTAAATTATGCCAGGAAATAAGTCCAGGACCAGCCTATTGGCTCAGGGTGTCTGACCCTCCAAGGGAGGAGTTGTAAAGTTTGATGGCCACAGGCGGGAATGACTTCCTATGACGCTCTGTGTTGCATCTTGGTGGAATGAGTCTCTGGCTGAATGTACTCCTATGCCCGACCAGTACATTACGTAGTGGATGGGAGACATTGTTCAAGATGGCATGCAACTTGGACAGCATCCTCTTTTCAGACAGCACCGTCAGAATGCTGGTGCACTCACCAAATCAGAATCAGATTTATCATCACTGACATATGTTGACTGTGAATCTTCAGTTCAAAAGTTTAGTATCAAAGTTTGTATACTATATAAAACCTTGAGATTCAGGCTCCTCCCTGATGATAGTATTGAGAAGAGGGCATGTCCCAGATGCTGAGGGTGGTTAATTATGGATGCCTCCTATGATGGAGCTGGGTGCATACTGATAAACCAGAGGAGGCAACACATCTCTTTCATCTTGTCACTTTCTCACAGCATGTACATTCACAGAGGCTTCTGTCTTTAGCCGAAGTTGAAAGATTGCACCACCATTCACATGACAGCTGTCAGTGGCATTTCCTTCCCCCTATTCTGTGTCAACTTGTTCTAAGCTGAATCTGGCATATGTATGATGTTTAGGGGCCAATCTGCCAAGGATCCAATGAGAACAAACTTCCAGTAGCTTCAGCAACTATGAAATATTACAATCATCAACACTATTGATCAAGTAATGATTGAGATCTGTATAAAGGGGCCATCATAACTATCATGCAGATGAAGCAGACACTACCTTCCCTGTTCTGTCACTCAGCATGTTTTGAAGCAGCAATACCTTGTACTCTACCTTGAGATACAATCCATGAAAGTCAATGAAGTGAATTTTGGAGGCCATGTACAAAATCATGAGGCTATAATGGAACGTGTAACAGTACAGTATAGCAACAGGCCCTTCAGTGCACAATGTTATACCTGACTAATTAATGTAATGAAACTAATCCCATCAGCCTGCACATGGTCCATATCTCTCCATCCTATTTATAGTCACATGCCTATCTCAGAGTCTCTACCTCTATTACATCTGCCTCCCAGCCCTGATGTTCTACCACCCTCCACATGTCACATTGCTGTCCCCAAATATCAAAGCTCTGGAACACTAAGCATCCAATTTTCTTTCTTTCTTTCTTTCTTTCTTTCTTTCTTTTTTTCTCTCTCTCTCTCTCTCTCTCTCTCTCTCTCTCTCTCTCTCTCTCTCTCTCTCTCTCCCACAACACTTTAGTTCCATGTACTGATTCATGCTTCAAGTTTATCTCCTTTACCCTAAATACTTCTTGCATTTAAATAAACACACTTCACCCTTCAGTCACTGTCTACATTATCCTGATCCTGCCTTATAGACTCAAGACGTCTGCCTTCCCCTCAATTCCTCTCCTTGCTGACATGGTATTTCTGTTTCCATTCAATCAGTATCAACCTCCGTCTGCCTCACTGCTACTTTAGATCCTGGACCCACTGCTAATGTAGCTTAAACTAGTTTCAGTGCAGCAATGTACTCTGTATATTGTAGCATGTACAGCAGCTTGGGTGCCACAGTAGCCTTGCAGCTATTATAGCTTGGGGCATCAGACTGGAGTTCGATTCCAATGTCTCCTGTAAAGGTTTTCACTCAATGCTCTGGTTTCCTCTCACGGTCCAAAGGGCAGGTTATTGAGTCATTTTAAATTATCCCATGATTAGGTTAGTGTTGAATTGGGACTGTCAGAGTTGCTGTGCAGCACGTCTCGAAATGCCAGAAGGGTCTATTCCGAGCAGTATGTCTAAATAAATAAGTATATTTTTGTGCGACTGACATGGAATGAACTTCAGGCTGACTGAGTTCCCATAGTTCGTAAGGTGATCCTTTTATTTCACTGAGTGAGACACAGTGAACCATTCAAGCAGAACAGGGAACTGCATACATCAGAACTGGCCTACATAATGTCTCCTCCTGGAAATCGATTATGAAAGTGAGATGGTCTGATGGGTCTGATACCTGATTTCATGTACATTTAATTTCAGCACAGACTTGTGGGGATTCAGGCTGAATCGGGCTATGAATATAAAACACCAAAGACTGATTTTCATAACTCAGTTCACAGCAATCACAAGATATTGTGATCACATAATAAATTAAATGAAGGAGTATTGTGCAATTACAAGAGTTACCAATTTGTCTCGTCAGTTTTCATACTTGATTCCTCCTTTATCCTGATTCTGCAGGATGAATCTCTTGTCCTCCTCATGGGAAGCTCAATATCCCTCCCTATCATTCACCTGGTGCATTCCCTGTCATACCCAAACAGTTACTGTAAACTGTAGGAAGTGAGAAGTGTGGGAATGGTACAGGAAGATGAGCACAGGTTGGATTACTTGAGAAAAGCATTCCTCTGTCACCTCCACTGATGAATATGCACTCTCCGCACTAACACAGCCAACAACTCAACCTTCAACAATACGTATGGAATCAACTGTTGGTTCTAATCCTCTTTGAACCTCCCACTGAACTAGGATGGAAGTGGTCAGCATCCTCCCCAACTAAACCCTCAAGATTTATTTCCAGTGCCATTGAGAACCACATCAAAAATACAAATTGAAGAGCTTTGCATTGGCCTCAAAAGTCATTTAGTGTTTCAAACAAATCGCTCCTTCCCATCAGTAGCGTAGCAGTTAGCAATGCTATTACAGTTCAGAGTTCAAAGTTCAATCACAGTGTCCTCTGTAAGGAGTCTGTACACTCTCCCTGAGGAATGCGAGGGTTTTCTCTGGGTGCTCCTGTTTCCTCCCACAGTCAAAGATGTACCAGGTAGGTGAATTGGTGATTGTAAATTGTCCTGTGATTAGGTTCGGGTTAAATAGAGGTTGCTAGGGGTTGCTGGGCAGTGTGGCTTGAAGGGCCTGAAGGATTTATTCCGTAGTTTATGTCTGAATGAACGAGCAAATGAATAAATGAACAAATAACTTAATGAATAGTAGAATCAGCATTACCCATTGATGGAGTTGGATTAATCAAACTTACTGCTTCATCTCTTCGTTCTAGGATCAATGTTGACTCCAACCACAACATCAGGTACAGAGTCCATTATATAATTACAGGATTGTGGATACAGTTAAACATCACAAAATCTACTGCACCAATGTGTACTTGAGCTTTTGGTCATCCTGACTGGTATTATCCACCTCTTTGACCCCTCCAGCTATTGAGACCCTGCAACTGAGGTTACTCCATGACCATTTCTTGCTCCACAGTTGGATTTTGGGCTTACCTACTTTCAGCGGGAATGAGATCCTGTCACAAGGGGGCGCTGGGAGCAGACCCAAATGCAAGACAGAGACACTGAAGTACTAGAAACAGGACTTGACTAGAGAGCTGAAACGAGAACACAGACTTGGGCTGGGACACTGGCTAGGCAAGCGGGACCAGAACTAGGAACTAGGAACTGAGAGCCTGGGCTTGGACTCTGAGCCAGAGACTGGACAAGGACACAGAACCTGGGTCTTGACTCAGGCTCGGACCCCAGAACTAGGCAAGGACATGATGTGGCTACAGGACTGGACATAGCTTGGGTTTCTTCGAGGCTTGGGTATGGACTTCGAGCCAGAGACTGGGCAAGGACCCAGAACCTGGGTCTTGACTCGGGCTCAGACTTCAGAACTAGACAAAGACATGACATGGCTATAGGACTGGACATGGAACTCCTACACAGGATGAGGCACACGGACAGGACGAGGATGCAAGGCCTTGACTTGGACAGGACGAGGTTCTTGGATGTGGCTTGGACAGGACGAGAGACTCCTGGAGAGGACAAGGGAACCCCAGCACAGGACAAGGGAACCCCAGCACCAGGTTGGGTGTGGTACTCCTGGGCTGGGCAAGGCACATGGACAGGATGAGAACATGAAGCCTTGACTAGGTCGAGGGAGACAGGAACCCGGAGACATGGAACACAGAGCCAGGACCCTTCCTTGGGAACAGGACGGGGCTGGGGCTCTACACAGAGTCAGGACCCCTCCTAGGGAGCAGGACATAGGACCGGGACTCGTACACAGAACACAGAGAGATAGTTCTCAACACAAGGTGGCGGCAAACGGCCGGACCTACCTTGCGAAGGCACAGACACAGATACAGTTCCCAACACAAGGTAGCGGCAAATGGCCGGACCTACCTAGCGAAGGCGTGGACACAGAGAGACAGTTCCAAACAACGACAGACAGTTTCTTATCCTGACACAGCAAGGCTCCGGTCTTGCTCCGACAGTTGAACTTGACAGTGGTGCAGGCGAAGGTTGCAGGCGAAGCAAGGCTACAGACACTGGTTGCAGGGCAAGGCTTCAGGAGGAAAGGGCCAAGAAGGGATTCAGTCAGGGGGTTTTGACAGGAATAATCCAGCGATGGAAGCTTCTTCTTCTTCTTCTTCTTCTTCTTGTGTTGTTTTATGGCGGTCAGCTTTAAGGTGCATTTACCGCCACCTGCTAGACTGAAGTGTGGATCATTGGATAAACAGGAGAAGGGAAAAGAATTGCATTCCCTATATTCTACATAATAAACATAGAAACATAGAAACATAGAAAATAGGTGCAGGAGTAGGCCATTCGGCCCTTTGAGCCTGCACCGCCATTTATTATGATCATGGCTGATCATCCAACTCAGAACCCTGCACCAGCCTTCCCTCCATACCCCCAATCCCCGTAGCCACAAGGGCCATATCGAACTCCCTCTTAAATATAGCCAATGAACTGGCCTCAACTGTTTCCTGTGGCAGAGAATTCTGTGTGAAGAAGTTTTCCTAATCTCAGTCCTAAAAGGCTTCCCCTTTATCCTCAAACTGTGACTCCTCATTCTG
This sequence comes from Mobula hypostoma, assembly GCF_963921235.1. Lineage (NCBI taxonomy): Eukaryota > Metazoa > Chordata > Chondrichthyes > Myliobatiformes > Myliobatidae > Mobula > Mobula hypostoma. The sequence goes on along the minus strand of NC_086107.1, from coordinate 76,800,549 downwards.
GACTTCCCCAACATCGGGAACAATCTTCCTGCATCTAGCCTGTCCAATCCCTTTAAGATTTTATACGTTTCAATCAGATCCCCCCTCAATCTTCTAAATTCCAACGAGTACAAGCCTAGTTCATCCAGTCTTTCTTCATATGAAAGTCCTGCCATCCCAGGAATCAATCTGGTGAACCTTCTTTGTACTCCCTCTATGGCAAGGATGTCTTTCCTCAGATTAGGGGACCAAAACTGCACACAATACTCCAGGTGTGGTCTCACCAAGGCCTTGTACAACTGCAGTAGTACCTCCCTGCTCCTGTACTCGAATCCTCTCGCTATAAATGCCAGCAAACCATTCGCCTTTTTCACCGCCTGCTGTACCTGCATGCCCACTTTCAATGACTGGTGTATAATGACACCCAGGTCTCATTGCACCTCCCCTTTTCCTAATCGGCCACCATTCAGATAATAATCTGTTTTCCTATTTTTGCCACCAAAGTGGATAACTTCACATTTATCCACATTAAATTGCATCTGCCATGAACTTGCCCACTCACCCAACCTATCCAAGTCACCCTGCATCCTCTTAGCATCCTCCTCACAGCTAACACTGCTGCCCAGCTTCGTGTCATGCGCAAACTTGGAGATGCTGCATTTAATTCCCTCATCCAAGTCATTAATATATATTGTAAACAACTGGGGTCCCAGCACTGAGCCTTGCGGTACTCCACTAGTCACTGCCTGCCATTCTGAAAAGATCCCGTTTATTCCCACTCTTTGCTTCCTGTCTGCTAACCAATTCTCTATCCACATCAATACCTTACCCCCAATACCGTGTGCTTTAAGTTTGCACACTAATCTCCTGTGTGGGACCTTGTCAAAAGCCTTTTGAAAATCCAAATATACCACATCCACTGGTTCTCCCCTATCCACTCTAGTAGTTACATCTTCAAAAAATTCCATGAGATTCGTCAGACATGATTTTCCTTTCACAAATCCATGCTGACTTTGTCCGATGATTTCACCGCTTTCCAAATGTGCTGTTATCACATCTTTGATAACTGACTCCAGCAGTTTTCCCACCACTGACGTTAGGCTAACCGGTCTATAATTCCCTAGTTTCTCTCTTCCTCCTTTTTTAAAAAGTGGGGTTACATTAGCCACCCTCCAATCCTCAGGAACTAGTCCAGAATCTAACGAGTTTTGAAAAATTATCACTAATGCATCCACTATTTCTTGGGCTACTTCCTTAAGCGCTCTGGGATGCAGACCATCTGGCCCTGGGGATTTATCTGTCTTTAATCCCTTCAATTTACCTAACACCACTTCCCTACTAACATGTATTTCGCTCAGTTCCTCCATCTCACTGGACCCTCTGTCCCCTACTATTTCTGGAAGATTATTTATGTCCTCCTTAGTGAAGACAGAACCAAAGTAATTATTCAATTGGTCTGCCATGTCCTTGCTCCCCATAATCAATTCACCTGTTTCTGTCTGTAGGGGACCTACATTTGTCCTTACCAGTCTTTTCCTTTTTACATATCTATAAAAGCTTTTACAGTCAGTTTTTATGTTCCCTGCCAGTTTTCTCTCATAATCTTTTTTCCCCTTCCTAATTAAGCCCTTTGTCCTCCTCTGCTGAACTCTGAATTTCTCCCAGTCCTCAGGTGAGCCACTTTCTCTGGCTAATTTGTATGCTTCTTCTTTGGAATTGATACTATCCCTAATTTCTCTTGTCAGCCATGGGTGCACTACCTTCCTTGATTTATTCTTTTGCCAAACTGGGATGTACAATTGTTGTAGTTCATCCATGCAATCTTTAAATGCTTGCCATTGCATATCCACCGTCAATCAAAGTGTCATTTGCCAGTCTATCTTAGCTAATTCACGTCTCATACCTTCAAGGTTACCCCTCTTTAAGTTCAGAACCTTTGTTTCTGAATTAACTATGTCACTCTCCATCTTAATGAAGAATTCCACCATATTATGGTCACTCTTACCCAAGGGGCCTCTAACGACAAGATTGCTAATTAACCCTTCCTCATTGCTCAAAACCCAGTCCAGAATAGCCTGCTCTCTAGTTGGTTCCTCGACATGTTGGTTCAAAAAACCATCCCGCATACATTCCAAGAAATCCTCTTCCTCAGCACCTTTATCAATTTGGTTCACCCAATCTACATGTAGATTGAAGTCATCCATTATAACTGCTATTCCTTTATTGCACACATTTCTAATTTCCTGTTTAATACCATCTCCGACCTCACTACTACTGTTAGATGGCCTGTACACAACTCCCACCAGCACTTTCTGCCCCTTAGTGTTATGCAGCTCTACCCATATCGATTCCACATCTTCCCGGCTTATGTCCTTCCTTTCTATTGCGTTAATCTCATCTTTAACCAGCAACGCCACCCCACCTCCTTTTCTTTCATGTCTATCCCTCCTGAATATTGAATATCTCTGAACGTTGAGCTCCCATCCTTGGTCACCCTGGAGCCATGTCTCTGTGATCCCAACTATATCATAATCATTAATAACAATCTGCACTTTCAATTCATCCACCTTGTTACGAATGCTCCTGAGTCTTTCAGATACTTCATGATACGGATCTGTATTTCTCTTGAATTCCCACTTAAAATGTCTTCTATACCCACATCAGTTTTTTTTTTATCTTAAGCGCTCCTATCATCTTCACTCTTTCTTTTTGATACTTCTGACATTTTATCAATACATGTTCAACTGTTTCTGGTTGATTACAGTATTCACACAACCCAGATGGATGTTTCCCTATTTTGTGTACTGTGTAATTAAGACTAGTGTGTCCAATTCTCAAATGACTGATGATCACTTCTGTCTTTCTATATCCACTTGACAATCTTTTGTATCTGACTTGCCTCTGTATTTTGTACAGTTGTCTCCCTGTTTCACTCTCATCCCAGTGCTTCTGCCATGTCTCCTCAATACGTGTTTTAATAACGCTCTTGACTTCTGCTTTGCTAAGAGGGATCTGGACCTCTATTATAGACGATCTGAGCAATTGTTTAGCTGTACTATCCACCTTTTCATTACTCTCCACTCCACAACGAGCAGGAACCCAAAGAAAGCTTACTTCTACCCCATTTTTGGTCAGTGTATATAACTTGCATAGAATCTCCAATAAAATATCTTGTCTACTTTCTGATTTTCTTGATTTGATCGAGGTTAGTGCAGATAAACTGTCTGAACAGATTACAGCCTTTTTGATATTATTTTCTTCTGTCCAAGGTAATGCACTCAATATTGCCATTAATTCTGTTGTATACACTGATAAATGGTTTGATCTTCTTTTCCTGATACTAGTTTTGCACTGAGGAATGTAGACTGCAATACCTGTGTGGCCAGATCTAGGGGGTCTTTTGATCCATCCGTAAATATTACAAGTTCATTTCTAAAATGCGAGTCTATATATTCTTGTACTATCTGTTTGATTCCATAGTTAGAGTTCTTTTTTAAAAGTTGTTGCAGGCTTTTATCTACTGTATGCATTGTAAAGAGCCATGGAGGAACATCAGATATTGGAACTGTAGGGCTATATTCCATTTCGTGTAAACCATATTTTTGCGCTGCTGCATCCCCGATCCATCCAAAGCTATTATAACTTGACTTACTATGTTCCCAGCAGTTTTAATATAGCTTTAGCTGGATGTGAGTAGTCATGTCCCATGATGTTAACCAAGTAGTTTAGCATTAGCTTTATTCTTCTAAGTCTTAATGCCATTTCCCCCATTTCAACTTGAAGAGCTGATATAAGTGATGTTCTGAATGCACCACTACATATCCTGAGGCCCTGAGCTTGCTCATCATCCAGCACTTTTAAATTACTTTCTGCAGCTGACATGTACGCTACACTTCCATCATCCAATGTAGCCCTCATTAAAGCTTGATAAATATTTAATAGCGATATCCTGCTCGCACCCCAGTCCTGTCCGGCAAGACCCCTCAATAAGTTATTTATTTTTTTACATTTGCTTGTAATTTTCTCGATTTGCTTTTTCCATGTAAGTTTCTCATCAAGTAACAAGCCAAGAAACAGAATTACCTTTGCCTGCTCTAATTTTGTTCATATAATTTCACAGAAACTGGTTTGTGACTTCTCGAGAAACATATCACTTGCGACTTACTTGTGGATAATTTGAAACCCCATTTATTTGCCCACTCCTCCACTTTATTTATTGCATCTTGCATTTTCCTTTGTATGTAAATTAAATATCTTCCCCTCACCCATAAAGCCCCGTCATCTGCATATAAGGATTTCCCCACACTATGTCCAACTTGCGCAAATATGTCATTTATCACTATGAATAATAGTAATGGACTGTAGACACTACCTAGTGGTGTTCCATTTTCAACCAAATATGTCCTGGAGTACTCTGTTTCCACCTTGACTTGAATTGTTCCACCAAAAAGAAAGTCTAGAACCCAATTATATAATTTTCCTTCCACCCCTAGTTCTTTCAATTTAATTAACACTCCCTCTTTCCAGAGCATATCGTATGCCTTTTCTATGTCAAAAAATGCCACCAGGACCATTTCTTTATTTGTTGGAGCCTTCTTCATTTCAGATTCCAAGCTAAGTATTGAATCTATTGTAGTTCTTCCTTTACGAAAACCGCTTTGGTAGGGAGAAATAAGATTTCTTTTTCCTAGAAAGTATGTAAGCCTATCAGTTATTATTCATTCCATAAGCTTACCTAGCTGTGAAGTTAGTGCAATTGGTCTATAATTTGTTGGGTCTGATGAATCTTTACCAGGTTTTAATACTGGAACAATAACAGAATGTTTCCTTGCAGTTGGTTGTTTACCTATTTTCCATATTTTACTAAACAGTCTCTGTAGAACTAGAAGTGCACTTCTTGATAAATGCTTCAGCATTATACCCCATACTTGATCCTTCCCAGGAGAAGTTGGCCGCGCATTCATAATGGTTCTTTCTATTTCTGTTACGCTAACAGGTGTATCCAGCACTTCTTCTGATGTTGCTCTGTTGTCCATAATTCCTGAATTTTGTTTAAGCCTCTCCTCCCTTTGCTGTCTAGCCTCGACCGTCAAATTCTCCAAGCTATGTATGTTTACAAAAGTTTTTGCCAATATTGCTGCTTTTTCTACATTGTTAATTGCCATTTTGTCCTTACTTTTTAGCACAGGAATCTCTTTACTATTTCTTATACTATTCATTTTCCTTATCATGCCCCATATTTCGGACAGTTGAGTTTCTCTTCCAATTTTTTTACAATACTGTCTCTAAAATGCTCGCTTTGCTTGTCTGATTGTTTTCTGAACTTCTGCTTGTGCTCTTTTATATTGTATTAATGTTTCTACTGAATGTTGTCTTTTTAACATTTTAAATGCTTTATTTCTTGCTTTTATACTTCTACTACATTCACAATTCCACCATGGAACATTTTTCCTCTTTCCTGTACCTTTACTTCTTAGAATTGTTTCTTCTGCCGAATTTATAATTGCTGTGACTAATTTATCATTCATTTCTTCTATATCTGATATATTTTCATCCAAAATCTTTGTGCATCTTACTTCACTTCTTTTTTGAAATATCTCCCACTCTGCCTTGTTCAGTTTCCACCTTGACACTCTCGATCCTACATTTTGTTCTATTTTAACCTGAATCCTTGTGAGTAAGGGATAGTGATAACTTCCTACTGTAGTTTGTTTTAATACATTCCAAGTACTGATTCCTGCTAATTCTCTACTTACAAATGTTGAGTCTATTGCAGTTTCTGTGTTTTGGGATATATTATATCTCGTACCTTCTCCATTATTTATACATACCAGTTTTTCATCATCTAGAAACTCTTCTATCACTAATCCATTTTCATCCACATTTTTACATCCCCATAGTGTACTGTGTCCATTGAAATCCCCACACCATATTATTTTCCCTTGCATCCTACCACCCACTTTGTTTAATGTATCTTTGCTTAGTCTTCTACATGGATTATAATAATTTATTATTACCAAGCTTTCTCTGCCTATCCATATTTGGATTATTATTGATTCATACTTCTGCCCTATGTTGACTATATTATATCTCATCCCACTGGCTATAAATATTCCTACTCCTCCACCATTGCCATTGCTTCTATCCTCCTAATTGCTGTATATCCTTGTAAAACAAAATTTAATTGTGGTTTCAACCATGTTTCTTGTATACATAGAATCTGAGGTTTTTCCTTAAGTCCTGATACATATTTCTTAAATTCTTGACCATTTGCGATAAGACTGCTTGCATTCCTTTACAAAATATATACTGCCATTGAGATCCCACCTCCCCTGCCTGTGAACAGTTTGGTCCTCCATTCAGCATTTTTTCAACTGCTTCCCACCTAAGCTCTGTAACAGCAAGATATTTTTCTGCAGACTTGACCATAATTTTAACTTTTTCTGTTCTTTTGTCTGTTTGCACTGAACAGTTAACTGCATCTACCATAAACAGTACGAAATCTTTTCTATTCATTATTAGTGTGTCCTTATTTATCATATTACAGCCCTCACAGTTCAGCGGTTTATTATTCCCTGTATTTGTTTGCTTAGTAGCTTTCTCCTTTTCAGCGAAGCTTTTCACTGCCTCATCATAACTAATCCCTTGAGTTACTTTAACATATTGTATCTCAGCTGCCTTCTTGCTAATAATGCACCCTCGATAAACTGCACTGTGTTCCTCGCCACAATTGCAACATTTCAGCCTAGTTCCCGCCTCACACTTCCCATATTCATGTTCTCCAGCACATCTCCCACATCTTTGTTTCCCTCTGCAGACGGCCGCAATATGCCCAAATTTCTGACATTTAAAATATCTTAAAGGCAGTGTATATATATTCTGACTTCATAACACATATACCCTAAATAAACTTCAGTCGGCAATCTCTCTTCATCAAAGTTAATCATCACTGATAAAATATCACACTTCTTTCCATCTCTTGTAACTTTCAAACGTTTGGCCTCAATAACCTTTGCTCCTTTTATGTTCTGTTTAATCTCATCCATAGTAACTTTTGTTGGTATCCCCGAAATAACTCCTCTAGTCCACTTTCTATTGTCGAGTATTGAGCATTGTACTTTTTTACTGTCTATTTTATTTAATCTTATCACTTTGCCTTGCTGAGCGCTATCCTGACATATCACTTATAGTAATCCATTTCGTAATACCTTGGCTCTTTTGAATTCGCCTATAAGTTTGTTGATTACCTTCGTCGAATGAATTGGGTTCCAATCCCCAAAAGATGCCCCATCTTCACTCAGTTTTATAATTGCTTTAATCTCATCTTCTTTCCATTCTTTTACTATCCTTTTTCAATCTTCCCCTGGCCCCTCAGAATTTGACTGCTCATACCTCTGTTTTCTTTTCTTACTCTTTACACTCCATTCCTCTTTCCCACCATCTTCCATCTCTAACTCACTTCCTGAGTTGTCACTTCCTCCTGCCATCCTTCGTCCATTCACAGTCTAGTTGTTTAGCCAACTGCCGTCGTCCTCCAAAACACCAGCAAATAATCCAAAGCAAAACACTGCAGGCAGAACTCCAGTCGTCTCTCCATCTCCCAGCCAGCAACTCCCAAATCCCCTTTCACCCAGCCATGGAAGCTTCTTCTTCTTCTTTTTTGTTTTATGGCGGTTGGCAACCAGTTTTTCAGTGCATTACCACCACCTGCTAGACTTCTTGTGTTCCAGCCAAATATGTCCTGGAGTTCTCTACTTCAGACAATCTAGTTCAGCCTGCAGTTCTCTATTAGCATCACTCAATTCCTCGTGAGTGCTTAATGCGCTCATTAGATAATGCCGCAAACTGCTATTCTTCCCTAATTTTGTCAAGTTTTCATGTAGTTGAATTACCTCAATTACATTGATTTCATCTACATCACTTGTAAGACTAAAATCATCTTGTTAAAGAATAGTAATTATCACACGTTATACTTTTAAAATTGCTGTTTTTCCAAGTCTATCTGCTTTTTCAGGTTTTCCTTTGCTTGGATCGTAGCCTGCAGTTGTTTATTGAGACCTCGGAGTTCTTCTTCATTTGCTTCCATGTTTTCATTTTATCCTCTGAATTTAGATAATTCACTTTGCAACAAATTCCTTTTCCTTTTGTATCCTTGCAATAATTTCCTCCATATTCCTATCTCTTTCCAACTCACAGTTGTTCTTGTGGGGTACTTCTATTTGTTGTTGGAGTTCTGCACATTTACCCTGGGCTTCAACTATAAAATCTGAGGATTTTCCTTACGTTCTGAAACATTTCTTAAACTCTTGACCATTTGTAATAAACATACTGCCATTAAGATTCCATCTCCCCTGCCTCTGAACTATTGGATCCTTCATTCAGCATTTCTTTGACTTCTTCCCACCTAATCCCTTTAATACCAAGATACTTTTCTGCAGACTTGACTATAATTTTAATTTTCTCAGTTCTTTTGCTTGTTTGCGCTGAACAATTAATTGCATCCACCATAAAAAGTATGAAGTCCTTTCTACTCATTAATAGTGTATCCTTTTTTTTCATATTACAGCCCTCATAATTCACCGCTTTATTATTCCCTGTATTTGTTTGCTTGACAGCCTTTTTTTCATCAAATTCTTTTACTGCCTCTGCATAACTGATTCCTTGAGTTACTTTTACATATTGTATCTCAGCTGCCTTCTTGCTATAAATGCACCCTCGATAAGTTGCGCTGTGTTCCTCGCCAGAATTACAGCATTTCAGCCTAGCTCCCGCTTCACATTTCCCATATTCATGTTCTCCAGCACATCTCCCACATCTTTGTTTTCCTCTGCAGACCTCCGCAATGTGCCCGAATTTCTGACATTTATAGCATCTTAAAGGCGGTGGTATATATATTCTAACTGCATAACACATATACCTTAAGTAAACGTTAGTCGGCAATCTCTCTTCATCAAAGTTAATCATTACCGATAAACTATCAAACTTTTTCCCATTTCTTGTAACTTTCAAGCATTTGGCCTCAATAATTTTTGCTCCTTTTATGTTCTGTTTAATCTCATCCATAGTAACTTTTGTTGGTATCCCCGAAATAACTCCTCTAGTCCACTTTCTATTCTTGAGTATTGAGCATTGTACTTCTTTACCTTCTATTTTACTTAATCTTATCACTTTGCCTTGCTGAGCACTATCCCGACGAATCACTAATAGCGATCCATTTCATAAAATCTTTGCTCTTTTAATCTCGCCTATAATTTTGTTGAGCATCTTCGTCAAACGAATCGGGTTCCAATCATCAAAAGACACCCCGTCTTCACTTAGTTTTATAATTGCTTTAATCTTATCTTCTTTCCATTGCTTTGCTGTCCTGTTTTGATCATCTGATGACTCCTCAGAGTTTCATATCCCGCACCTCTGCTTTCTTCTCTTCCTCTTTCCTTTCCATTCCTCTTTCCCGCCGACCTCCATCTCTAGTTCACTTCCACTCTCACCAAAAACTTCCTTCAATAGCTTGGCTCTTTCCTTGATGTTCTCTTTCTCCGCCATTTTCCAGTCAGCCATCTTGACCCACTGCTTCCAACACACACTCCCAGCTCACCTCAGCCGCCAGCCACTGAAGCTGAACCAAGGAGCTATTTATGTAGCCAGCCCAAAATGTGAATCAGCTACCTCAATTAGAGCACTCAACAGAAAAGAGGGAAAACCAGAAAACCTGAAATAAGGAACGATGGACTGGGCCGTGAACCGGAATCCGAACTTCACGGACCGGACCATGACAGATCCTTAAGATAATTCCATGGGCTTTGCTCATAGTTTCCTTGTGTTCAGAGAGGTAATATGCCACTCTAACATTTTGAACATTTCATATTACTTCAAATGCATTGCAAATAGTCTCCACTTTGAAGGCACATATAGAACATGCCCTGTAACAGCCTAATGGTAAAGAAGCAGTTAATGAGTTTGATTAATATTATACTGAGTGCTGTGTAGAATGCAAGACCTCTCATTTGAATCATGTCCTCTGAAGTTTCATGTGCATCTGACAGTTGGGGAAGACTACCGTTCAAGTCCAGAGGCTAAGAAGCACAGTAGTGGAACACCTAGCCCAGCTGTTCCTTCCTCCCGCATTCAGAAGGAATAGCCAAGTAGGAGATTCAGGATGAATTCCAAAGTGGACTTTAGCTTCTCAAGGATATTGTAGACTCCATGTTACTATAAATTAAAATAAGAAATATATATTAAAAAATTAAGTTAGTTCTGCAGAAATAGTGAGTTATTTTTAATGGATTGATGGGCTATTCATAGATCTGATGGCAAAGAGGAAGAAGCAGTTTCTAAAACTTCGAGAGTGTGTCTTTGAGCTTCTGTACCTCCTCCTGATGGTGGTAATAAGAAGAGGGCATGGCCTGGGTGTTGAGGGTCCTTCATGAAGGAGGCATTGCTTTTTGAAACTTTCCTCGATGATGAGGAGACTAGTGCTCATGACAGAGCTCAATGAGTGTAAGACCATAAGTTGTAGGAGTAGAAGTCCATTGGAGTATCAGGACTGCTCCACCATTTGATCATGGCTGATCCATTTCCCTCTCAACCCCATTCTCCTACCTTCTATCTATAACATTTCATGCCCTGACATCCAGAATCTACCAACCTTCACCTTAAATGTACCCAATGACCTGGCCTCTTCAGCTGCCTGTGGAAATGAATTCCACAGATTCACCATGCTCTGGCTAAAGAAATTCCTCCCCATCTCTGTTCTAAAATGATGCCCCTCTATTCTGAGGCTATGCCCTCTGGTCTTCGACTCCCCCAACTTAGGAGACATCCTCTGCACATCCACTCTATCAAGACCTTTCAAGATCTGATAGGTTTCAAATAGATCACCCCTTATACTTCTGAATAATAAATATGGGCCCAGAGCCATCAAATGTTCCTCATACAACAAACCTTTCAATCTCAGAATCGTTTTCTTGAACCTTCTTTGAACCCTCTCCAATATCAACACATCCTTTCTAAGATGAGGGGCCCAAAACTGCTCACAATACTCCATATGAGGCCTCACCTGTGCTTTATAAAGTCTCAACATTACATCCTTGCTTTCATATTCTAGTCTTCTCAAAATGAATGCTAACATCACAGTTGCCTTCCTCACTACAGAAACAACCTGCAAATTAACCTTTAGGGAATACTGCACAAGGACTCCCAAGTCCCTTAGCATCTTAGATTTTTGAATTTTCTCTCTATTTAGAAATAAATTCCATCATCCAAATCATTAAAATATTATGTAAAAAGAACTGGTTCCCCTGTGGAACACCACTAGTCACTAGCATCCAAACAGAAAAGGCTCACTTTATCCTGCATCCTGCCAATCACCCACTGCTTTATCCATACTAGTATCTTTCTTGTTATACCATGGGCTCTTAACTTGTGTCACAGCCTCATGTGTGGCACCTTGTCAAAGGCCTTCTGAAAATCCAAGTACACAGCATCCACCAATTCTACTTTGTCTTTCCTGCTTGTTATTTCTTCAAAGAATTCCAACAGATTTGTCAGGCAAGATTTCCCCTGGAAGAAACCATGCTGACTACAGCCTATCTTAATGTGCCTCCAAGTACCCTGAGATCACATCCTTAACAACTGACTCCAACATTTCCCCAACCACTGAGATCAGACTAATTGGCCTAGAGTTTTGTTTCTTCTGCCTCTCTCCCTTCTTCAAGAGTGGAATGACATTTTCAATTTTCCAGTCCTCCAAGACAATGCCAGAATCCACTGATTCTTAAAAGAATCATTACCAATGCCTCCACAATCTCGTCAGCCACATCTTTCAGAACCCTGGGGTGTAGACCTCCTGGTCCCGGTGACTTATCTTCCTTCAAACCTTTCAGTTTCCCAAGAACCTTCTCCCTAGTAATGGTAACTTCACACACTTCTGACCCCTGACACCTGGAACTTCCACCATACTGCTAGTGTCTTCCACAGTGAAAACTGACGCAAAGTACTTATTCAGTTCGTCCACCATTTCCTTGTCCCCCATTGCTACCTGTACAACATCATTTACCAATGGTCTGATATCCACTCTCGCCTCAAACCAAGTTCTAGTTAGTGGATCAGTATAGATAAGTAACACTGATTGCAATGTTTATAGTGAGCCAGAGGGCCCTGTATCTGCTCTCTAATTCAAATGAGCAGAGGATACACGAGTAGGTCCTGGGCTATTGATGAGAAACGATGGAGAGTCACTGTAATGCCAGAGTAGACATGGGTATGTCATAGGTGAGTAAAAAATATGGTGTAAGAAAATCCTTCCATTAATGATTTAAAAAACATTAAGTGTCCTCAGTGAGGATATTCTCTTGAAATGTGAAGAATTATGTGGTATTTCTGTACTTTGGAAATACATACATTCCAACATCATATCAAATTTAACACCAGTATGAAATCAACCTGCATTTGGTGATAGCTTCAGAATGCACAGGGAAAGGCCATGTGAAATTCAGACACTGATGTTTGACTTAAATGTAACAAGCAAGAGGCCAGAGAAACTAGCTGTAATTTCACTCGTCACTCGTCCTTTTTGTTGAAAGAGTTACTAGATAATCTCCGCATTGTACCTTCACCTCTGCTACACCAGCAACATCCCGTTAATGGGTAAAATTCTTCAATGTGTTCATACTTTCATAATAAATAACAATATGCAATTTCAGGCTTTGCACTAGCCAAACAATATTCAGTTCTATTTCATTAATTTTTCACAAATTGGTCATTCATTCAGGTGTCTTGCCATTTAGCGTGGGCGATCATGTCTCTCTATCCATCACAGTCCCTGACCCTCCGAACTGTAATTGTTGCCTCCCTTGTTTCTAACCATGATGTTATTCCATCTATCATTTTTATTCTCTGCCTGCCTCTGCTTCTTTTTCCTTCCAGCTTTCCAGTTGTAACTAAATATTCTAATGTCTCTCTTCGCATGATGTGTCCAAAGAATTTTGATTGCTGTTTTCTGATTTTTTTTAAGTAATGTACGTTTTGTTTTCGTTCTCTGTAGAACTTCTTCGTTGGTTATCCTGTCCGTATATGATATGCATATTCTTCTGAGGAACCACATCTCTGCTGTATTGATTCTTTTCTCCATCGCATTTGTGATGGTCCATGACTCGCAGCCATACATCAATATAGGAAGAATGTAGCAGCTGAGAGTTCTAAGGCGGATGTCAATTGCTATTTTCTTGTTCGTTAGGATGTTTCTCATTTCTGTAAATGCTGTTCTTTGCCATTGCTAGTCTTGCTTTTATGTCTGTTTCGCATTTGCCATCAGATGTTACCCATGATATAAGGTACTTGAAGTTGTGAACTTGTTTCAGGGTTTCATTTCCCAATATGATCCTACAGTATGGGATATTAGGTTTCTTTGAGATTACCATTACTTCAGTTTTCTTTTTGTTTAAGGTTAGGCCAAGTCTTTTGCTCTCTGTGTTGATGATAGATACTAGTTTCTGTAAAGTTACTTCACTGTTTGCTGTCAGTACTGTATCATCCGCATAGCGGAGGTTGTTGATATTTTATCCTCCTATACTTATTCCAGGAAAGTCTTGTATGATTCTCATGATGTTTTCGCTGTACAGGGAGAACAGGTCTGGTGATAGAACACAACCCTGTCTGACTCCTTGCTTTATTAACTGATATTCACCAATCTCATTTTCTATCTGTATGGCTGCACTTTGTTGCCAGGAGAGATGCCCGATTATTCTTAGATCTTTTCCGTTGATATTAATATCTTTAAGCATTTTCATGATGACTTGGTGTTTCACTGTGTCAAAGGCTTTTATGTAGTCAATGAAACAGAAGTATAGGTCTTGTTGTACTTCTATTGACCTTTCGATAATATTCCTGAGAATATAAGTGGTGTTTGATGTTCCCTTGCCTTCGACAAAGCCACATTGTTCTTCACTGATCTCTGGTTTAATTTTGTTTCTTATTCTGAATATGATGATTCTAAGTAGAATTTTTGTGAGGTGGCTCATTAAACTAATTGTTCTGTGTTGTCCACATTCTGTTGCACCTGGTTTCTTTGGCAGTGCAATGAATACTGTCTTTAAAAGATCATCTGGTACTTTGCCACTGTTGTACTGTGGCATGCAAAAGTTTGGGTACCCCGGTCAAAATTTCTGTTACTGTGAATAGCTAAGTGAGTAAACGATGACCTGATTTCCAAAAGGCATAAAGTTAAAGATGACACATTTCTTTAATATCTTAAGCTTTTACAGTTTCAAAATAACGAAAAAGCAAAAGTTTGGGCACCCTGCATGGCAGTACTTAGTAACACCCCCTTTGGCAAGTATCACTGCCTGTAAACGCTTTTTGTAGCCAGCTAAGAGTCTTTCAATTCTTGTTTGGGGGATTTTTGCCCATTCTTCCTTGCAAAAGGCTTCTACATCTGTGAGATTCTTGGGCCATCTTGCATGCACTGCTCTTTTGAGATCTATCCACAGATTCTCGATGATTTTTAGGTCAGGGAACTGTGAGGGCCGTGGCAAAACCTTAGCTTGCACCTCTTGAGGTAGTCCATTGTGGATTTTGAGGTGTGTTTAGGATCATTATCCTCTTTTCATCTTCGGCTTTTTTACAGACAGTATGATATTTGCTTCCAGAATTTGCTGCTATTTAATTGAATTCATTCTTCCTTCTCCCAGTAAATGTTAGTGGCTGCAACACAAGCCCAAAGCATGATCGATTCACCCCCATGCTTAACAATTGGAGAGGGGTTCTTTTTATGAAATTCTGCACCCTTTTTTCTCCAAACATACCTTTGCTCATTGCGGCCAAAAAGTTCTATTTTAACTTCATCAGTCCACAGGACTTGTTTCCAAAATGCATCAGGCTATTTTAGATGTTCCTTTGAACCTTTTGAATAGAACTTTTTGGCCGCAATGAGCAAAGGTATGTTTGGAGAAAAAAGGGTGCAGAAAATCCCCCAAACAAGAATTGAAAGACTCTTAGCTGGCTACAAAAGGCGTTTACAAGCTGTGATACTTGCCAAAGGGGGTGTTACTAAGTACTGCTATGCAGGGTGCCCAAACTTTTGCTTCAGGCCCTTTTCCCTTTTTGTTATTTTGAAACTGTAAAAGATGGAAATAAAAAAGTTTTCTTGCTTAAGATATTAAAGAAATGTGCCATCTTTAACTTTATGCCTTTTGGAAATCAGTTCATCTTTTACTCGCTTAGCTATTCACAGTAACAGAAATTTTGACCAGGGGTACCCAAACTTTTGCGTGCCACTGTATATTCTATTCAATAAAATTGTTAATTTCTCTTCACCAAAATCTTCTAGCACTTCATACAGTTCAACTGGAATGTTATCTGGTCCTGATGATTTCCCCTGTCACATTTTCTTTATAGCACGTTCCACTTCCTCTTTAAGTATTTATTGCTGGGCCCTCGTTGTTGCCAATATCAAAGTTGTCCTCTTGGTCTTTGTCGTCATATAGGTCTTTGATGTATTCTGACCATCTTTGATTATTTTTTCTTTTTCCATAATTGTAGAGCCATCTTTTGCTTTTATACATCCTGTTGTTGCCCTGCTTTTCTTCCGATTTGCGACCTCTCTGATCTCATCGTGCATACATTTGCTGTTTGCTGTTGTTGGTACTTGGATTTAATTGCACTATAATTGATTAGTTTTCTCAGCTCTGCACTGATTTCTGGTGACAGGAAGTAGTGAAGCACAGTTTGGGCGGGGTCATATTTTCACTCCCCAGTTCTGGTCATTTTCAGCTGTTTCTCAATTCTGAATGACAGCCTGTAAATATTCCTCTCATTATTTTCAACAACAGTAGAATTAACCAAATTCAAGATCCACATCTACAATAATAGGGAGGAAATTAAACCAACTAATTTCAAAATTAGCTTCAAGTTTTATAAAGAAATTCAAAGTTCACAGTAAAATTTATTATCAGAGTACATATGTCACCACAATTCAACCCTGAGAATCTTTTTCTGCTGGCATACGTAGCAAACCTGTAGAAGAATAATTGTAAACAGAACCAATGAACAACAAACTGTGCAAATGCAGATATAAATAAATAGTAATAAATAATGAGCATGACATAACAAGCTAACGTCCTTAAAGTGAGACCATCAGCTGTGGGAACACCAGAAATAGAATGAGTGTAGCTGTCTCCTTTTGTTCAAGAGCCTGATGGTTGTAGGGTATTAACTTTTCTTGAACCCAGTGGTGTGAGTCCTGAGGCACTTGTACCTTCAACCTGATGGCAGCAGTGAAAAAAGAACCTGGCCTGGGTGGTGAGGATCTTTGATGATAAATGCTGCTTTTCTATGGCAACATGTCATGTCGATATGCCAAATGGTTGGGAATGTTTTACTAGTGATGGACTTGTAACATATGGATCTATTTATTTTAGAGCAATGACCCCCCCCCCCGCCACCCCAGCAGTACATATGGACTGTTGTCTATACATGCAGCTTGATCCTTGTCTGCGCTATGCACATTGATCTGTTGTCTACTCATCTGTATTGTTCTCTCCCTCTTGCTGTAATGTGAATACACCAGTTAAAGCCATCACCCGCGTGCGTGCTTTTATTTAATTGATATGTAGCTGCACAGACACAACAAATTGGTGACAAGTATAAACTTGAACATCAGAGGATATCCCCAACTCCACCGATAGTTACGGGATGAGACCGTGAGAGCGAAGAGTTAAACAGTACAGAGAAGGCCACCACTGACTCTAATAAAGGGACATATGAGTACACTGCATAGTACACAGTGAAAAGAGCAACTAGCAAATTTAAAGTGAAAATAACATAGTGATGGCTTCAGTTAGGAAGGCTGATGAATTTGATACAGCTAATGAAGGCTGGGAGTTGTATATCCAGAGGGGTGAACTGTATTGTAAGGCGAACGACATGGTTAAGCAAAAGAAAGCTCCCACACTTCTTAGCTTAATGGGTACAAGGATGTACAGTCTCTTCTGCAACTTAATAACCCCTGAAGAGCCAGCAAGCAAGACGTATGACGAAATTGTTACAACTTTATAAAATCACTTGAGCCCTAAACCACTGGTAATAGCTGAGAGATTTAGATTTTACAAAAGGAACCAAAGGATGAAAGAGTTTCTGAACAAATTACATTAGCTGCACAAACTTTCCCAATACTGTAACTTTAGAGCTAGACTTTCTGATACATGAAGGGACAGGCTTCTACGTGGCATACATAGTCAAAGCACTCAAAAAAGGCTACTGGCAGAAAGAGACATAACCTTAAAATGAGCATTGACCATTGCAATATTGTTAGAGACTGCAGTAGTGGATGCAGCAGAAATACAGAAAAAGAGATTAGAATGTGAAATACATAAAATATCCCTCAATGGTGCAAAAAGCCAAAAATGTTATCAATGTGGCAAATCCTCCTGTGATGCAAATGACTGTTAGCTCAAAGAAAGAAATTGCAGAAAGTGTCACAGGCAAGGTCACATAGAGAGAGTGTGCAAGGCAGACAAAAAGCACAACCAGAAAGAAAAACCACGGAGCGAAAAGTTTCAAACACAGAACTAAGCAAATATGTAAGTGATCGAATGTGAAACAGAATGAGATAGCACAGAGTCTGACAAAGGTGAACTGTCATGCCTAGAACTGCATAGTATAACTGAAGCAGATCACTAGATCATATAGATCACAATAGATGTGCCTGGTGTAAAGCTAAAAATGGAGCTGGACACAGGGTCAGCTTTGTCTATGATTTCAGAGGATAACTACACAAGATTGTTTTCTAAGTTACCATTAGAGAAGACTTTGGTAATGCTAAAGACTTAGACAGGCAAAAAAGTGTCTCCCTAAGGCAAATTGAAGGTGAATGTGACATGGTCAAACACAGCATTTAAAGCTTTACGTATTGAAACGTGGAGGGCAGCACTTTTCAAATATGAATAGTTGAGACTGCCACTCAATCAAATCTCTCAGTGTGGTAGCAACAGGCAACAGCAGCCCAAATGGTAGCACTAATCAGAGACTGGCATAGCTGCTTACTGCTAATGAAAATATGTTAGAGAAGGGGATTGGTAAACACGAAGGCATGAAGGCCAGAATTGAACTGGATGAAGCAGCAACACCAAGATTCCATTAACCATGTCCAGTGCTTTACACACTACATCCTAAAGTGGATACTGAACTTAAGAGCTTGGAGACATCTGGGAGTGTCTCCAAGGTTGAGTGGAGCAATTGGGCCACGCCCATTGTTCTGGTGATCAAGAAAGGAAAGGCCAGAGCCATTCGCATATGTAGGGATTTCAAGATGAGCATCAACCAGGTGCTCCATACTGTGCAGTATCCCCACCACAAAGAGAAGACATTTTTGCATCTTTGGCAGGTGGGGAGAGGTTTTCAAAGATTGATTTGGCACGTACCTATCTGCAAATGGAGACTGAGGAGTCAAACAGGAAGTTCCTCACAATCAACACCCACAAGAGACTGTTGCTGTATAATCGTCTCATCTTTGGCGTCACATCAGCTCCAGCAATTTGGCAAACAGCAATGGACCAAGTGCTCCAAGATATCCCAGGAACATGGGATGATGATGTTATTGTGACTGGCAAGAATGATGAAGAGCACCTCCAGAACCTTGGTAAAGTGCTTACCAGGCTGAGCGAGTATGGTCTGTCTGCAAAGAGAAAGAAGTGTGAGCTTTTCAAGAATGAAATCTCATATTGTGGATGTGTCATTGAAAAGCGTGGCTTATATACGTCACAAGAAGATTGAAGCAGTGATAAAGGCACCCAAACCAGAAAATGTGTCATAACTCAGACCATAATTGAGCTTTGTAAATTACTACCACTGGTTTCTCCCTAACATTGCTACAGAGCTGCATCCACTGAACACACTGTTATAGACAGGAGCAAAGTGGGAAGACTTTTCTTCTTCAGTTGCCAACAGTGGAAGATGTGACAAGCCATCAGCATCCACGGAAACAAAGCGTCTGATCACATCAGATGAACTGCTCGCCCATTTTGACCCATCACTGCCCATCAGACTGGCAAGCAATGCGTCCCCTTATGGCATTGGAACCTCTTTGTCGCACACTATGAAAGATGGATCTGAACACTTGTTTGTATTTGCATCAAGATCACTGACAATTGCAGATCACAACTACGCATAGATTGACTGAAGGGCCCTTAGTCTAGTATGGGGAATAAAGAAGTTCCACCACTACCTCTACAAGCAGAAATTTACACTCGTGACAGATCATCATTCCCTTGTATCCATTTTCAATCCCAGGAAGTGAATCCCAGTGATGACTGCTACCCGGTTACAACGTTGGACACTATTCCTAGGAGCCCACTCTTATGATGCAGAGTTCAAGGACACCAAACAACACAGCAACACTGATGGCTAGTCACGTCTTCCACTACTGGCAACTGAAGAAGAAAATTCTTCATACTGTGACGCAGCAGAAGTGTTCCACACCACATTGGTGGACCAGTTGCCAGTAACAAATTCTGAAATACAAAAGGAAACCATAGAAACCTTAGAAAAACTACAGCACAGAAACAGGCCTTTTGGCACTTCTTGGCTGTGCCGAACCATTTTCTGCCTAGCCCCACTGACCTGCACACGGACCATATCCCTCCATACACCTCCCATCCATGTATCTGTCCAATTTATTCTTAAGTGTTAAAAAAGAACCCGCATTTACCACCTCGTCTGGCAGCTCATTCCATACTCCCACCACTCTCTGTGTGAAGAAGCTCCCCTAATGTTCCCTTTAAACCTTTCCCCCCCTCACCCTTAACCCATGTCCTCTGGTTTTTTTCTCCCCTTGCCTCAGTGGAAAAACCCTGCTTGCATTCACTCTATCTATACCCATCATAATTTTATATACCTTTATCAAATCTCCCCTCATTCTTCTACGCTCCAGGGAATAAAGTCCTAACCTATTCAACCTTTCTCTGTAACTGAGTTTCTCAAGTCCCGGCAACATCCTTGTAAACCTTCTCTGCATTCTTTAAACCTTATTTATATCCTTCCTGTAATTTGGTGACCAAAATTGAACACAATACTCCAGATTCGGCCTCACCAATGCCTTATACAACCTCATCATAACATTCCAGCTCTTATACTCAATACTTTGATTAATAAAGGCCAATGTACCAAAAGCTCTCTTTACAACCCTACCTACCTGTGACGCCACTTTTAGGGAATTTTGTGTCTGTATTCCCAGATCCCTCTGTTCTACTGCACTCCTCAGTGCCGTACCATTAACCCTGTATGTTCTACCTTGGTTTGTCCTTCCAACGTGCAATACCTCACACTTGTCTGTATTAAACTCCATCTGCCATTTTTCAGCTCATTTTTCCAGCTGGTCCAAGTCCCTCTGCAGGCTCTGAAAACCTTCCTCACTGTCTACTACACCTCCAATCTTTGTATCATCAGCAAATTTGCTGATCCAATTTACCACATTATCATCCAGATCATTGATATAGATGACAAATAACAATACCCAGCACTGATCCCTGTGGCACACCACTAGTCACAGGCCTCCACTCAGAGAAGCAATTCTCTACCACCACTCTTTGGCTTCTTCCATTGAGCCAATGTCTAATCCAATTTACCACCTCTCCATGTATACCTAGCGACTGAATTTTCCAAACTAACCTCCCATGCGGGACCTTGACAAAGGCCTTACTGAAGTCCATGTAGACAATATCCACTGCCTTCCCTTCATCCACTTTCCTGGTAACCTCCTCGAAAAACTCCAACAGATTGGTCAAACATGACCTACCATGCACAAAGCTATGTTGACTCTCCCTAATAAGTCCCTGTCTATCCAAATGCTTGTAGATTCTGTCTCTTAGTACTCCCTCCAATAACTTACCTACTACCGACGTTAAACTTACTGGCCTATAATTTCCCGGATTACTTTTCGATCCTTTTTTAAACAACGGAACAACATGAGCCACTCTCCAATCCTCCAGCACCTCACCTGTAGACAGCGACATTTTAAATATTTCTGCCAGGGCCCCCACAATTTCAACACTAGTGTCCTTCAAGGTCTGAGGGAACACCCGTCAGATCCTGGGGATTTATCCACTTTAATTTTCCTCAAGACAGCAAGCACCCCCTCCTTTTCAATCTGTACAGTTTCCATGATCTCACGACTTGTTTCCCTTAATTCCATAGACTTCATGCCAGTTTCCTTAGTAAATACAGATGCAAAAAACCTATTTAAGATCTCCTCCATTTCCTTTGGTTCCGCACATAGCCCACCACTCTGATCTTCAAGAGGACCAATTCTATCCCTTACAATCCATTTGCTCTTAATATACCTGTAAAAGCTCTTTGGATTATCCTTCACTTTGACTGCCAAGGCAACCTCATGTCTTCTTTTAGCCCTCCTGATTTCTTTCTTAAATATTTTCTTGCACTTCTTATACACCTCAAGCACCTTATTTACTCCCTGCTTCCTATACATGTCATACAACTCCCTCTTCTTCTTTATCAGAGTTGCAATATCCCTTGAGAACCAAGTTTCCTTATTCCTATTCACTTTGCCGTTAATCCTGACAGGAACATACAAACTCTGCACTGTCAAAATTTCTCCTTTGAAGGCTTCCCACCTACCGATCACATCTTTGCCAGAGAACAACCTGTCCCAATCCACGCCTTTTAGATCTTTTCTCATTTCTTCAAATTTGGCCTTCTTCCAGTTCAGAGCCTCAACCCTAGGACCAGATCTATCCTTGTCCATGATCAAGTTGAAACTAAAGGTGTTATGATCACTGGAACCAAAGTGCTCCCCTACACAGACTTCCGTCACTTATCCTAACTCGTTTCCTAACAGGAGATCCAATATTGCATCCCCTCTAGTTGGTCCCTCTATATATTGATTTAGAAAACTTTCCTGAACACATTTTACAAACTCTAAACCATCTAGACTCCTAACAGTATGGGAGTCCCAATCAATATATGGAAAATTAAAATCCCCTACCACCACAACTTTTTGTTTCCTGCAGTTGCCTGCTATCTCTCTGCAGATTTGCTCTTCCAATTCTCGTTGACTATTGGGTGGTCTGTAATACAATCCCACTAATGTAGCCATACCTTTCCTGTTTCTCAGCTCCACCCATAAGGACTCAGTAGACAAGCCAGGACCAAAACAATCAAGGACCGAACATTGTCAAGTCTATGAATTCACCATGCGAGGATGGCCAACTCATAGTAACCCTATGCTTCCAGAGTTCTCAGTGAGACAAGACCAACTGTTCTTGTTAAAGAACACTGATGAGTGGATCTCATGTTGTGGTTCCCTAAACCGCACACCAGAGTGTTAGAACATCTGCATAAAGGAGGCCTGGGTACAGTCAAAATGAAGATCTCACACGGAGCTACATGTGGTGGCCGGGAATAGGTAGTGTTATGTACCCCGTAACTGGGTTGCCAAACCAGCAGAAATGGACCACTTAGTTGGAGTCTGGTTTAACAGTAATTAATAAAGTTTTATTAAAGAAATAAGTAACACAGTACGCTAATCATAAGGATATAAATGCAACAGGTTCGCAATGATAAAACGCACATGTACACAGAACTAGGGTAATAGGAATCAACCAAGCTCTATCGCAGTCTAGGGGTAAAATAATCAGTCTCAAGTGACGTAGAGTTCAGTTCAGCTTAGTACAGTTCCCAGTAATTGCTGTTGTGCCATTGGAGAGAGAGAGAGAATGCAAATTTTGATTCAAACAGACCTTTGATGTTCTTCACAGTTAGCTTTCGGGTGAACCCTTTTATGTCTTCTGTGGTCACCAACTGTGACCCCTCCGTTCCGGATACGACCGTTCTTCCGCAGTGAACCCGGCACCCAGGCAAGGGCGGACACACATACCAGGTTCCCGCTGATCGTCCCTTTTCACCCTGTCAGTCTATGGTTGGTTCCCTTGAACCAGACCTCCAACTCACACCAACTTGTGGGGGCACACCGCTCTTCCAGGGTCTCATTATCTCGTGATCTCGTGGTGTGTGTCGTGCTTAGCGAACCTGTTCTTTTTATCCCCCAGCTGGGGTATCGCCTGTCCATCAAACTTCAAACAGTTCAGGTTCAAAGCAATCGGTCTGTCAATATCTGAAATGTGTTTCTTTCTCGTTAATCTCTCTCTTCTCTCTTATTAGCATTTTGAATGTTTCTCCATTGTCTCCCTTATCTCTCTCATCAGTATCAATCTTCTGATAACTTGGTTTGTTGTTACAATAGACAGATTGAAGATTTGGCCAAAAGCTGTTCGGGATGATACAAAGTTCAAAATGCACCCCCACAGGCACCATAATGCCATGGGATTGGTTGTCATCACCATGGCAAAGAGTGCATATTTACATTCATGGACTCCATGTTTCTGATTGCTGTGGATGCTCATTCAAAGTGGCTGGAAGTTATACTAAAGAAGTCAACCATCTCAGCAAAGTCTGTCTCTGCTCTGAGGACTATCTTCACCAGAAATGGCTTACCAGAACAAATTGTGAGTGACAACAGAGCATAATACACGTCAGAAGAATTCCGACTGTTCATGAAGAAAAATGGCATCAGACATTTCAAGTCAGCTCCTCACCACCCAGAAATGAATGGGTTAGCTGAAAGGTTTATCCTAACCTTCTAGAAGTCCATTGAAGTGATGGACATTTCTCTATAGCACAAGGTGGATAACTTCCTTTGTGTATCAGAACTCTGTTCATGTGACAACAAATCAGACGCCTGCAATGCCATTCATGAGCAGGAATCTGAGATCTCGCATGGACTTCCTGCAACCAGACCAATGGAGGCAAGTGCAGAATAAACAGTTCAGCCAGTTGCCAGGTAGATCAGCAAGGAGCTCTGAGGTTGGACTGGAAGCCCTAGCGTGTGATCACTGAGAAGACAAGTAGACACACAGTATGATAGATACAAGAACTGGACCACTGATGTAAACAGTGGATGTTGGAGATCATACATGGACATCATGTGGACCAGACACTGGATGCTCAGCCAAAGAACACACCTGAGTTGACTGCATCCAACAGGATGGACACATTCCAGTCACCAGACTTACATTTCAGTGATGATCATGTGATTAACAGCAACGTGACACCAGCAACCAAGAACATTATCGTTGCCAAGACACCTACCAAACCTGATGCCACTCCACAGGTCCAGATGCGCTATGAGGATTTTATCGTTGATAGGACACCTGCCAAACCTGATGCCTCTCCACAGGTCCAGAGGCACTATCTTGAAGGAATCAGAGCACCACCCAAAAGACTGAACCTCTAGAACAGTGAAGTTAGTTATGGACTATTATAGAAACATAGAAACATAGAAACATAGAAAATAGGTGCAGGAGTAGGCCATTCGGCCCTTCGAGCCTGCACCGCCATTTATTATGATCATGGCTGATCATCCAACTCAGAACCCAGCCTTCCCTCCATACCCCCTGACCCCTGTAGCCACAAGGGCCATATCTAACTTCCTTTTAAACATAGCTAATGAACTGGCCTCAACAGTTTGCCGTGGCAGAGAATTCCACAGATTCACCACTCTCTGTGTGAAGAAGTTTTTCCTAACCTCGGTCCTAAAAGGCTTCCCCTCTATCCTCAAACTGTGACCCCTCGTTCTAGACCTCCCCAACATCGGGAACAATCTTCCCGCATCTAGCCTGTCCAATCCCTTTAGGATCTTATACATTTCAATCAGATCCCCCCTCAATCTTCTAAATTCCAACGAGTACAAGCCCAGTTCATCCAGTCTTTCTTCATATGAAAGACCTGCCATCCCAGGAATCAATCTGGTGAACCTTCTTTGTACTCCCTCTATGGCAAGGATGTCTTTCCTCAGATTAGGGGACCAAAACTACACACAATACTCCAGGTGTGGTCTCACCAAGGCCTTGTACAACTGCAGTAGTACCTCCCTGCTCCTGTACTCGAATCCTCTCGCTATAAATGCCAGCATACCGTTCGCCTTTTTCACCGCCTGCTGTACCTGCATGCCCACTTTCAATGACTGGTGTATAATGACACCCAGGTCTCGTTGCACCTCCCCTTTTCCTAATCGGCCACCATTCAGATAATAATCTGTTTTCCTATTTTTGCCACCAAAGTGGATAACTTCACATTTATCCACATTAAATTGCATCTGCCATGAGTTTGCCCACTCACCCAACCTATCCAAGTCACCCTGCATCCTCTTAGCATCCTCCTCACTGCTAACACTGCCACCCAGCTTTGTGTCATCCGCAAACTTGGAGATGCTGCATTTAATTCCCTCATCCAAGTCATTAATATATATTGTAAACAACTGGGGTCCCAGCACTGAGCCTTGCGGTACCCCACTAGTCACCGCCTGCCATTCTGAAAAGGTCCCGTTTATTCCCACTCTTTGCTTCCTGTCTGTTTATGAAAGAGAAATTGAATGTTTTGTACATATAGAGTTTGATGTTGCGTTAATCTAAAGGGGAGTCAGTGTAAAGTATGGATCTATTTCTTTTAGAGCAATGATGCCCCTTAGCACTGCATATCATCTATTGTCTAACCATGTGCATTATTCTCTCTCTCTCTCTCTCACTGCAATGTGAATACACCAGTTAAAGCCATCTCTCACGTGCATGCTTTTATTCAATCAATATGCAGTTGCTCAGACACAACATTACTGGGCTGAATCCACTACCTATTGTAGGATTTTCTGCTTAAAGGCATTGGTGTTCCCATACCAGGCCGTGATGCAACCAGACAACACGCTTCCACCACACATATGTAGAAATTTGCCAAGGTTTTTGATGACATGCTGAATCTCCACAGACTCCTGAGGAAGTAGAGGTGCTGTTGTGCTTTCTTCACAATTATATTTATATGATGGGTTCAGCAGAAAATTACACAAGAAACGTGGGGCTGTTTTATATTTGTTACACCTCATTACTATTTAAACTGCTTATACTTTCAAATGATTTCTTTCCACCTTCAGTGCCTGAATCTCTAACCAGAATGCAAATCCTTTCAAGCTTCACTTTATACAATTAGCATTGACATGTCAATCAGCAAACTATTTCCCCACATTTAGCTTTCTTTCTAATTGTCATTCTTCAAGTTTTTTGCCCATTTTCCATTTGAGAAGAAATTCACTCAAGCCTCATTGCACTTTTCTTTTAATGAAAATATAGAAAGGCAAAGGAGAAAAAGGAATCAAATGAATTCTGAAGAAATTTGGTTGAACTGCATATCGTACCCTAAATTTCACCCAAGAAAGATTTTATGCATTTGCAATGTAACTTCCCTACATTCCTACTCAATGATGAAGGAAAGAATGCCAAATGCCACCTTTACCTGTTATGTTGCCACTTCAGGGAACTATGAATTTGCTCTCTAAGAATTGGAAAATTGCAAATGTTACTCCACTATTTAAGAAGGGTGGAAAGGAAACTATAGACTTAGCCTGACATCAGTGGTTGGAAAGTTGTTGGAATCAATAGTTAGGGATGAGATTACGGAGCACCTGGAGGCACATGATAAGATAGGCCAAAGCCAGCATGGTTTCCTGAAAGGAAAATCCTGCCTGACGAACCTAATGCAATTTTTTGAGGAAATTACAAGCAGGGTAGACAAAGGAGATGCAGTGGATGTGGTGTACTTGGATTTTCAGAAGGCCTTTGACAAGGTGCCACACATGAAGCTGTTTAGCAAGATAAGAGCCCATGGAATTACAGGGAAGTTACTGGCATGGGTGGAGCATTGGCTGATTGGCAGAAAACAGAGAGCGGGAATAAAGGGATCCTATTCTGGCTGGCTTCCTGTTACCAGTGGAGTTCCACAGGGGTCGGTGCTGCTTTTTACGATGTATGTCAATGATTTGGACTATGGGATTAACGGATTTGTGGCTAAATTTGCTGAAGATACAAAGATAGGTGGAGGAGCAGGTAGTTTTGAGGAAACAGAGAGCCCCGCAGAGAGACTTAGATAGTTTAGGGGAATGGGCAAAGAAGTGACAAATGAAATACAATGTTGGACAATGTATGGTCATGCACTTTGGTGGAAGAAATAAATGTGCTGACTATTATTTAGATGGGGAGAGAATTTAAAATGCAGAGATGCAAAGAGACTTGGGAGTCCTTGTGCAGGATACCCTAAAGTTAACCTCCAGGTTGAGTCGGTGGTGAAGAAGGTGAATGCAATGTTGGCATTAATTTCTAGAGGTATAGAATATAAGAGCCAGAATGTGATGTTGAGGCTCTATAAGCCACTCGTGAGACCACACTTGGAGTATTGTGTGCAGTTTTGGGCTCCTTATTTTAGAAAGGGTATACTGACATTGGAGAGGGTTCAGAGAAGATTCGCGAGAATGATACTAGGAATGAAAGGGTTACCGTATGAGGAACGTCTGGTAACTCTTGGGCTGTATTCCCTGGAGTTCAGGAGAATGAGGAGGGATCTCATAGAAACATTCCGAATTTTAAAAGGCCTGAACAGATTAGATATGGCAAAGTTATTTCCCATGGTAGGGGAGTCTAGGACAAGAGAGCATGACTTCAGGATTGAGGGACGTCCTTTTAGAACTGAGATGCAGAGAAATTACTGTAGTCAGAGGGTGGTAAATCTGTGGAATTTGTTGCCACGAGTGGCTGTGGAGGCCAAGTCACTGGGTGTATTTAAGGCAGAGATAGATAGGTTCCTGATTAGCCAGGGCATCAAAGGGTATAGGGTGAAAGCAGGGGAGTGGGAATGACTGGAAGAATTGGATCAGCCCATGATTGAGTGGCAGAGCAGACTCAATGGGCCAAACGGCCTACTTCTGCTCCTATGTCTTAGGATCCCTCTGTACATACAGTGAATGTGTCAAAGGTTCCAGCTCTTAGAAGGGATATAAACTATGTATATTTTGACCTCCTTAAGTGCTGCAGCTCACATGTTTCAGGATTAAGCTCCATATACATACTATGACTTCTTCATAAAGATGACATTTAAAGCTAGTTCTACCATTTCAGTAATTTGATTATTTTAGGTAACATCGCATGATAGTACAGCGGTTAGTGAAAATATCTCACAGCGTAGGGAGCTGGGTTTAGACCTGATTTGCGTGCTATTCGTATGGAGTGTGCATATTCTCATAAACGTTTGGTTTTTCCAAAGCTGCCTTGGTTTCTTCCCACATCTAAACATACATGAGTTGGTAAATTAATTGGCCACTGTAGCTTAACACGTGGTGTAGATAACTGGTCAAAAAGATCTAAAGGTGATTGATGGGTAGATGAGAGAAGTATAGGGAAATAGGAGTGAGATTGCACCCATGGGAGCTGGCAAGGACCCAGTAGGCCAAATGGTTTCCTACGTTGTAAGAAATGTGTAAATAGAGTGACATCACAAAGACCAATAAAAGTTTTCCCCAATCAGAAACCATGGATGAACAGAGAAGTTCGCCTACTGCTCAAAGCCAGAGATTCAGCCTTCAGGTCTGGAGACAGGGAGGCTTATAGCTCAGCCAGGGCCAACCTGAGGAGGGGATTCTCTCAGGCTAAACACATATATAAACAGAGAATCGAGGAGCATTTCAACTCCTCGGACCCCTGGCACATGTGGCATGGCATACAGGTCATTAGAGACTGCAAACCTCCTAGTACTGTGCCTCCTTCCAGCTCTGCTTCCCTCCCTGATGAGCTCAATTACTTCTACGCTCACTTTGACCGAGAGAATAAGGATATCACCCTCGAAGCTGATCTCCCACCTGGTGAATTGCCTCTCTCACTTTCCACCTCCAATGTTTGTGCCACCCTGAGCAGGGTGAATGTACGGAAGGCAGCTGATCCGGATGGAGTACCTGGCTGTGTGCTCAGAGTCTGTGCAGGGTTGGCTGGAGTCTTCACGGACATTTTTAATCTGTCCCTGGCCCAGGCAGTTGTCCCCACAAGCTTCAAGACCGCCACCATCGTGCCAGTGCCGAAGCATTCCACTGCCACGGGCCTGAATGACTTCCGTCCAGTTGCACTCACCCCCATCATTGCAAAGTGCTTTGAGAGACTGGTTCTATCACATCTGAAATCCTGTCTGCCCACCACCCTGGACCCCCATCAATTTGCCTATCGCACCAACAGGTCAGTAGAGGATGCCATCTCCACAGCACTTCACTCTGCCCTGACCCACCTGGACAGCCCCAACTCTCATGTCAGAATGCTGTTCATTGACTTTAGTTCGGCATTCAATACTATGATCCCCTCCAAGCTGATCAGCAAACTTCGCCAGTTTGGTATCAGCATATCCCTCTGCAATTGGACCGTGGACTTTCTGACTAACAGACCCCAATTAGTTAAGTTAGACAACCTCTCCTCCTCCACTTTCACCCTGAACACCGGCGTGCCTCAAGGCTGTGTGCTGAGCCCTCTTCTGTACTCCCTTTTCACCTATGACTGCATTCCTGTATATGGTTCTAACTCCATAATCAAGTTCGCAGACGACACCACCGTGGTTGGTCTGATCAGAGGGGATGACGAGACAGCCTACAGGGACGAGGTCCAGCACCTGGCTGCGTGGTGTGCCGACAACAATCTGGCCCTTAACACCCAGAAGACCAAGGAGATCATTGTGGACTTCAGGCATGCTAGGAGCACACTCACGTCCCCATCTACATCAATGGAACTGTAGTGGAGCGTGTATCAAGCTTCAAATTCCTTGGTGTCCACATTTCCGAGGATCTCACCTGGTCCCTGAACTCCTCCAACCTGATCAAAAAGACGCAACAGCGCCTTTATTTCCTGCGGAGCATGAAGAAAGCTCACCTCACTGACGGCCTTTTACCGGTGTACCATTGAGAGCATACTCACCAACTGCATCTCAGTGTGATATGGCAATTGTCCCGTATCAGACCGCAAAGCACTCCAGCATGTGGTGAAAATTGCCCAGTGGATTATCGGCACCCAATTGCTCACCATTGAGAACATCTACCATAAACGCTGCCTGGGCAGGGCGAAAAGCATTATCAGGGATGCGTCTCACCCTAACCATGGACTTTTTACTCTCCCTCCATCCAGTAGGCGCTACAGGAGCCTCCGCTCCCGCACCAGCAGGCACAGGAAGAGCTTCTTCCCTGAGGCTGTGACACTGCTGAACCTCTCATCACAGCGCTAAGCAGTATTGCACCCATATTGTACTGTATCAGTACTTTTATATTTGTGAGCTGTAGCACTTTTTTCATTCGCAGTTATTTTGTAAATAACACTATTCTTTGCATTTGTGGTCAGATGCTAAATGCATTTCATTGGCTTTGTATCTGTACTCGGCACAATGACAATAAAGTTGAATCTAATCTAAGCTAAAAAAAACAGGCTTACTAAATTAGGAGACAAATTCCAGAATTTGAAATCATCACAGAGAATCATTCGAATTCAATTCAACAATATTGAAAACTTGTTAGTGAACCAGCTTGAAGCATCTGGTTGAACTGCTTTTCCCAAAACCTGACAATTCACTTCCTCGTCATTCTGCTTCACTCCTGTCTGTTTCAGATGCTTCTTTTATCCTGTCTCTTTGTATACTCTGACAAGTGCTCATGTATATTCTTTCAATAAATTTGCCCATCAGTGAATTTCCATCTCTCAAATTTGAAAGAGAACCAGTAGTTATCATCTTCAGCACAGCCTTGATTTTATAGTAGAATTTCATCTTGACTTTTCACACAGGGCATCAGGTCTTTTAATGATCTGAATGGCAGTAGTGAGTGAGCTGAAAATGGTTTCAGGTTTCATTGTTCATCCAGTCTGTAGATTTCAGATGTAAAATGCATTTTGAAATTTTTCAAATCTATCAAACGTTCCCAATTACATGGGATAAATTATGTTATATTTACACATCTATCTATTTGTACATTTAAAATGTACATATTACTGGAAGTTTGTCTATTTAGTGTCAGACAAGTAGATGTAAAAACTCTGGATTTTCAACAAGTGCCTGAGAATCAAATGAGAATTAATGTCAGCAATATGATTAGAGGGCTTGTCGACTGAGTCCTTATGGGTGGAGCTGAGAAACAGGAAAGGTATGGCCACATTAGTGGGATTGTATTACAGACCACCCAATAGTCAACGAGACTTGGAAGAGCAAATCTGCAGAGAGATAGCAGGCAACTGCAGGAAACATAAAGTTGTGGTGGTAGGGGATTTTAATTTTCCATATATTGATTGGGACTCCCATACTGTTAGGGGTCTAGATGGTTTAGAGTTTGTAAAATGTGTTCAGGAAAGTTTTCTAAATCAATATGTAGAGGGACCAACTAGAGGGGATGCAATATTGGATCTCCTGTTAGGAAACGAGTTAGGACAAGTGACGGAAGTCTGTGTAGGGGAGCACTTTGGTTCCAGTGATCATAACACCTTTAGTTTCAACTTGATCATGGACAAGGATAGATCTGGTCCTAGGGTTGAGGTTCTGAACTGGAAGAAGGCCAAATTTGAAGAAAGGAGAAAGGATCTAAAAGGCGTGGATTGGGACAGGTTGTTCTCTGGCAAAGATGTGATCGGTAGGTGGGAAGCCTTCAAAGGGGAAATTTTGAGAGTGCAGAGTTTGTATGTTCCTGTCAGGATTAAAGGCAAATTGAATAGGAATAAGGAAGCTTGGTTCTCAAGGGATATTGCAACTCTGATAAAGAAGAAGAGGGAGTTGTATGAAAAGTATAGGAAACAGGGAGTAAATCAGGTGCTTGAGGAGTATAAGAAGTGCAAGAAAATACTTAAGAAAGTAATCAGGAGGGCTAAAAGAAGACATGAGGATGCCTTGGCAGTCAAAGTGAAGGATAATCCAAAGAGCTTTTACAGGTACATTAAGAGCAAAAGGATTGTAAGGGATAAAATTGGTCCTCTTGAAGATCAGAGTAGTGGGCTATGTGCGGAACAAAAGGAAATGGGGGAGATCTTAACTAGGTTTTTTGCGTCTGTATTTACTAAGGAAACTGGCATGAAGTCTATGGAATTGAGGGAATCAAGTAGTGAGATCATGGAAACCGTACAGATTGAAAAGGAGGGGGTGCTTGCTGTCTTGAGGAAAATTAAAGTGGATAAATCCCCAGGACCTGACAGAGTGTTCCCTCAGACCTTGAAGGAGACTAGTGTTGAAATTGCGGGGGCCCTGGCAGAAATATTTAAAATGTCGCTGTCTACAGGTGAGGTGCCGGAGGATTGGAGAGTGGCTCATGTTGTTCCGTTGTTTAAAAAAGGATCGAAAAGTAATCCGGGAAATTATAGGCCGGTGAGTTTAACGTCGGTAGTAGGTAAGTTATTGGAGGGAGTACTAAGAGACAGAATCTACAAGCATTTGGATAGACAGGGGCTTATTAGGGAGAGTCAACGTGGCTTTGTGCGTGGTAGGTCATGTTTGACCAATCTGTTGGAGTTTTTCGAGGAGGTTACCAGGAAAGTGGATGAAGGGAAGGCAGTGGATGTTGTCTACATGGACTTCAGTAAGGCCTTTGACAAGGTCCCGCATGGGAGGTTAGTTAGGAAAATTCATTCGCTAGGTATACATGGAGAGGTGGTAAATTGGATTAGACATTGGCTCAATGGAAGAAGCCAAAGAGTGGTGGTAGAGAATTGCTTCTCTGAGTGGAGGCCTGTGACTAGTGGTGTGCCACAGGGATCAGTGCTGGGTCCATTGTTATTTGTCATCTATATCAATGATCTGGATGATAATGTGGTAAATTGGATCAGCAAATTTGCTGATGATACAAAGATTGGAGGTGTAGTAGACAGTGAGGAAGGTTTTCAGAGCCTGCAGAGGGACTTGGACCAGCTGGAAAAATGGGCTGAAAAATGGCAGATGGAGTTTAATACAGACAAGTGTGAGGTATTGCACGTTGGAAGGACAAACCAAGGTAGAACATACAGGGTTAATGTTAAGGCACTGAGGAGTGCAGTAGAACAGAGGGATCTGGGAATACAGATACAAAATTCCCTAAAAGTGGCATCACAGGTAGATAGGGTCGTAAAGAGAGCTTTTGGTACATTGGCCTTTATTAATCAAAGTATTGAGTATAAGAGCTGGAATGTTATGATGAGGTTGTATAAGGCATTGGTGAGGCCGAATCTGGAGTATTGTGTTCAGTTTTGGTCACCAAATTACAGGAAGGATATAAATAAGGTTGAAAGAGTGCAGAGAAGGTTTACAAGGATGTTGCCGGGACTTGAGAAACTCAGTTACAGAGAAAGGTTGAATAGGTTAGGACTTTATACCCTGGAGCGTAGAAGAATGAGGGGAGATTTGATAGAGGTATATAAAATTATGATGGGTATAGATAGAGTGAATACAAGCAGGGTTTTTCCACTGAGGCAAGGGGAGAAAAAAACCAGAGGACATGGGTTAAGGGTGAGGGGGGGAAAGGTTTAAAGGGAACATTAGGGGAGCTTCTTCACACAGAGAGTGGTGGGAGTATGGAATGAGCTGCCAGACGAGGTGGTAAATGCGGGTTCTTTTTTAACACTTAAGGATAAATTGGACAGATACATGGATGGGAGGTGTATGGAGTGATATGGTCCGTGTGCAGGTCAGTGGGACTAGGCAGAAAATGGTTCGGCACAGCCAAAAAGGGCTCTGTGCTGTAGTTTCTATGGTTTCTATGTGCCACGCATCAGAATAAGTATTTTTAATGCATTTTTGCAGCATATTGCATTTTTCTGTCTCTTCCCAAACCTATAAGTTGCTATCTTCAACACATCTAAAATCCAAGTACAAATGATTTAATTTCTTTTCCAGAATTGAGCTGTAGTATGAATGGACATACATTGCAGGTAATTACAATTAATTGTACATTTTAATTGAAATTACTATTTTATATGGCCTATATTAGGTAGATCTTTTCCTTCTCACTGCAGATTGGTGAGGCTCTGGAATTCAAAGAAGGCAACTGTGTGAAAACAACAGTAAATTGCCTTTATGAAAACAATCAGTTACTTCTCTTCAATCAAAGTGTAATACAGAGTTGTCCTGCTCAACCCCCTCCAGATCACAATTGCGTGAGTATTTTACTAGTGTTCTCATACTAGTCTTCCAAACTTTGTATACTCCAATAAGTATTTTATAATCTCACAATAATGTTTCCAATCCATTATAGTTATCGTTTATTAGATAATTTATTGAATACAAGTTGATATAAAGTACATTTTGTATGTTTCTGAAAGGACAACTAAATAATTTTCAAAAATTACATTCACAAATTCATGCAAATAAAAGGTAGTTTTTATAGTATAATTTACTTTGAGTGTCCCTAGCAAGGGCAGCATTTGTTGCCCCTCCCGAGATTATCTTGAACTGAGTGGTTCGCCAGTCTATTTCAGAGATGTTTAAGCATCAACCACATGGAGTTAGTTGGAATCACATGTAACTGCAGTTTTATATACCAATCCAGTAGTTACTATGATCATTTTTAACCATATAACCACATAACCATATAACAATTACAGTACGGAAACAAGCCATCTCGGCCCGTCTTGTCCATGCCGAACTTTTACTCTCACCTAGTCCCACCGACCTGCACTCAGCCCATAACCCTCCATTCCTTTCCTGTCCATATATCTATCTAATTTAACTTTAAACGACAACATCGAACCTGCCTCAACCACTTCTGCTGGAAACTCGTTCCACACAGCTACCACTCTCTGAGTATAGAAGTTCCCCCTCATGTTACCCCTAAACTTTTGCCCTTTAACTCTCAACTCATGTCCTCATGTTTGAATCTCCCCCATTCCCAAAGGAAAAAGCCTATCCACATCAACTCTATCAATCCCCTCATAATTTTAAACACCTCTATCAAGTCCCCCCTCAACCTTCTACGCTCCAAAGAATAAAGACCTAACTTGTTCAACCTTTCTCTGTAACTTAGGAGATGAAACCCAGGCAACATTTTAGTAAACCTCCTCTGTACTCTCTCAATTTTATTGACATCTTTCCTATAATTCGGTGACCAGAACTGTACACAATACTCCAAATTTGGCCTTACCAATGCCTTATACAATTTCAACATTACATTCCAACTCCTATACTCAATACTCTGATTAATAAAGGCCAGCATACCAAAAGCTTTCTTCACCACCCTATCCACATGAGATTCCACCTTCAGGGAACTATGCACCATTATTCCTAGATCCCTCTGTTCCACAGCATTCTTCAATGCCCTACCATTTACCATGTATGTCCTATTTTGATTAGTCCTACCAAAATGTAGCACCTCACATTTTTCAGCATTAAACTCCATCTGCCATCTTTCAGCACACTCTTCTAACTGGCCTAAATCTCTCCGCAAGCTTTGAAAACCTACTTCATTATCCACAATGCCACCTATCTTAGTATCATCTGCATACTTACTAATCCAATTTACCACCCCATCAATCAGATCATTAATATATATGACAAACAACATTGGACCCAGTACAGATCCCTGAGGCACACCGCTACACACCGTCTTCCAATCTGACACACAGTTATCCACCACTACTCAATGGCGTCTCCCATCTAGCCACTGCTGAATCCATTTTACTACTTTGATATTAATGCCTAACGATTGAACCTTCCTAACTAACCTGCCATGTGGAACCTTATCAAAGGCCTTACTGAAGTCCATATAGATAATATCCACCGCTTTACCCTCATCAACTTTCTTAGTAACCTCATCAAAAAATTCAGAAAGATTTGTCAAACATGAACTTCCACGCACAAGTCCATGTTGTCTATTCCTAATCAGATCCTTTCTATCCAGATAATTATATATACCATCTCTAAGAATACTTTCCATCATTTTACCCACCACTGACGTCAAACTCACAGGCCGATAATTGCTAGGTTTACTCTTAGAACCCTTTTTAAACAATGGAACCACATCAGCAATACACCAATCCTCCGGCACCATCCCCGTTTCTAATGACATTTGAAATATTTCTGTCAGAGCCCCTGCTATTTCCACGCTAACTTCCCTCAAGGTCCTAGGGAATATCTTGTCCGGACCCGGAGACTTATCCACTTTTATGTTCCTTAAAAGCGCCAGTACTTCCTCTTCTTTAATCATCATACTTTCCATAACTACCCTTCTTGTTTCCTTTCCCTTACACAATTCAATATCCTTCTCCTCAATGAATACCGAAGAAAAGAAATTGTTCAAAATCTCCCTCATTTCTTTTGGCTCCGCACATAGCCTTCCACTTCGATTCTTTAAGGGACCAATTTTATCCCTCACTATCCTTTTGCTATTAACATAACTGTAGAAACCCTTTGGATTTATTTTCACCTTACTTGCCAAAGCAGCCTCGTATCTTCTTTTAGCTTTTCTAATTTCTTTCTTAAGATTCTTTTTATATTCTTTATATTCCTCGAGCACCTCATGAACTCCAAGCTGCCTATATTTATTGAAGATCCCTCTCTTTTTCCGAACCAGATTTCCAATATCCCTTGAAAACCATGGCTCTCTCAAACTTTTAGCCTTTCCTTTCAACCTAACAGGAACATAAAGATGTAAACACGAGAACTTCTGCAGATGCTGGAAATTCAAGTAACACACATCAAAGTTGCTGGTGAACGCAGCAGGCCAGGCAGCATCTCTAGGAAGAGGTACAGTCAACATTTCAGGCCGAGACCCTTCGTCAGGACTAACTGAAGGAAGACCTAGTAAGAGATTTGAAAGTGGGACGGGGAGGGGGAGATCCAAAATGATAGGAGAAGACAGGAGGGGGAGGGATGGAGCCAAGCGCTGGACAGGTGATTGGCAAAAGGGATATGAAAGGATCATGGGACAGGAGGCCCAGGGAGAAGGAAAAGGGGGAGGGGGGAAAAACCCAGAGGATGGGCAAGGGGTATAGTCAGAGGGACAGAGGGAGAAAAAGGAGAGAGAGAGAAAGAATGTGTGTATATAAATAAATAATAGATGGGGGAGGTGGAGCATTAGCGAAAGTTAGAGAAGTCAATGTTCATGCCATCAGGTTGGAGGCTACCCAGACGGAATATAAGGTGTTGTTCCTCCAACCTGAGTGTGGCTTCATCTTTACAGTAGAGGAGGCCGTGGATAGACATATCGGAATGGGAATGGGATGTGGAATTAAAATGTGTGGCCCCTGGGAGATCCTGCTTTCTCTGGCGGACAGAGCGTAGGTGTTCAGCAAAACGATCTCCCAGTCTGCGTCGGGTCTCGCCAATATATAGAAGGCCACATCGGGAGCACCGGATGCAGTACATCACCCCAGCCGACTCACAGGTGAAGTGTCGCCTCACCTGGAAGGACTCTCTGGGGCCCTGAATGGTGGTAAGGGAGGAAGTGTAAGGCCATGTGTAGCACTTGTTCCAGGACGAGGCAGATGTCCTCCTTTTTTAAAGAAAGGGGCTTCCCTTCCTCCACCATCAGCTCTGTTCTCAAACGCATCTCCCCCATTTCACGCACATTTGCTCTCATTCCATCCTCCCGTCACCCCACTAGGAATAGAGTTCCCCTGGTCCTCACCTACCAACCCACCAGCCTCTGGGTCCAACATATTATTCTCCGTAACTTCCCGCTACCTCCAATGGGATCCCACCACTAAGCACATCTTTCCCTCCCCCCATCTCTGCTTTCCACAGGGATCGCTCCCTACATGACTCCCTTGTCCATTCCTCCCCCCCATCCCTCCCCACTGATCTCCCTCCTGGCACTTATCCTTGTAAGCGGAACAAGTGCTACACATGCCCTTACACTTCCTCCCTTACCACCATTCAGGGCCCCCTCCTGTCTTCTCCTATCATTTTGGATCTTCCCCTCCCCCTCCCCCTCCCACTTTTAAATCTCTTACTAGCTCTTCCTTCAGTTAGTCCTGACGAAGGGTCTCGGCCCGAAACGTCAACTGTACCTCCTCCTAGAGATGCTGCCTGGCCTGCTGCGTTCACCAGCAACTTTGATGTGTGTTGCAGGAACATAAAGATCCTGTACCCTCAAAATTTCACCTTTAAATGACCTCCATTTCTCTATTAGATCCTTCCCATAAAACAAGTTGTCCCAATCCACTCCTTCTAAATCCTTTCGCATCTCCTCAACGTTAGCCTTTCTCCAATCAAAAATCTCAATCCTAGGTCCAGTCCTATCCTTCTCCGTAATTATATTGAAACTAATGGTATTGTGATCACTGGACCCGAAGTGCTCCCCAACACATACCTCCGTCACCTGACCTATCTCATTCCCTAACAGGAGATCCAACACTGCCCCTTCTCTAGTCGGTACCTCTATGTATTGCTCCAAAAAACCATCTTGCACACATTTGACAAACTCCAAACCATCCAGCTCTTTTACAGAATGGGCTTCCCAGTCAATGTGTGGAAAATTAAAATCTCCCACAATCACAACCTTGTGCTTACTACAAATATCTGCTATCTCCTTACAAATTTTCTCCTCCAGTTCTCGGTCCCCATTAGGTGGTCTATAATACACCCCTATAAGTGTCACAACACCTTTCCTATTCTTCAATTCCACCCAAATAGCCTCCCTAGACGAGTCCACTAATCTATCCTGCCAGAGCACTGCTGTTATATTTTCTCTGACAAGCAATGCAACACCTCCCGCTCTTTCCCCTCCAATTCTATCACACCTGAAGCAACGAAATCCTGGAATATTTAGTTGCCAATCACACCCCTCCTGCAACCACGTTTCACTAATAGCTACAACATCATATTTCCAGGTATCAATCCATGCTCTAAGCTCATCCACCTTTCTTTCAATGCTCCTAGCATTAAAATAGATGCATTTAAGAAACTCTCCATCTCCTACTCTCTGTTTATCCTTAATGGAGCAAACAACTTTGTTATCTTTTTCTTCCTTGTCCCCTACATCTTTGGTCTGAGTGCTCCTGATCTCTGTCCCCTGCCTATCCTCCCTCACACACTGTCTACTAGCTTTCTCTATTTGTGAACTATCCTCCTATCTCCTAGTCTCTTTAATTTGATCCCCTCCCCTCAACCATTCTAGTTTAAAGTCACCTCAGTAGCCCTCGCAAATCTCCCTGCCAGGATATTGGTCCCCCTAGGATTCAAGTGTAACCCGTCCTTTTTGTACAGGTCACACCTGCGCCAAAAGAGGTCCCAATGATGCAAAAACTTGAATCCCTGCTCCCTGTTCCAATCTCTCAGCCACGCATTTATCCTCCACCTCATCGCATTCCTACTCTCACTGTCGCGTAGCACAGGCAGTAATCCGGAGATTACTTCCTTTGCTATCCTTTTTCTCAACTCCCTTCCTAACTCCCTATATTCTCCATTCAAGACCTCTTCCCTTTTCCTACCTATGTCACTGGTACCTATATGTACCACGACCTCCGGCTCCTCTCCCTCCCACTTCAGGATCTCTTGGACACGACCAGAAATATCCCGGACCCTAGCACCAGGGAGGCAAACTACCATCCGGGTCTCTGGACTGCGTCTACAGAATCGTACCAAGACCATAGTTTACAAATTCCAGATTATTAATCTCAGTTTGAATTCAGCTGCCATTATGGGATTTGAACTCAGGTCATGGGATTATTCATTTTGTAATATGACACCAATACCAACCATTTTACATGGAATTGCTAATAAATTGTTTGCTCGTATTGAATCTAAATTTCTCCAGTTGTAATTATTTGGCAACTTGAGCCTGCATACAACAATCTCCAGAAATTTCAAATCCATCTATTTGTTCAACGCATAGTATTTGTAATATAATGAAGACCGCAAATAAAGTGTTGCAACCATATTATGAACTCTTAGACAGAAGCTCCCAAGAATAACAAAGTAAAGACATGTTCTGTATAGTTAACTGAAAACTATTGAAAAAAATTAGAGAAATACATTATGCATGGAATTCAGGTCAAGCTAACAAGTTCACACTGACCATCAACCACAAATCGTCCTCCATTAATCCTATTTTAATTCTCTCCACATTTTCATCAGCTCTCCCAGATTCCATCACATATCTACACAATTATTTTGATTCTATGTTCTATGTTCTATAAATTAAGTGATCCCAGAGATAGCTCTAAAGACCACCAAAACCAGTACTATTTAAATTAAAATAGGCTACTAGGTATTGAACACATTTTCAGAAGTTGCCCCTCTCTGATCTCTAACATGTTTATCAGAACTAAATGGCAGAAAGAAAAACAATATGGCATCAGTTACCCAGTGTCAGGAAATATAGAGGCTTGGACCAAACGAGAGCACCAGAGACAATTTAGCAGTGAGTGACAACAAACTGCAAAATAACAGGCCACAAGAGGCCAAAAAACAAGAGAGAACAGTTAACACAAGGCAACTAGGTAACTGAAGGCTGAGAGCAACTGGTTGAGTCTGGCTGGTTCATATGAGTGAACAAGGACGATGGATGGGAGCCGGCTTTAAATAGGCTTCAGAATCAGAATCAGGTTTATTATCTCCGGCATGTGTTGTGAAATTTGTTAACCTAGCAGCAGCAGTTCAATGAAATACATAATATAGAAGAAGAAAAAAAAAATAAAATAGTAATAATAAATAAGTAAATCCATTACCTTATGCATATATTGAATAGATTAAAAATCATGCAAAAAACAGAAATATTATATATTTAAAAAGTGAGGTAGTGTTCAAGGAATTGGATGGCAGAGGGGAAGAAGCTGCTCTGAATCACTGAGTGTGTGCCTTCAGGCTTCCATACCTCCTACCTGATGGTAACAGTGAGAAAAGGGCATGCCCTGGGTGCTGG
This sequence comes from Mobula hypostoma, assembly GCF_963921235.1. NCBI lineage: Eukaryota > Metazoa > Chordata > Chondrichthyes > Myliobatiformes > Myliobatidae > Mobula > Mobula hypostoma. Next base: position 76,759,859 of record NC_086107.1, on the reverse strand, counting down.
GGGTCCTTAATAATGGACGCTGCCTTTCTGAGACACCGCTCCCTAAAGATGTCCTCGGTACTCTGTAGGTACCCAAGATGGAGCCAACTAAATTTACAACCCTCTGCAGCCTCTTTCGGTCCTGTGCAGTAGCCCCTCCATACCCAGACTGTGATGCAGCCTGTCAGAATGCTCTCCGTGGTATATCTATAGAATTTTTGAGTGTTTTTGTTAACATACCAAATCTTTTCAAACTCTGCATGAAGTACAGCTGCTGTCTTTATAACTGCATTGACATGTTGGGACCAGGTTAGGACGGCAGAGATCTTGACACCCAGGAACTTGAAACTGCTCACTCTCTCCACTTCTGATCCCTCTATGAGGATTGGTATGTGGTCCTTTCTCTTACCCTTCCTGAAGTCCACAATCAGCTCTTTCGTCTTACTGACGTTGAGTTCCAGGTTGTTACTGCGACATCACTCCATTAATTGGCATATCTCATTCCTGTACGCCCTCTCGTCACCACCTGAGATTTTACCAACAATGGCTGTATCGTCAGCAAATTTATAGATGGTATTTGAGCTGTGCCTAGCCACACAGTCATGGGTACAGAGAGAGTAGAACAGTGAGCTAAGCACACAGCCCTGAGGTGCACCAGTGTTGATCGTCAGAGAGGAGGATATGTTATCATCAATCCACACAGACTGTGATCTTCCGGTTAGGAAGTCAAGGATCCAATTGCAGAGGGAGGTACAGAGGCCCAGGTTCTGTAACTTATCAATCACGATTGTGGGAATGATGGTATTAAATGCTGAGCTATAGTCAATGAACAGCATCCTGACGTAGGTGTTTGTGTTGTCCAGGTGGTCTAAAGCCATGTGGAGAGCCATTGAGATTGCTTCTGCCATTGACCTATTGTGGCTATAGGCAAATTGCAATGGGTCCAGGTCCTTGCTGAGGCAGCAGTTCAGTCCAGTCATGACAAACCTCTCAAAGCATTTCATCATTGTTGATGTGAGTGCTACCAGGAGATAGTCATTCAGTCAGCTCACATTATTCTCCTTAGGCACTGGTATAATTGTTCCTTTTTTGATGCAAGTGGGAGCTTCTGCCTGTAGCAGTGAGAGGTTGAAAATGTTCTTGAATACTCACACCAGTTGGTTGGCACAGGTTTTCAGAGACTTACCAGGTACTCCATCAGGACCTTCCATCTTGCAGGGTTCACCCTCTTTAAAGACAGCCTAACATCGGCCTCTGAGACAGAGATCACAGGGTCATCAGATGCAGCAGGGATATTCACAGCCGAAGTTGTGTTCTCCCTTTCAAAGTGTGCATAGAAGGCGTTGAGTTCATCTGGTAGTGAAGCATTGCTGTCATTCATGCCATTGGGTTTCACTTTGTAGGAAGTAATGTCTTGCAGACCCTGTTAGAGTTGTTGTACATCCGATATTGCCCTCAACCTCATTCGCAATTGTCTCTTCGTCCTTGAAATAGCCCTCCGCAAATCATACCTGGTTTTCTGGTACAGACCTGGGCCGCCAGATTTGAATGCCACAGATCTAGCCTTCAGCAGAAAATGTACCTCCTGGTTCATCCATGGCTTTTGGTTTGGGAATGTATAGTAAGTCTTTGTCAGCACACAATCATCCACACAGGTTTTAATGAAGTCAGTGACAGTGCAGCATACTCATCCAGGTTCAAAGATGAATGCATGAGTACAGTCCAGTCCACCGATTCAAAGCAGTCCTGTAGGCACTCCTATCCTTCCCTAATCCAGACCTTCTTGGTCCTCACTGCTGGTGTTGCAGTCTTCAGTCTCTTCCTGTACTCAGGGAGTAGAAGTACAACCAGGTGATCAGACTTCCCGAAGTGAGGGCGTGGAATAGCACGGTATGCATTCTTGATGATGGTGTAACAATGGTCCAGTGTGTTGTTTCCTCTGGTATTGCAAGTGATCTTTTGATAGTAATTGCTTAGTGATTTTTTTCAAACTGACCTGGTTAAAATCTCCCAAAACGATGGTGAAGGCGGTAGGGTGCGCTGTTTTGTGCATGTTGATCCCATTGCTCAGGTCATCTAAAGCCTGATTGACTTTGGCCTGAGATGGAATGTAAACTGCTACCAAAATGATCCCAGAAATCTCCTGTGATAGGTAAAAAGGACGGCACTTTACTGCTAGATATTCCAGGTCCGGAGAGCAGAATTAGGATAGCACTGATATATTTGTGCACCAAGAAGAGTTGATCATGAGGCATACTGCTCCACCTCTGCTTTTGAGAAACTCTATAGATCTATCCCGACAGTGTATAGTAAACCCGTCGATCTGAATCGCTGCATCCGGTACGGAAGGGGTTAACCAGGATTCCGAAACAAAGGACACACGCGGTCCTAATGTCCCTCTGATTCAGCACCACAACTCTGAGATCATTGATTTTATTCACCAGAGACTGCACGTTTGCCAGCAAGATAGCTAGTATTGGGAGTTTAAAACTCCGTTTCCTTAAACGCATTTGTATCTCTGGTCTGCAGCCATGCACCCGCGTGGAATCCTACGTGGACACATCTATCCACAATCAGTTTTAAGTAGCGATAGTTCACTTAAACGCATTAAGACATCTTTGTTGCCTGTACTGACCTTGATTTTTAGTTGTTTCACGCTGAAACAAGAATATTTAATCGTATCAGGTGATGAGTTGAAAATGAGTGGCAAGTTACTCCTGTTAGCTGGATGGAATCTGAGAGTGTTGCCCCCACCCCCACAACCAGCGGAAGTCCCCAGTGAGAGACGAATCCAACATGAAACTGGATGGCACCCAAGACCTCTCCTCTGAGCTGTACCCTTCCCAGTCAACCAGGTAGTGCACACCCCATCACAATGGTGTGAACCACCTTCCATCATCCATAGTTCCAGAGGTGCAGGCTCAGATGACTTGAGTGCTCCATGGATATGTGGAAGGATGTGATCCTGATGGACAGTGGCAGCTGAAGACAATTAGTATCTGGGATGATATAATAGGTAATCTTAAAGGGACCAATGAACCAGGGCGAGATCTCCAGTGGACATCAGACACGATACCCTGCCTGGAGTAGTCTGGCTGGGCACTAATGGCGGTTAGCCTGGCAGTAGTCAACATGGTTAACAGCTGGGATAGCTCTAGCCTGGCGGTAGTCGACATAGTTAACAGCCCTCTGTGTCCTCTTCCAAGCCTTCGGGCATCAGTGAAGCAGGGCTCTGGCAGACCAGACTTCCACCGTTGGCTCCTCCAAGGAGAACAATAGGGGTTGGTAGCCATGAAGCACTTCAAAGCATGACATACCAGTGGCCGAGGAGCTGTGTAGATTGTGGGACAGTTTGGCCCAGTACAGATATTTCTTCCATGTGGAAGGTGTAGAAGTAACGCAGAAACTTCTCCTCTTGTATAGGGCTGAATACTGAGGTGCAGTATATTGTTACTTTCTGACTGACTGTTGGTCTGTGGGTGACAGCCAGAGGACAAACTCACTGAAGTGGGGAAGAGGGAGCAAAAGGCTCACCAGAAGCAGGAGACAAATTGTGGGCACAAATTGTTCCTGAGCAAAACCATGGAGGTGAGCTACATGTCCCATCACTCTCAACCACTGCTATTCCACAATGAATCAATATCAGATCCCATTTCATTCTTTCACTGACTACCCCTCAGCATTCAGCTCTATCATCTCCTCAAAACTAATCAATAAGCTCAAATTGTCACTACATTCAGATATGGCCGAAGTGCACAGAGAGAGAGAGAGAGAGAGAGATAGTCAATAGTTCACAGACCTAAATGCAAACAGAGTTTGAGGGGAAAGAAAAGAATGAACACTGGGCCAAACAGGCCTAAAACTCTCAAATGGAAAATGAAGCCAACACTGTGGCAGAAAGGAATAACTAAATATAAAACGAATACTGCTAGTCTTCAGAGTCAGTTGACTCAACAGTCCAATTTCTCAGGCAAGGCCGAACGCAAGAAGACAGTGAAACGTTGCTGTGCTTTGCTCAAGTCTTGACAAGCACTATGACAAAAAGAATGGAGTTAAATACTATCACAATGAAATAATAATTAGCTGACACTTGCATATCCACAAGCACAATTGCCGTATCTGCTAGGCTGCCAAATCCGTCGTTGTGACAGGGCCCCCCTCCCTGTGTCCACTGTAAGTCCCAGATGAGCAATTTGTCCAAGATGTCCTTCGCCGGGATCCAAGTATGTTCTTCTAGGCCATACCCTTCCCAGTCCACAAGGTACTGGACCTTACCACGTACCCAGCGACATGGCAGGAGGTGCTGCACCATATAGACCTGGGAACCATCTACCAAGCAGGGAGGAGG